>NC_054834.1:78598743-78917679 GCF_018345385.1 Vulpes lagopus
CAGGGACTGGCAGGCTGGGAGGCAGCTGTGGTCAGGACCAACAGCCCTCCTAAGCCAGTGACTTGTTTTTTTGGGGGTCGGCACTAAGGCACAGGTCCCCAGGCTGCCTCTACATCCTTTTTCTTCCACTGGTGCCCTCTTTGTCATCTGCCAGCTCTGTCTGGAACCCCCAGTGTCTCTCCCCATGGTCAGGGGTAGGAGAGTATAGTGGGAGGGAGGCATGAGCTCAGACATATGCCTACCTGGCTGGTTGGGAGGCTCCTTGAGATACTTGGAGTTATACTCAGAGGTCATGAATCGCGGGCCCTGGAACATAGAAGGAAGAGGGATGGGGCCCACAGGGTAGACCAGGGCCCAGGGGGCAGCTCCTCAGTCATCTGTGCTCCGGGTAGACCTGTGCAATACAGTCTGCAAAGGGAGGGCCAGTACAGCACCCCAGCACTCACCCCTCTCTGACAGGGCAGCAGAGCGCCATATATTCCACCAGGAGGACGCAATGGGACATGACAATGAAGCCCATCACATCCCACACTGGACTCCTTGTAATGAGTCCTAGGGACCCAGACAAGGCAGGGGCCCAATGCAAGGAGAGAAGCTATGGGAATAAAATGCTCACATCACACTTCACCACCCAAAGCTTGGGGAGCCTGGATGGGTGAGGGGAGAGAAGGGGCCTCTGGGCTTCAATCCTAAAACATGGGTAAGGAAGCCCGTCATGACCACTTGGATGCTTTCTTGGAAACACCAAGTCCCATTGGCTCTCCCCAGCTTTTCTAGGTATGTTGAGCCCACATTTGGTTGGCTTCTTGGGTGAGTCGGAGCAGTACCTATCTCTAGGAGGGGAAGGAGGTGGGTCGGCCCCTCTGCCCAGCTCACAGCCCTTACTGGGGGCTGCCTACTCACATGTCCAGCGTTCTCCCACTCCAGCGAGCCCTTGCCCTGCTGCTGGTGGAGCAGGGGCATGTCCTTGGGCTCCAGCCCTGTGATGGCCTGCGCCCCATAGTCCTGGGTATCAAAATGGACCTTCCTGACCTGGGAGGAGGAAATGGCCAATCACACTCCAGGTGAGGGGGTGGCAGTCACTTCTTGACTCTGCTTCTGCCCTTGACCCCTACAGAGTACCTGTAGCCTGAGGGGTCCTTTTACAGGAAAGTCAGGTCCTGTCTCTCCTCTGCTCAGAGCCCTGCAATCTTCTTACTGCACTTGGAGTGGAACCCCATGGCCTGACAGTGACCCACAAGGACCTTAGCTCCTCACTTGGCTCCAGCCACCCACTTCCTCACTGTTCTTTGTCACATCAGATACTGGCACCTCAGGGTTTTTGCACTTGCTGTCTGCACTTCCTGGAACCCTCTTTCTCTCACATGGCTACATTTAGAGAACACTAACCTCCCTTGCGTCTTTGACTAATGTCTCCACAGCCAGCTCTTTCCCCACCCTCCTGGCTTGTAGCTGCAACCATTTCAATGCAACTTCACCCCTTGCCTCTTCCCTGTTGAATTTTTCCCCAGGACTTAGCACCTTCATATATAGATTTCAGAACATATTGCTTGAATGAATGAATGAATGAATGAATGAATGAATGAATGAGTGGAGTGACTTAGTATCCATTCTGCTGCTGATGCTGATGACAATGATCATAATGATGATAGAAACGAAGATAGGGATGACGATGACAAAAGTGACTGTGACATTGATGGTGAGGATGTCATGTGGGCTTGGGGATGTGGATGGGATACTGGAGACCATGGGACGGGGTTGGGGTTAGGGTTGTGGTTGGGATGGGAGTCAGGGTGGTGGAGGTGATGGCAGCAACAGGGACAGGGATAAAAGTGGAAGGAAGGTGACGGTGCAGACGAGGATGGGGACATAGGTGATACGGGGAGTAGGCTCCCAGCCTGCATATGGCTCCTCTGTGCCCAGGCAGCTCAGCCTTGACCAACTCTTGGCAGTGCAGCTCCACCCTGCTGGAGGGATCCTCATGCTCCTTCCTCCACCCCAGCTTTGGGTTCCCCCTCTCTTGGCCCTAGCCCAGCACTGACCTCTTTAGTAGGGGTCGTGGTGCTGGGCTTTTCCCGAGAGTAGCCAGAGTTGGTTTGGTGCATGTTCCAGGGCAGTGGGTATTTGCCATCAGGCACCTCCAGGGGGCGGTAACTCTGATTGGTCACCGACTGGAAATTGTGGCGGACCTGTTCCCTGAGGGTGAGGCGGGAGCAGGACCCATTACCAGGGCCACCTGGAGGCTACAGTGCCCTCAAACCTCCCACAGATGCCTCAGGAGTCTGCCTCCCTTGGGGCCCCAGGCGAGCACTGTGACCCGAGTGCCCCAGGGCCCCAGACCTGGGCCAGGCCAGGTTCTGGGTCTGCATGCAAGGAGCCTGCAGTCGGTTGGATGAGCTTCCATGAGAGCTAAGTTTCAGCAGGGGGCAGGGAGGGAGAAGGGTTTGCAGAGACTGTACCCCATGGCTGGGTTGTCCAGGGCATCGAGATTGGCATGGTAGGAGACCACAGGCCGGTAATTGGATCTGTAGCCTGTGCCTTCGTGACTGCCCACGCGGGGCTTGAACTCCTCCCGACCTGCCATAGAGGAAGCCAGGAGACAGGACAGGGCCATGGGGCAGTAGACTGGAAGAACAGTCAGCAGGACTTCCCAGGCAGGGCTGGCAAACCTCCCAGGGGCCCAAGGTCCTCAGGATGGAGAAGGCATAGAGCCAGGGGCTGGAACACAAGCCTGGCCCTTGGACACCGTGGTAGCAAGAAGTGGAAATGACAGGGTAGACACAAGGTCAGTGTGGCAGAATCACGGATGGGGCAGCGGGACAAACCCAGCCTGCCAGCACAAGCATGGGCACGGGCCTCGGGAGGCTCAGGGGATGGATCACTTCAGTGCTGGGGTCCCTCTGACTGTGACAGGCCAGAGGGGCTGCTCCTCACTCAGCAGGAGGGCCTCCCTGCATCCTGCCGGTGTCCTGGGATGGCTCCTGCACAAAGGTGCCCTCACCATAGGCTGTACAGTAGCTGGTGGCATAGAATTTCAGGGGATCCGTGCAGCCTCCCGAACTCATCTTCACATAAGGGGAGACAACCCCCAAGGGGAGTTTCCCCATCATGATGCCGTGGGGCAGGGCCCGGGGGTCGCCTAGGAAGGAAGCACCAGGACCCCTATTAGTTCAGGGGCCCAAAGACCCTGAGCCTGTCTCAGGCCCAGGCTACAGAGGCCACAGAGGCGAAGCTCGAACCCCACCCAGCCAGTTCCTTCCCCTCGGCCTGTCCCTCTCCACCAAGATACCCACACCCCAGACTAAAGGAAGGACTGATCATTGTCAACACACAACTCCTCTAACTCATCCCACCTTCCCCTCCACCTTATTATCTCCCCAGTTTATGGCCGAGAAAGTAAGATTCCAAGTGATGAAGGATTAGCTCATAATTGGCACTAGAGCCAGGATTCAGGTCCAGGGTATCTGTCTCCCAGCTCCTGATCTTAATCCCCTCATGGCCTCCTCTGGGGGCTGAATAGACCAACACCCTCCCATCTGGCAATTCCTAGCCTCGCCAGCTCTGGAGCTCACTCCCAGCCTCAGGCTCCTTGTCTCTCCCTCAGCTCCTGGGCCTGCCCTCCTGGGTGGGGGGCCCAACCACAGCCGGCCCCACCCTCACCTGCCCTCTGCTGTGGCTCTGAGGTCTGGCGAGAGAGGCTGCAGGAGGCAGCTGCTCCAGAGAAGCCCAGGCCCTCTGGGAGGTGGCCAGGCCAGGAGAAACAGTGTGTCGCCTAGCAACTGGTGCCTAGCAACAGCGTCCCCACGCCTCTGAAGGCCTTCTAGGGCCAGGGCCCACTGAGAGGCTGACCTGGCTGGGACGAGGGCAGCTGCCCAGGCAAGGTCCTGTGTTTCCGGACCCTGCCCCAGTTGTCGGCTTCCCAAGGACAGGGCTGGGCAGAGTTGCTGTGTGAGTGACAACAAATAAAAGATAATCTCGAACAATCACTCCCACTTATTAAGTATCCACTTCTCAGCAGACACTTTACATCCTTTACGGGCAGTCTTCTGAGTGGCTCCTCCGGGTGGCTATTATTATCCTCTTCTCACATGGGGAACACGAGGCTCAGACTAGCAGTGTCTTGACTGACCAGAGATCTCGAAAACATAAAGAGAGGAGCCAAGACTCAAACATGGGTGGGCCCCGATCCCACTGTAACAGCCTCTGGGTGAGTGATCCTGTTTCCTGTGTCCTGCTGGAGCCAGATTGGTGCTGAGGTCTTCCACACACATTGTTACCTCAGACAATCCCCCCAGCCACCCTGTGAGCAGGGCACTGTGATCACAAGGCCCACAAGCCCCAGCAGCTGCGAGTGGCTCAAGGCTAATGGGTCCCTGTTGATGAGGGGCCCAGCCTCTTCTGGCCCCCAATCCCTCCTCCCCACCTAGGACTGCAACAGCACCTGCCTTGTGGGGCTGAGTGGATTCAGCTCTTGGGTTTTTCAAGACTGCTGTTCTCAGCCTATTTTGCAGATGGGAAAGGTGAGGCCCAAGGACACTGCCCAGGCCTCAGAGTCAGTGAAGGATTCAAATGGGAGTGATCCAGCTCATGGCCCCTGCTCCCCCTGTGCTGGCCCATTTGCTCCACAGGAGCTTTAAGGCATATAAGATGTCTAACCGCTGGATCTCTGGGGGACAGAGTGGGAGTGGGGAGCCCTGATATGTAGCATTGGCCACATTTCTGTGCTCCCATCATGGCTGCTTTCAAACTACCAAGGCAAGGTCACCAAGCAGGGAGCTGGTAAGTCATACTCAGCCTCTCTGGAGCCCCCACTATGTAGACTTTGCACCATATGGATCCAATAGTCAGAAGTGACCTCATGACCATGGATGACAAACAAGGAGGTGATGACCTTGAAGTCTTTGTTACCTTTGTTTTTAATATAATTTAATAAATTGTAAGTTTATATAATTTGATTTTTTAAGGTTTTATTTATTTGATGGAGACAGAGAGAGTATAAGTAGGGGGAGAGGCAGGCAGAGGGAGAGGGAGAAGCACACATCCCACTGAGCAGGAAGCCCAACACAGGGCTCGATCCCAGGACCTCGGGATCACGACCAGAGCTGGAGGCAGATGCTTCACCGACTGAGCCACCCAGACGTCCCTATAATTTGATTTTTACCAATGGCAGAATTTAACAACCAGTTCACAAATTTCCTGGAGGTATTGCCTTCAACTTTCACGAGCTGGTGTGAGTCGGCTCCAGAGCACCCCAACTCCTAGGGGAAAGCAAAATGTGGATGAAGAGGGTACCCAGGGAAGGGGGGGAGCACCCGCCCAGGAGATGCCCTTGCTGCCCTCAGCCTGAAAAGCCTGGGCCTGCCAGGGACAGAGCTTGTGGCCACACCTGACCCCCACAGAGAGGCCCTGGGCTCAGAGATGCATAGAAAAGTGGTTCCATGCAAGAGCTCAGACTCTGAAGCTCTATCACACAATAACTAAGATTCCATGTGTGTGACTTATGCTTCAGTTTCCCTTACTGGAAAATGATTCCTACCAACAGCGTGGTAGTACACATAAAGCCCTTGAAATACTCTGCTCAGTGTCTAGCAGGTGGAGAGGATGGAGGGCTCGCCACCTGGAGGGCCCCTCAAGGGCAAAGATGGGTAGCGCCGGCATGCTGGGGACGGTGATGGGTCCAGGTGCCTGGAGCACTGTGTGGGAAGGCACTCAGCTGGGAGAGGTTGTCCAGGTTTTCCTTTCAGCAGCTGGAGGTGGTGAAAAGTTTGAAATAGCCGGCAGCGCTATGGCAAACTCTTGAGCTGCTGAAGACAGCCTGGGCTGAAGCCCATAGAGGATGGGGAGAAACTCTGGAAGGTGTCCATTCCCAGACTCAACTCCCATTAGGTCTGGGCTCCCAGGGGCTCATCATGGGGTTTGTTTTTTGGTTTGGTTTTGTTTGTTTGTTTGGGGTTTTTTTTGCTGTGCGGCGACACCCAGCGGTAATCACGGGGAACTGCAGGAGATGCCGCAGGTGTAGCCTCCTGAGGCTGCAATAGCAAACTCTATTGGGCTGTATTTGGTACCAGGCACCGTTCTAAGTGCTTCACATGTATCAACACACTCAAACCTCACCACAGTGAGGTGTGTTCCCTTGGGGTGGGGGATAGTGTCAGCATCTGCATTTTACAGATGAGGAAACTGAGACACCAAGAGGCTGCGTAAGTCGTCTGGGGTCACACCGCTAAGGGGGAAGGGGCTGTTATTTGAATCCAGGCAGGCTGGCACTGAGGGCAAGCTGGTGGCTGCTCTGATGTTGCCTCCTGGGTTGAACTGAAGGTTCTCCAAGCTATTTTCAAAATCTGAGCTTTGATGGCTCAGTTTTCTTTTTAGAAGTCTGTGCCTCCCTTCTCCTTGCCCGTACTTCACTCCTTGGTTGGTGCTGGGCACCTCAGGGTGAAAAGCCACAGAAGAAAGGTTTAAAATCATCCAAATGGCAGAGATGACTAAGAAGTGAGAAATGGGCCTCTGGGGTGCAGCTGAGCGGGAGGGTGGGGTGGTGGGGAGAGGGGACTTGGTTATCCTTTTTTAAAAATTGTAAAATACACATAAAGTTTACTACTTCAACCATTTTAAAGTGCACCATTCTGTGGCATTGACTCTGTTCATGATATTGCATGACAATCACCAGTGTCCATCTCCAGAATTTTTTCATCTCCCCAGAAACCATGCCCATGAGACACTCACTCCCCACTCCCTCATCCCCCCAGGCCCTGGCACCACTGTCTTACTCTCCTCTATGAATTTGCCTGCTCTCGGGGACGCCTATAAGAGGAATTATATAGTGTTTGTCCTTTTGTGTCTGGTTTATTTCAGTTAGCATCATGTCCTCAGGGTTCATCCCCATTGTAGTAGGTATCAAAAAAAATTTTTTTAAAGAAAGACTGAATAGTATTCCATTGTGTGGATTTACCACATGCTATTTATCCATTCATCCATGGACGGACCGTTGGTTGTTTCCGTTTTGGGTTATTGTGAATAATGCCGCTATGCACACAGGCATACAAATATCTTTTTGAGGCCCTACTTTCATGTCTTCGGGGTAGATACCTAGACGTGGAACTGCTGGATCATATTAGATTTATACTTTAAAAACTTTTTTTAAAGATTTTATCTATGAGAGACACACAGAGAGACAGAGACACAGGCAGAGGGAGAAGCAGGCTCCCCACAGGGAGCCCGATGCGGGACTTGATCCCAGGACCTGGGGACCATGACCTGACGCTCAACCACTGAGCCACCCAGATATCCCTAGATTTATACTTTGGGAGTCCCTGTGCTGGAGGCCCAGGCAGGCCCAAAGGGGATGTTGCCTGGCTTCAGGTGGGCACTGAGAAATGGCGGTGCTGGGGGCAGAGGGATTGGATCAGGTGTTGCCCCCAGGAAAAGCCTGGGTGGAGCCCTTTAGGTGAGAGGAAGGGGCAGGAGTCTCCTGTCTTGAATGAGACCAGGTCACATCCTTGCTCCTTCCTGAGCCTTTTCTAGAACATGGGTTTGAGGTCCAGCTCTGGCACAAATGGTGGTGACTTTCCCTAATTAACCACCCTTCTCTGGCCCTGGTTGCCTGTGAAAGAGGGGGCTGGGCTAGAACAGGAGGTTTGGCTTGTTCTAAGTTTGAGACGTGTTGTTTTGGCCTCAGGACTTTGGAACTGGTTCCTTCAAACAGACGGGAATGATGGTTGGCTCCACGCCTCCTCCTCCACCTCGTCGTCTGCGCCGTAGGGGTACCCCCAAGCTCATTCTCTCTTGAGGTCCTGCCTCACTACGAGAAACTGAAAGAGCCCGAGTCTGAGGGCCTACGTCTGCTCTCTCTGTCTCTGCCTTTCCTGAAAGGCAACAATTCCCTTCATGACCTGAGCTCAATCTCTCCACCTCCCGCCTCGCCAGCACTACTACTTCTGGTTCATTCCCCCTGTAGGTAGACACCTCCTGGAAGAACTCGGTCATGCTTATTTGATGGCTCTTCTGTTTCCGCCCGTTCTTGTTCTTCTACCTTCTCCTCTGGGTGAACTGGGTGATCTTGCACCAGGTTTAAAAATTAATGACTCCTGGGGAAGATGAAATAACAGAGCAGAAAATCAGGATCCAATCCCAGTGCTCCAATGGGACAAAAGTATTTTCAGCAGTGACCAGCAAGGAAGTCAGGGTAGGGGTCAAGAGGAGCAAGCATTCTGGATACACAGAGATCTGGGTTCAAATCTCCAGCCCTTTCTTTCTGAGGGCTGGGCTCTTGGGCGCCCTTATCTTCTTGAAAGCTGTGTGATGAGGTCACAGTGGTGAGGGCACACAGCAGAATTCAGTGAGGCCAAGGATTCAGAAGAGACATTTAAGTACTTAAACACAGCCGGCACAGAGAAAGCACTCAGTAAGTGCTTGGGATTATTTTACATTTCCCAGACTCTCTTGAGGTTAGATAAACACAGTGTGGCCAGTTCTGGAGGACTGAGAGCTGTTACTCCCAGTTGGAGGGAGTTAGAAGTGGCCATGCATGTTCCACTCTCGGTGGGTAGAGACCCCATGTTAGGACAGAGGAACTGATGGGAGCAGCCTGCGTCACTGAGTCACGGCAGGTAAGTTAGCTGCCTGGAGCATTGTGGTTTAAGCCACGCAGTCTGTGGTGCTCTGTTCCAGCAGCTCGGGCCCACTAAGCCACCTCTGTCACTGTGACCTGCAGTCTTCCAGAAGGGGCTGCTCTGCCAGGGTGAGTCCAGGCACGAGGATGACACAGCTGTCACACCAACCTCCTCACTGGCCTGACACGCACATGGTGTGAGCAAACTGTCCGGGGCCACCATGGTCTGCGGCTAGTTGTTAACACAGCACAACTTAGCCCATTCTAACTTTGAGGCATTATCATCTTTAAACACTCTTATTTCAGGGGCACCTGGGTGGCTTAGTGGTGGAGCATCTGCCTTTGCTCAGGTTGTGATCCTGGGGTCCTGGGATTGAGTCCCACATCAGGCTGCCTGTGGGAAGCCTGTTTCTTCCTCTGCCTCTCTGTGTCTCTCATGAATAAATAAAATATGAAAAATAAAATAAAATAAACACTATTATTTTAGAATGAAGTGTAAACATTTCATCATGACATCCAAAATCTGCCCTCCTTTCTTCCAGGCCTCATTGCTAACCCTCGCGATGTGTGGAGACCACACACTGAGAAGGCAAAGCCTGGGTCATTCGGTCACCCCATGAGGAGCTGCCCCATTCACACTGGACTTGGCCCAAGTGAGAAATAAACTTTGCTCTGTTAAGCCACTGAGATTTGGAGGTCTATTCATGATCATAGTCTAATCTGCCAGGTGCCTCTCTGCTCTAGCCTCACCATGAGCCATTCTGGGACTCTCCAAGCATGCCCTGCACTGTCAGCAACTTTCCCCCATACAGTTGCCTGTGCCTGGAATGTCCTTCCCTGCCCTGGGCACTTACTTCCTAAAGCATAGATTTGCCTAGATCACTTCTCTGTTAATATCTCTCAGACAGTTCTTCAAGAACTATTCAGGAGATCATTCTCAAGCTGAATGAGAGGGTGTTGTTGTCAGAGATGAAAGCTATGTCATTAAGTGGTTTTGGGAGTCACAACTAGACAGCAAGGCTAGTGTGAGAGGGATTCTGGGGTACTCTGGCAGCTGTGCCCCCCCGGGCCTTCACAGTGGCCTCCAGTAGGTGCTTGGGTGGATGCAGGTGGCAGGCACCTGAGGAGCAGCACAGTGCTCCCAAAGGGGACATGCTCCGTGATGTTTTAGGATGGAGACAGACAGGTTTTTAACAATTTATAAACCAAAATTACTGGGTAATTGGAACTGTACATACAGGCAGGAGGCCAAACTCTTTTCTTACAAGAAGGCCAAACTGCAAAGGGGTTGGGAGAGCACACGTGGAGTTGGGCTGCTGGGCTGAACGTGGGACCTCTGCAGCTCACCAGCTGAGTGACCTTGGGCAGGTGGCATGGCTTTTCTGCACCTCTGATTCCCATTAAAAGCGGGATGACCAGAGAGCTTCTGCCTTTCTCTAGGAAAAGTAAGTGAGCTAAGTGAGAGGCGTGCCTTACACAATAAGCTATACATCTCGCTATTATTAGTCTCAGGATAAAGCTAAAAGAAGCAGGATCTTGGCTGTCCTCCTGACCAGGATACCGACCACATGACCATGTGACCCTCTGGCCACATAGTTGACAGGCACCTTAGGTGATGGGGATGGCTGGTATGGGTTTTCAAGCACTGAATTTATACACACATCGCCACAACAAATACTCCTGGGCGTTGACAACCAGTTTTTATGTGACAAGCTGATAAATAATTGTATTAGAAAAACAGTTAAAATCTTTTGCTCTCACCACCTACATACATATGGGCTGTTGGCATTCTTGAAGCTGGTTAATATCATGGTTTAAAAAGAGAATTGCTTTATGATGGAGAACTTTATTTTCATTTTAGATATAAATGGTACTAAAAAAACCAAGTAACCTTTTATGACAAACTCATCCTTGCCGGTCTCATTTTTCTCAGTGAGGAACTTATTTTTAAATATGATTTTTTGTAACTCAATTAGACTACTTTTAGCTGCATTTAATTTTCATTTGAACATTTTATTTAAAATCTTTTTAAATTTAATAACGTGGCTTTGTTTTCACAGTTACAGATGTGATCTTTGACAAAGATGTCACAGCAAGCGAATAGGACAGGAAGTCTTTTTTAATAAATATGTTGGAATAACTGGGCATCTCTATAGAAAGAGAAAAGAGCCTCAAGCCTTACCTCACACCATATCTAAATCTTCATTCAAGATATAAAATACCTTCATGACTTAGGAAGAAGCAAAGCCTTCTGAAACAGGTCACAAAAAGCAATAACCATAAAAGGAAAAAGCTAGTAAATTCGATTTCATCAAAATTTAAAACTTTCGGGGCACCCCTGGTGGCACAGCTGTTTAGCGCCGCCTGCAGCCCAGGGTGTGATCCTGGAGACCCTGGATCGAGTCCCGTGTCAGGCTCCCTGCGTGGAGCCTGCTTCTCCCTCTGCCTCTCTCATTCTCTCTCTCTCTCTCTGTGTCTCTCATGAATAAATAAATAAAATCTTTCTTTTTTTTTAAATTTTTATTTATTTATGATAGTCACAGAGAGAGAGAGAGAGACGCAGAGACACAGGCAGAGGGAGAAGCAGGCTCCATGCACCGGGAGCCTGATGTGGGATTCGATTCCGGGTCTCCAGGATCGCGCCCTGGGCCAAAGGCAGGCGCCAAACCGCTGCGCCACCCAGGGATCCCCTAAATAAATAAAATCTTAAAAAATTTTTAATTTAAAAATTTTTTTAAAACTTTGGCCTTTCAAAATACACTGAAAAAAAAATGAATATATAACTCCCAGACTAGGTAAAATATTTGCAAACATATATCAGTAAAGGACTGGTATGCAGAATGTATAAAGAATTCCTACAATTCAGTAATAAAATGACAACGACCAGATTTAAAAGTGGGCAAGGGGCTTGAATAGGCACCCCACAAAAGAAGACATATGAATGGCCAATAAGCACGTGAAAAAAATATTCAATCATCAGGGAACTGCAAATTAAAGTCATAGGGAGGTGTCCATACCTATGCATGAGAATGGCTAAGTTTTGAAAGCATAACACCAAATGCTGGCAAGGTTATAGGGCAGCTGGATCTCTCATACATTGTCTGTGAGAGTATAAAATGGTATATGTCTGTTTTAGAGAAAGTTCTGGCACTTGCTTTTCTTTCTTCCTTTCTTTCTTTCTTTCTTTTTTTTTTTTTTTTGCACTTGCTTTTCAACTAGACATACACCTACCTATGACCTAGCGATTCTACCTCTAGATATTTACTAAGAAATAAAAATATTCATTCACAAAAGGAATCATCTATAGACCAATACTGGAAGGAGCTCAGGTGCCCATCAATGGAATGGATAGACAATGTGGTAGAGTTGTTCAATGGGATACATTTGACTCAACACTAAACAGGACCAAACATAGATGTAGGTTGTGCCAAAAACAGTATGCTGAGTGAAAGCAGACACATACAGAAGAGTATATACAGTATGATTCCATCTTTATTAAATTCTAGAACAGACAAAACTAATCTATGGTGAAAGAAAACGTTATAAATATGGTTACCTGTGTGTTATGAGGACTGACCAGGGTAGAGCATGAGAGAACTTTCTAGGGTGATGGTAATTCCAGCATCCTGATAGAAGTCTGGTGTAGGCATCTGCCAGAATGCAGCACATATACACTTAAGATTCGGGTATTTCATTGGATGTAAATTTTACAGCAAAATAAAACAACTTTTTTTAAAACAATTATTTATTCATGAGAGACAGAGAGAGAGGCAGAGACATAGGCAGAGGGAGAAGCGGCCTCCCTGCAGGGAGCCCGATTTGGGACTTGATCTTGGCCCCCAGGACCACGACCTGAGCCAAAGACAGACGCTCAACCGCTGAGCCACCCAGGCGTCCCAAGAAAATAATTTTAAATAAATGTATACATCTAGTTAATGATATGTATTCTGAAAGATTTTGAGGAAGCCTTCTGATATCTATAATTTTCTTTGAAACGAATCAAAAAGTAGATGGATTCATGTGTGGAAAGGGATGGAAAAATGAGCAGATAGTCAATGAATCAAATATGTAAAAAGTTAATGGTAGAATCTAAATAGTGGACAGGACATACAGTTATTCACTGTAAGACTCTTTTCAACATTGCTGTATATATGATATTTTTATAAATAAAATGTTAGAAAAATTCCATAACATTTTATGTATTTAAAAAATTTTTTAAGTAGGCTCCATGCCCAACATGGAGCTTGAACTCATGACCCTCAGAATAAGAGTCACATCCTCAACTGACTGAACCAGCCAAGCACCCCCAATGCATTTGTTTTTATAGCTACCTTCTTAATTTGGGCAAGTGACACCACTGATAACGGTTTTTCCCATTTCAGTGGTGATGTAAAGTTTCCTTTTAAAAATTAATTTGTTTAGGGGATCCCTGGGTGGCGCAGCGGTTTGGCGCCTGCCTTTGGCCCAGGGCGCGATCCTGGAGACCCGGGATCGAATCCCACATCGGGCTCCCGATGCATGGAGCCTGCTTCTCCCTCTGCCTATGTCTCTGCCTCTCTCTTTCTCTCTCTGTGACTATCATAAATAAAAATTAAAAAAAAAATTTTTTTTAATTAATTTGTTTAAATAAAGAAGGGACTCAACTTAGGGAAGACAGTAAGTAAATATTAGTATAGGTGGTGCACAGATATAGCAAAGTTCAGGAAGGCAAGGTACAGGGTACATCTGGGACAAGTAGGGTATTGGGAAGTGCATGCCAGGATCTGGGGAAATCTGGATTTCAGCCCTGTCTCACTGCTTCCCAGCTGTGTGACCGTAGGCAAGCATCTCTGAGTTCCAATTTCCTCAGGTAGAAATGGGATAATGCAATCTCTTCTGAAAAGAGGCATGTTGTGAGCATGAATGAGACCTCCTGGGAAAGCATGGCTTGGCAGGCCACAGCGAGCCCATCTTCCGTCCTGGCTTATGAGAAGGGCAGACAAGATGTGTACTGGGAAAAGTATTGGGAAGAACGCCCGCCTTCAGCAAGGGTGGGTGGACCCAGGTGCCCCCAGCTTCAGGGCCCTCCATGGAGTTTCTATTTCCCAAAGCATGCCTGGGTTTGGGAGTTTGCTCCCTTCCAGAGGCCTTGGCAGGAAACCAAGAACTTTCCACTTTCCACAGTGAGAGAGACTGATCTCACTCATTTTAAAACCCTTCTCCCCAGTCCAAGGGCATGCAGCCACCTGGAAAGCTGGGGATCATTCCTTCAAGCACACTGAACCATTGGAACTAGAGAGAGAAAAATATGTCAACACAGCAGGACACCCAAGAGGGCTCTGACTGCTGACCTACAGCTCTTCCTGTTGGAAAGTTTGCTTTGAACTCTGCAGTGTGATTACACATCAATTTTTTAATTCATTTCTTAAAATAATTAGAAACACCTTTTTTGAATTTATTTTTTAGTTTTATTTATTTGACAGAGAGAGACAGAGAACACAAGCAGAGGGGGAGGCAGGCAGAGGGAGAGGGAAGAGCAGATTCCCTGCTGAGCAGGAAGCCATTGAGCCCAAATGAGCCCAAAGCATTGAGTCCATGATTCCAGGACCCTGGGATCATGACCCAAGCTGAAGGTCTTAATTGACTGAGCCACCCAGGCGCCCCTTAGAAACACCTTCTATGTGCAAAGTGATGTGCCAGGCACTAGGGATATGAAGAGCACAAATCTAATCCTGTCCTTATGGAACTTAAAATCTGATGAGGAAGGGGGTGCCAGGATGGCTCAATTTGTTCAGCCTTGACTCTTGATTTTGGCTCAGATCATGATCTCAGGGTTGTGAGATTAATTTCCCAGTCAGGCTCTGTGCTCAACGGGAAGCCTGCTTAAGATTTTCTCTCTCTCCTTCTGTCCTTCCCACAACTCATGCGCCCATGCTCTGTCTCTCTCTTTCTGTCTCTCAAATAAGCAAATCCTTTAAAAAAAAAAAATCTAGTGAGGAGGCAGTCATTAATTAGAGAATCACCAGATGGATTTAAAATTGAGAAGTTAGGAAAGCTTCTCTGAGGAAGTGGCACCTGAGCTGAGATTCAAAAGAGGGTAAGAGGTAAAGAAGGAAATGGAGGAAAGAGCATTCTGGACAGAAAGAGCTGCATGTGCAAAGGCCCTGTGGTGGGAAGGGTTGGGGTAGGATGAGGTTAAAGGAACATCTAGAAGAGATGCCTGAGAGAGAGCCTGGCCAAGATGCAGGACCCATGTAGGTCACGTTAAGGATTTTCCTTTTTTTAAGAGCAGTGGACAGCCATGGAAGTGTCTTAAGGAGGTGGAAGACATGGTCAGAAAAGTATACTGGAATACACTGATCTCAGGGTCACAGGCAGAGAACAGATTTGAGGTGGCTACAGTCAAAAGGCTGTAGCAGTTGTCCAGTTGAAGGTTGTGAGCAATTTTGATCATGGTGATGATGCTAGGGAAGGAAAAAGTGGGTGGATTTAAGAGCTATTCTGGAAGTAAGTCTGCAGGCCTTGGCGATGTCATGGACAAAAGGGGGAGGTTTGGGACAAGTCCTAGCTTGAGCCGCTACACGATGCTGGCACCATTTGCTGAGAAACTACAGAGGAAAGCTGAGAAGGTTGGGTCCTGGAAGAGGGACGGGGAATAGCCTGATTCCATTGTGAAGGAACCAGTTTGAAGGACTTTTGAGATCCACTGGAGGAGCCAAGCTGGCAGTTATATATGTAGGCTGGAATTCAAAGGAAACAATGGATTTGAAACATAGATTCCAGAACTGCCCACATACAGTTGGTATTGGGCACCTCACTGTGGGTGAGATCACTAGAGGAAATATTGAGGGAAAAGAGGAGGGCTCCTAGGACAGCATCGTGGGGAGCTTCACATCTGATGATTGGAGAGGGGGCAATGGGCCTCTACAGCTGCAGGGGTGTGGCTAGAGAGGCCGAAGGAAACCTAAGGAAATGTGGGGTCATGAAAACAGGGGACAAGGAGGTTTCTTTTCTTGGGCACAGGTGGTAGCACAACTCTGCGTCATGTCAACTGCTACCTGCAGTTCCTGGGGGACCTGGTGAGAGATGTTCTCATTGAATAATGAAGCAGACAGGATGGAGACCGGTACCATCAACCTTCAGAGAAGTTGGGTTGTGAAGGGGAGGAAAGGGGAAGGACCTGGCAAAGAAGTCTGGATGCCATTGAGTGAGACACATGAACACATTAGGGTGGCTTGATGATAAGGAAGGAATAAGGTAGGGATGGGATCCGAAGTATAGGTAGAGGAACTGGCTGCACACAGGAGGAGGGACAGCTCCAGTGTTAGAATAGGAGAACAGTAGGTGCAGATGTGGGAAGATAAGGGAGTAGCTATCTGATGGCTCTAATTTTCCCTGAAGGAAGTCAATTTTCCCTGAGAATGGAGGGAAATGAAAAGTCACAGGTTTGAGGATGGGTAGGTTTAACCCAGTCATTGTGAAGAGTAAGACGGCAGATTGACCACAGGTACATAGCATGTGCAAAGGCCCTGTGGTGGGAGGGATTGTGGAGAGAATAGGTTGAAGGAGGATCTTGAAGGCTAGAGCATAGAAACAGAGAGAGACTGGCCAAAATGAAGTCTTATGTCCAAGAAGTGGCAGTGATATATAGTTGACCCTTGCACAGCACAGGTTTAACTATGAGGGTCTACTTATACCTGGTTTGGTCTTTTTTCCCCATAAATACAGTATAGTACCGGGGTACCTGGGTGGCTCAGTGGTTAAGCATCTGACTTCGGCTCAGGTCATGATCCTGGGTCCGGGTATAGAGCTCCATATTGGGCTCCCTGCTCAGCCAGGAATCTGCTTCTCTCTCTGCCTCTGCTTCTCCCTCCTGCTCGTGCTCTCTCTCTTTTGCTCACCCTCCCTCTCTCAAAATAGGTAAATAAAATCTTTTTTAAAAAATACGTACAGTACCGTAAATGTATTTTTTCTTCCTTATGATACTCTTTTTTTTATTTAAGTAAGCTCTATGCCCAATATGAGGCTCGAACTCACAACCCTGAGATTAAAAGTCACCTGCTCTAGAGCCAGGCGCCCATCCCCCTCATGATATTCTTAATAACATTTTCTTTTCTCTAGCTCACTTTATTGTAAGAATATAGTATATATATTATATATATATATGCCATACAAAATGTATGTTGACTGACTGTTTAGTATCAATAAGGATTCGGGTTAACAGTAGGCTCTTCGTAGTTAAGTTTTGGGGGAGTCAAAGGTTGTGTGTGTTCACCCTCACATTGTTCAAAGGCCGATTGCATTGTGTCTGGCACAACAAGATGTGCCAGTGACAAGATAGGCCGTAACGAGGAAATGAATAAAGCACAAAATCACCCTGACTTGACACAGTAAAGGTTTAGGTCTCATTTGTGCAGTTGGGTGACCTTCCTCCTTAGGCACCCCATCTGGAGCACATGTCTCAAGTGTCTGCAGCAGGCTGAGGACCGCTCAGGGTGTTGCTAAGGGCCAGGCCTGAAAGTGGCTTTCATAACCTCTGCCTGTGTCCTGCCTGCCAGTTCCAGGCACAGCAGGGGCCTTGTTGAAGGCAGGCTGGGCCCCTGTTTTCTTCCTGCCGCTCAGGGAGAGGCAGCAGCTGGGGGCGGGGGGATACTGCGGGCTCTGCCGTAACCCAACCTTGTTTGCCAAGCCGGCCAGTATTTCTCCTTACACATGGCACCATCTCACGCTCTCCTCAAGAGACACCACCCAAAGTCCTGTCCAGAGTCCCTGCATCCTGGCTCGCGAGGCCCGGTGTCTCTGGTGACACTGGCACTCCAGCCTCTTCTCATCTAACGAGCTCTTCCTGGACCAGCGACCCATGGACTGGAAAGGCAGGTGTGTTACCCACCCCCTGGCCCACACCGTACGGCACTGCAGGGGGCCTCCCTCCTTCACTGGTCCCACTTCGCAGGAGACCCCTGGCCACTGTTGGCATTGGCCTGGTCTCTTCCCTCTGGGGGGCTCCTCCTCGGCCACCTCTGAAATGGATGAGGCAGAGCCTGTCTTCCTTGGCAGCTGCATAGTCTCCCTCCTGCTCATGGATGGTTGGAGAGCCAAAGGTCCTTTTACAGCTGAAAACTGTCAAGGACTTTTATTTGTGAGGGGAGGGAGCCCCGGCTCGTGGTTCCATTGGCAACACAATGTTGGCTTCTAACCCATTTGTATTTAGTCACTTTTGTGTGCCCACAGCCACACTCGCCTAGTCTTTCCCTAGAGAATTCCAGAACCTAACTTGTCTTGCTGGTTCACCTCCGTACCTCTCCTGCTCTCCTCAATGGCTACCTAGAGGCTATTTTTAATAATAAATAGGAGGCATGCCCCAGTCTGGTCCTGTCCTGAGTCACTTTATCCAAGGGAAAACGTTTACTGGGTTTTTGTTGCCCCTAACTTTTTTATATCTTGTCTTTTTTCTCCTTGGGGTATAGAAGATTTCTCAACCCTGGATGTCTGGATTCTATTTTCCTTCTTTACTACTTAACCACTAGGTAATTCTTTCCTGGGCTCACCTCTTCCTTGCGAATCCTCACCAAATGCAGACAAAAGTAGCCAGCAGAGGTGACTAGGTTTTAGCTTTCCAACTTCTTTCCCATGGGTTGCCAGTGTGGAAGGCACATGCGGTTCCTCTTGAGTTAGAGAAGGCAATAGCTTCACTGAACATTTTGCTAATGCAAGACTCTAAGAGAAGACTCTTACAGTGCATCTAATTAATTTCTGAGTTATCACTTCCTTTTTGAACCAACTCAACTGCCTTTTTCTACTTGACTTGGAAACACATTATCTAGTGCAATTTCTCACCTTTATAAGACCCTAACAAGGGAGTGGGAGCTGAGAGAAAGAAACAGGGGAGTGAGGGTCCTGCTCACAAGAGGCCTGGCATTCAGGGCCTCTAGCTAGAAGGAGCCAGTACTGGCCTGTTAGCAAAAACACTGGAGGCAGTAGTGTGCTGGAGGTTGGGCAACTCATCTCAGTACCTGGAATGGGGTTCGAGCGGCCTTCTCCAACAGCCGCATCCAGCCCTCCAGCTTGGAGGGAAAGGACAGATAATGACAGAAGATCCAGAAAGCTTCAAACCTCATCTAGGCTGCTTGACATAAGGACAAAACCCTTGAAACAGGGCAGTTTGAGCCCTGCCTTCTGATTGCCCCCTGAAATCCAATGTGTCTCTCAACTCCAAACCATCATCTGGAGGTTGCACGTGTCCTATTTGGAGGGCTCTGGGGGTTAAGGCTGGAGCTGCTGGGGCCATGACATCATTTCTACAGGAGTCAGGGCCCAGGGCTCCTGTAGGGAATCAAGGGAGGGTCTCTGTGAAGTCTGTGCAGCAGTCCTCCATGGACCAACGGAAGATCCAAGACCAGAAGCCAGTAACAGAAGGGGGCTGGTGATGGCATTTGTTTTAAGGCGGTGTAGCATGTGGTGCCTCCCCAAGGCGTGTCTTCAAATGCTAGTTCCCATCTGTGACTTAGAGCAAGTAGCTTAATCTCATCAAGCCTCACTTTTCTCATCTGTGGAAGGGGAATGCCAAGGGTACACATCTCATATTATCATCATGAGCATTCGGCAAGAGTCCACGCGACACTCTAAGCAGGGCTGGGCCTACCACCAGCAAAGAGTACTGTTGCTAGGACTACCACTGAGCACTTCTAAGGTGCCAGGCCCTGTTAATAAGCACCTTACGCGCATGACCTCATTGGGTCCTTACACCCACACGTGAGGGGAGGTTCCTTTTTTATTCCCCTGTAAAAGAGCCTTTCCACAGAAGCGTGGACAACTTAAATTAACATGCTTGTCCATCTGGCTGATCAATGGGAGATCCAGGAGTCTGACTTAGGTATGATTGTCAAGCAGCTGCCCTTAACCGCGCTGCTCTATTTGCCCTCACCGTGTGTTCTGAGGCCTCGCCAAATGTGAACATTTCACTCGATACTAACTAAATAACTTGAATCCACTGGCAGACAAAATGCACATCTTAATACCATCATTTCTTTAAAACTACATGCTAGGATGTGTAGTTATGTAAGACGTGTTCACAGTGCTGTTTCTAAAGAGAACATTCTCCTCTTTGGCAAGAGTATCCAGATTCCAGCAAGACCTGGGAACCAGCAAAGGACTTTGACCCTTCTTCTGCGATTTATAGGTTACGAGGTGGTGGATTTCTTCTCTGCACATCTTCCCCCTTCAAGCCTCTTATCTTGGGTAGCTTCCACTTTTCTGTAATCCACCTTAAAATGTCAGACTGCTAACAGACATGTGTTTCTTAAAGCAGAAAGAGCACCCCTTTCAGGCCACCTGTTCCACCAATGCCCTTTTAGCTGACTAGGGAAGATTCTGCACCCTTCCTCACTCCCAGAGGGCTTCACGTGTCATGAGGTGGCCTAACTGGAAGCTAATTGGCATCATTCACTTGACAGCTGCAGGATGGCAAGTCCGCCCCCTTAGACATGGCAGGCTGTGCTATCGGGGGCTGTCAGCTCAGAGGTCTCCCAGATCTGCTGGCCACTTAAGGCTGCCCCGCTTCCATATCAAGGATCCTTCCTCTTCATCGAGCCACAGCAGAGAGACAGATGGATTGAAGGATAAATGTGAGACTCTTAACTCTGCCAAGTGAATCTCTTTTCCTGGTGAAGTTTAAAAATATGAACCAGGTTTGTGAGTGTACCACCCTGGCTGGAGCTACAAGACAGACCAGATGACCTCCAGATAATGCCCAAAGCCAGTAAGAGGCACCTAGCAATGACCCCAACAGGTCCACTCAGGCACAGAGCTTGGGCCAAGGGGTTTGGCTTGTGCATTCTGAAGGCTTAAAATTATTGAGAGGGAAGAATGGGAAGAGAACAGACTTTACAGCCCAGAGTGATGTGTCACAAGGCAGCCTGAGCAGCAGGGCTTCCGAGACCACTCCTCAGAGGTCAGGGCAGGGCCAGATGCTCATCTGCCCAGCTCAGGCTTGGAATGAGGTCACTGAGCAGAGATGTGTCACACTGAGAGCAATGGGTCCAGCTCCTGTCCATCACAGATCCTTGAGGGGGCTGCTGGCCGTTGCTATTTATTATTTTTTGAAAAATGTACTGTGGCCGACCTAGTTTTAGTTAATGCCTAATAAAGGTAAAAACTGTTTACATAGTACCCTTGTGGACACTGAGTAGCTGAAGTTAGCAAGATCCTTCCCTTTCAGGGAGGACACAAGCCAACAGTCTGGGAGGAAAACAATTCACTAGAAGCATGCCAGTCCCAGGTGACAGTGGTGACAGTTGAACATTATGTTAAATGAGACAAAATCAGGGTAAGGAGACTACAAACCCCCAGGGGGCAAGGAGGAGCCCAGATTGCATACTAGGCTGTCAGGGCTGTCAGGGCTGTCAGGCTGGGTTGCATAAGCATCCAGAACCGATGGTTAAGTAGCTGCCCAGTTTGTGCACTTCCTGCAGTGGTTTAGGTCTCTCTACACGAACCCTCCAGTTGGTTAATGCCCTCCCTCCAGCCCATCAAAGGAGGTCTGCAGCCGGTCTGAGGTAAGCCCTCCTGGGTCCTGCTTCCTCCCTCCCAACTGTCAGCACCCCCTTAGGTATGGTGCTTCTCACCCCCAGGGTGTTTTCTGTCTCCTCTGGCTGGTAAGATTCCTGCCCGTCCCTCCACCGCTTCCTTTAAAGGCTCTGCTTTCCCACCTAGACAGGAGATTGCCCCACATCAGCTCTGGTGACCTGTGACATGCCAGGCAACTGGTGTCAGGAGATGGCTTTTAAGTCTCAGGCTGAGGCCATGATGAAGCGCCAACACCTCATATCTACTAAGAGCAGAGCGTGCTGGGGGCCGTGTAAGACATGTACGAGCTTTTCCTCTTCTCATCTGACACTCACAACCAGTTAAGGAGTCATTTCCATTTTATGGATGAGGAAATTGAGGCTCAGGCCAGTGCATTTAGCCAGCAAGTGAGCAGCAGAACCAGGATCTGAACTTGAAACCACTGCCTGCACTGCTTCCTCGCTTCTGAGAGCTGCCCTCGATCACCACATTTGGGAAGCCCTCTGGCAGCTATGTGCCCTCTTTGTGACACACAGGTTCATGTCTCAGAAACATCATGTCTTTGCCCTAACCGCAAAGCATGAATTTCTACTAAGTTTCTGCCAGTAAAGGAGACAGTTCTAGTGGAAAGTTCACGTGCTTTGAAGGAAAACTGAACTGTCACTTTCTGATTGAATAGCCACAGGACTTTGGACAAATTACTGATCCCACTTTCTCTTCTATAAAATTAGCATAATACCATGTTTCCATATGGGTGCTATGAGGCGTTCACAAGGTCATGTAAGCAAAGGCTGCTACTCTTCTTCTCTCTCCCTAGCCGGGGACACGGAGAGGCAGGAAGGACCAGAAAGAGGCTCTCCGGGAACTCCTGAGGTCTAGAACCCTGGAAGCAGGCCCTTCCTCTCTGCGTGCATCTCCTGTGATCATCAACCACATGTTTACACTCCCTGGCCTGCCTTCTTGAGGTCCACACGGTCGGATGATCCTGACCCACCCTTGGGTGATGACTGCTCTGATTCAGTTATGGTTTTGAGGGCAAAATCCTGCTGGGAAGACCACTGCTAGCCACACATAAGTCTTCCTGTCCCAGAGCTCAGTACTCCCAAATGATTCATCTAAGATGTTACTGCTTGCGTGTTGTCAATTTGTCAGCTATGGTAATTGGGAAGACTGTGGAAATACAGAAAAGTTTGCTATTGTGCTACATGGGAATAAAACCTGTTGTCGGGCAGCCCGGGTGGCTCAGCGGTTTAGCACCTGCCTTCGGCCCAGGGTGTGATCCTGGAGTCCCGGGATCGAGTCCCACATCAGGCTCCCTGCATGAAGCCTGCTTCTCCCTTGGCCTGTGTCTTTGCCTCTCTCTCTCTCTCTCTCTGTGTCTCTCATGAATAAATAAATAAAATCTTAAAAAAAAAAAAAAAACCTGTTGTCACCTTGTGAAGTTCTAGACAAATCACTATGGATTATATGAAAACAGGCAATAATTGTGTGAGGGCTGAGGAACTGTGACTTTTCCTTTGTAAAATATTCTTTAATATTTAACTATCTTCAGTTTACAGTGAATGTTTTGGAGAAAATCTGATGATGATGATGTAGACTTCGTCAGCAGCATACCCACACATTCCTGCTGGCTGCCCTCGTTCTGCCTGCTGTGCCTCTAAAAGATTTGGCTCAGGGGGCTTGGGTCCATCTCCCTTGGCAGGAAGAACCATACTAGGTTGGAAGGTGGTCGGGGAGATTTCACTTGAACAAAGCCCTGGGCTGCTCAGGAAAGCTCAACACACAGCACCAGCAGCTGGCTGCCTCTTTTCACCAGGCATATGCTACTGGCTAAAGCAGTAAGCCAGCACAATTGCTTCCTCAACAGTGCCCTCCTGTGGCAGAGGCCTGCCTCCAGAGCAAGGAGCCAGGGAATAGGCCGGAGTGGTGGCAACACCAGCAACCCCTTTTGAGGATTAAAACTGAGCAAAATAAGTGTTTGAATGAGTCACACTTAACATTGACATGTCCTATGAGATGGGTCCATCACTTGAGATGAGACAAATGGCCTGGATGGACTGAGTTTCTAAGGAGAAGCAGGAGGTCAAGGCCAGTGTCTTGTCTACCCTAGAGTCCAGGGACTGAGCCCCCATGTCAGGCAGTGGTACACAGCTCAAAGTGGCTTTTCTTTTCTTTTTTTTTTTTTTTTTTAAAGATTTTATTTGCAGGGAGCCCGACGTGGGACTTGATCCTGGGTCTCCAGGATCATGCTCTGGGCTGAAGGCGGCACTAAACCGCTGAGCCACCCAGGCTGCCCTCAATGTGGCTTTTCAAAGAGGTATTCCAGATCCGGGGCACGCAGTCTCTGCTCTTTGTTTTTGTTTTTAGCAAAGTCTCTCAGCAGTGCCATGACTTCGTTTTCAAATATTTCTGGGGCCGGTTTTGCTTCTGCAAGAGAAGAGTGGGCAGAAAGAATTATGTCAGTCAGTACTCAGGCATAAGGACCCTGAAACTTGAAACTCTGGCCTCTGAAAAGAACCAGTAGATACACAGACTGTCTCCATTCTTCCTCTAAATATACATGGTAGCCTACAGCAGGAGCTGTACTGTAAATAGCTCTATTGGAACAGCTGCTCCCATCTGTTTACATATTGTCCATGGCTGCTTTTACCTATGGTAGAGCTGGATAGTTCCAACAGAGACCATATGGCCACAGACTAAAATATTTACTGTCTGGTCTTTTATGAACAAGTCTGCCGACCCCTGACCTGTCCAAGCTTGGTGGCACCATTTTGCTTTGCACTTGGTATCTCAGTGTTTTCTGGGTATTGTGTTTCTTCTTCCAGCTTATACATTTCCAGAGGCAGAAGTCCTTGGTTGTACATGACAAACTAGTGGCTCTACTAACTTCAGCAAAAAGGAATTTCTTAGAAGGCTATTAGAGGAACACAAGATGGATGTGAACCTGGAGAACCAGGTTTGGATGGAGGCCACAACAGCACGGAGCAAAGACATGAGAGTGTGTCTTAGGAGTGTGCGAGGGGGTCCCAGTATGGTTATTTACCTCCCACCTCTCTCTCTCCACCCTAAGACACTTGAGTAAGATTCCAATTACAAGCAAAGCCTTCCCCGGGGAAAGCTTAGGTAATGTGTTTGAGAATGACTCTCCTATCAAGACTACAACGCCAGGAGAGAGAATTTCTCAAAACAAAGCTGAATTCCCCCTCACTCAGCACTGAGCCCAGCATCTAGTGGGCTTGTCATCTTTTTCTTTTTCTGTGATCACTGAAATGAAGTCCAGGAGATTTAGGCTTCCCCTAAGGATGGTACAAGTTGGAAAGAACACTGTGCTCATCCTCACAAGAAAAGCCAGAAAAACCATAAACAGCATGACTTTCTGTGAAGTCATCCGAGAACTGAGGTCATGGGGCAACCAAGTAGAATAAGATCTAAGGGAAGGCCCTCAAAGGAGAAATTGCACATGAGCATCTGCTTGCCTGAGACAGGGCCCAGGAAGAAGAGATGCTAGAGACCATCTGGCAGGGAAGAAGAGTTTGGCTACAATTTTTTACAAACTGCTACAAGCCAAGTGTGGGCTAGCCACAGACACTGGGGGAATGCACATCCTGTGGACTATTCTCAACAAACCTTCCGAGTATGCTCCTGCTCCTGGATCCTGATCCATGGTAGGTTCAGGTCAGGAGGTGTGAGAACACCTCCCTGAGCGGTGCAGGTCAGAAGCAGGGGAGCAGCCAAGACTGCAAAAAAAGCATAAAGCCCAGCCTGGCCCTTCTTCTCTACAGAATAAAAGCCATAAGAAACTGGGAGTAGGTCTGCAAATCCTGTCTCCTACTGAACACATGTGAGGAGACCTTTTTGGGATGGTGAAAAAAGAATAGAAAAACAAAACAAAACAAATAAACTTCTACTCCTGTGGGATAGGCAGGGCCACAGAGAAAGCCCATCCCTGAGAAGCAGGGCCACAGGGACTGAACCAGGATAACAGAAAATGTTCTCCCAGCCTTCCTTCCCCGCCCCATGGGAGGGAAGCACTAAGTGGGAAGCAACAGTAATTTACTGCTGGGGAAAAGCAAGAAGAGCACAGAGATTCCCTTAGAGGCACAAAAATAGAAGGAAGGCTGAAAGCTGAGGGTAGAACAGGAACATTGAGAAATACCTTCCGGAAACTCAGCCCCTACTCAAAGCAGATGGTAGCAATAGAGGCTTGTGGTGCAGTGAAGGGAAGCAAAGCCCTAACAGAATCCAGGCAAGCTTAACTCCTAACTAGACTGACTCCATCCCCATACTAACAGCCTGCTGGAAGCATGCCCATTTCCAGGCATGAATACTATTTACTTCAGTCTTTACTGTCTTGCTCATAATGTCTAACACTCAATCAAAAATTATGAGATACACATGCATACAAAAGGAGACAAACACACACTGCAAAGGGACAAAGCAGTCAACAGAAAAAACCTCGGGGGTGACACCAATTTTAGAACTACTACCAAATTTAAAGAACTGATACGTTAAAAGCTCTAGCAGAACAAGTAAACAAAATGTAGGAACAGATGAGCAACTTCAGTAGAGTTGGAAACTATAAAAGTCAAACATAAATGTTAAAAAAAAAATACAGTAGCAAATAAGCAGATTGACCAACAGGCTAATCAAGAGACTCAACACTGCAGTCAAGGAAAGAACTGGCCACTGGAAGACAAATCAATTGGTCTTACCCAATAGAAATTCCCCAACCTGATACATATAAAGAAAAGACTTAAAGACACAAAACAGAATCGAAAAGCTGTAGAGTAATAAGAAACTGTGTAATAGGACCCAACATGCCCAGGGAACAACCCAAGCAGGAAAAATACCAAGGACAAACATCAAGACACATCGTATTCAACAGCTAGAAACCACAGATGAAATGCTATAAACATTCAGGAAAGATATGTTACATATACAGGAGTAAAGACATAGCAGACCTCTTGTCTGCTACACAAACCAGGAAACAGAACCTGGTAACTCGATGGGAATTGGAAGTTAATGGTACAATGAAGGTAACCAAGACAGCAAAACCGAAGCCAGTGCCAACTCCCAATCAGACTGACTCAATCCTGCACACTAACAGCAAAAGAAGTATGCCCCTGTAAAGTGCTGAAAGAAAATACCGTGAGCCTGTAATTCTACACCCAGTGAAAATATCTTTCAAAAATTACAAAAACAGAGATAATTCATAATAGTGGATCTGCACTATAAGAAATACTTAAGGAAGTTCTTCAGGCAGAAGGAACAGGATACAGATAGAAAAATGGATCTATACAAAGAAAAGAAATACAAAGAAATGAAAATCTCTAGACAATTAAAATAAAGGTTAGTGTATTTGATACATTGTTATATATTTTTGTGTATATACATATATGATGCAATGTAAGTTATAATTTTTTAAAAGATTTTATTCATTTATTCATGAGAGACACACAGAGAGTGAGAAGCAGAGACACAGGCAGAGGGAGAAGCAGACTCCATGCAAAGAGACTGACATAGGACTCAATCCCGGGACTCCAGGATTATGCCCTGGGCCGAAGGCAGGTGCCAAATGGGTGAGCCACCCAGGGATCCCCTAAAAGTTATAATTTATATATACAAATGTAAAATATATTCTTTTCCTTATTTTAATTGGCTCTAAAAATGACTGTCTAAAGTTAAACTAAAGAAATATAGTGTAGGCTTACAGCTTAAGTAAAAACTACGACAACAGATGGGAGGGAGGATTTGGGAGTATATTAATGTGAAGTTCTTACATCGTATGTGATACAGTTAATAGTACTTGAAGAGAGACTGATTAATTAAGGATGTATATGTAAAGCCAAGGGCAATCACTAAAAGATTATAATAGGAAGTAATAAATAATAAACTAACAATGGAGGTCATATGAAATTTAAATTACTCAATTAAGAGATGCCTAGGTGGCTCAGTTAGTTAAGCATCTATCTTTGGCTCAGGTCATGATCCCGGGGTCCTGGGATCGAGCCCTGCATTGGGCTCCCTGCTCTGTGGGGAGTCTACTGCTCCCTCTCTCTTTGCCCCTCTTCCTGCTCAGGCATGTGCTCTCTCTCTCTCTCTCTCTCTCAAATAAATAAATAAAATCTGGGGATCCCTGGGTGGCTCAGCTGTTTGGTGCCTGCCTTTGGTCCAGGGCATGATCCTGGAGTCCTGGGATCGAGTCCCACATAGGGCTCCTTGCATGGAGCCTTTCTCTCTCTCTCTCTCTCTCTCTCTGTGTGTCTCTCATTAATAAATGAATAAAATCTTTTAAATAAATAAATAAATAAAATCTTTTTAAAAAATAAAATACTCAATTAAAAAACCATGGAGGGGTGCCTGGGTGGCTCAGTTGGTTAAGCATCTGCCTTTGGCCCAGGTCATGATCCCAGCGTCCTGGGATCGAGTCCTGCATCAGGCTCCCTGCTCTGTGGGAAGCCTGCTTCTGCCTCCCTGCTCTGTGGGAAGCCTGCTTCTGCTCCCTGCTCTGTGGGAAGCCTGCTTCTGCCTTCTCTTTCTCTCTCTTTCATGAATAAATCAATGAAATCTTAAAAAAAAATTTTTTTAAATCCAAAAAAAAAACATGGAACTAGAGAGGTAAGGAGAAAAAGAACAGATGGAAAAGACAAGAAAAAGATGACAGATCTTAATTCAACCACATTGTTCACTGAATATATGCAAATAGCCAAAACACACCAATGAAAACAGAGACTATAAGACTGAATAAAAGAGACTACATATGCTATCTATAAGAAGCTCGATCTAAATATAAAGACAAAGATAGGTTAAATGTAAAAGGATGGTGTGGGAGGCAAACTTCTAAGTTGGCCCTCAGTATTTCCCACTCCCCTGATATATAAGCCCTGCATAATCCTCAGGACTGTGAGCATGATTTTTACTACCATGGTTGGGTTACGTTATATGGCACAGCTGACCTCAGGAAAGGCAAATTATCCAAGTGGTTCTGACCAAATCACATGTGCTCTGTATTTAGTCTTTTAAAGGGGGAGGGGGAGAGGGGGAGAGAGAATCTTAAGGCAGGCTCCACACCCAGCACGGAGCTCAATCTCAGAACCATGAGATCTTGACCCTAGCCAAAACCAAGAGTCATATGCTTAACCAAATGACCTACTGAGGCCCCCACATGTGCTCTTTAAAGGTAGTTTTCTCCAGCTGGTGGCAGAAGGAAAGCCAGAGAGATTTGAAGTGTTGAGAGGTATTCCATGTGAGGGAGAATCTCCATTGCTGAGATGGAAGGAACCATGTAGCAAGGACCTGCAAGTGCCTTCCAGGAGGTGAAAGAGATCGACAGGTAGCAAGACAAGTGGAATCTCAGTCCTACAACTACAAAGAAATGAATTCTCCTAAGAACCTGAATGAGCTTCCAGACAGGATTGCAGAATAGCTGACACCAATGTCAGACTAAGCTACAGGCCTATAGAACTTCTCACCTATAGAACTATGAGTATATGTATAAATATGTATGAACTATGTTATCTAAAACCACTAAGTTTCTAGTAATTTAATATGTACCATAGAAAAACTAACATAGGTGGAAAAAATACATACCATGCAAACACTAATCTAAAGAAAGCTGGAGTATCTAAATTACTATCAGATACTTTAGAACAAAGAATATTATCAGCAATAAAGACATTACATAAAAATGGTAAAGGAGTACAATTCATCAAGAAGATACAACAATCCTAAATGTTTTCACAAAACAAAGCTTCAAAATATATGAAAGAAAAACAGAAAATTGAAAGGAGTAATAGACAAATCCACAATTATAAATGGAGAGTTCAACACTCTTCTCTTACTAATTAACAGAATGACAGAGGAAACCTGTCAGAATATAGAGAACATGAAGAACAGCATCAAACAAGTTGTCCTAGTTGACATTTATAGCACAGTTCATCCACAGGTTCAAAAAACACATTATGTTCAAGTAAGTGAACATGAGACATTTATCAGGTATCACAGCCATAGTTCAGGCCACAAAACAAATTTTAAGAGACTTAAAAGACCTAAAACTACACAACATAAGTTCTGTGGTCATACTGGAATCAGTAACAGAAAAATATCTGGAAATATTTTATTTTTTTTTTTTATTTTTTTATTTTTTTAAATTTTTTATTTATTTATGATAGTCACAGAGAGAGAGAGAGAGGCAGAGACACAGGCGGAGGGAGAAGCAGGCTCCATGCACCGGGAGCCTGATGTGGGATTCGATCCCGGGTCTCCAGGATCGCGCCCCGGGCCAAAGGCAGGCGCCAAACCGCTGCGCCACCCAGGGATCCCCTGGAAATATTTTAAATGAAACTTCTACACAACTCATGGGTCAGAGGAAGTCAGAAGGGAAATTAGGAATTGAATGAAAATGAAAACATAACACATTCAAATTTGCAACATGAAGCCAAGGCAGCACTTAAGGGGAAATTAATAGTATTGAATGCTTACATTGGAAAAAGAGGTTTCAATCAATGAGCTCAACTTCCATCTTACAAAACTAAAAAAATAAGAGCAAATTAAGCCCAACACAGGCAGAAGAAAATAAAAAGCAGAAATCAATGAAATTAGAAAAAGAAAAACATCCTCTTTTTCCGGCTGGAACCATGGAGGGTGCAGAAAAGAAGAAGAAGGTTCCTGCTGTGCCGGAAACCCTTAAGAAAAAGCGAAGGAACTTCGCGGAGTTGAAGATCAAGCATCTGAGAAAAAAGTTTGCCCAAAAGATGCTTCGAAAGGCAAGGAGGAAGCTTATCTATGAAAAGGCTAAGCATTACCACGAGGAATACAGGCAGATGTACAGAACTGAGATTTGCATGGCGAGGATGGCGAGAAAAGCCGGCAACTTCTATGTGCCTGCAGAACCCAAGTTGGCATTTGTCATCAGGATCAGAGGTATCAATGGTGTGAGCCCAACGGTTCGAAAGGTGTTGCAGCTTCTTCGCCTTCGCCAGATCTTCAATGACACCTTTGTTAAGCTCAACAAGGCTTCAGTTAACATGCTAAGGATTGTGGAACCATATATAGCATGGGGGTACCCAAACCTGAAGTCAGTGAATGAATTGATCTACAAGCGTGGTTATGGCAAGATCAACAAGAAGCGAATTGCCCTGACGGATAACACACTGATTGCTCGGTCTCTTGGTAAATATGGCATCATCTGCATGGAGGATCTGATTCACGAGATCTATACCGTTGGAAAACGTTTCAAAGAAGCCAACAACTTTTTATGGCCCTTCAAATTATCTTCTCCACGTGGCGGAATGAAGAAAAAGACCACCCATTTTGTAGAAGGAGCAGATGCTGGCAACAGGGAAGACCAGATCAATAGGCTTATTAGAAGGATGAACTAAGGTATCTACCATGATTATTTTTGTAATCTGGTCAGTTAATAAATGACTACTTTCAAATGGAAAAAAAAAAAAAGAAAGAAAAAGAAAAACAGAAAAAACAATGAAATCAAAATTTTTATGGTTCTCTGAAAAAATAAATAAAATTGATCAAGATCAACCTTTAGCCAAACTGATCAAGAAAAAAAGAAAAAACTCCACAAATCACCAATATCAGAAATAAAGGAGGGACCTCACTACAGCTCTTCAGACATTCAGAGGAAAAGGGAATATGACCACAACTTTATATCCACAGACTTACTAACAGCTTAGGTGTTAATGTGGCCAAATTTATTAAAAACACACTAACAAACCTCACCCAAAAAGAAACAGGTAATTTGAATTGTTCCATAGCTATAAAAAAAAAATTAGGCTTTACAGTTAAAAACTTCCACCAGAGAAAAACCTCAGATCCAGATGAATTTCCTAGGAAATTCTACTAAATATTTAAGGAAGAAATCACAGCAATTCTACATACTATTCCAGAAAATGAAAGAGGAAAGCACTTCACAACTCATTTTAAGAGGCCAGCATTACCCTGATCAAAACCAGATGGCATTATAAGAGAACTACACATCAGTACCCTCATGAAGACAGACACAAAGATCTCCAAACTATTAGCAAATCAAATCAAGCAATACATATCCAGGTCAGGTGGTATTTATCATGGTGATGCAAGATCGATCCAATATTTGAAAGTCTATTAATCAGAGTCGCCTGGGTGGCTCAGTGGTTTAGCGTCTGCCTTCAGCTCAGAGCGTGATCCCAAGGTCCTAGGATCCAGTCCTGCATTAGGCTCGCCACAGGGAACCTGTTTCTCCCTCTGAGTCTCTCATGAATAAATAAAATCTTAAAAAAAGAAAAAAGAATCAATCAAAAATTCATCATATCACTAAACTAGGGGGAAAAAAATCATAGGACCAAACAATCATCTCTATAGAAATGCCTAGAAAGCACCTGGCAAAATTCAACATTTATGAAAAAACATTCAACATATTAAAAAAAAGAGGGAAGTTTTCTCAATCTGATAAAAGGCATTTACAACTAACCTACAGTTAACGTTATATTAACGGTGAAATACTACTTTCCCCCAATGCTAGTAACAAGCCAAGGATGCTGCTCTAACTGCTGCTATTCAGCATTATACCAGAGATCCCAGACAATGCAGTAAAACCAATGAAAGATATAAAGGGCATACAGATTGGAAAAGAAGAAAACCTTCTCTGTTCACAGATGACACGGTTGTCTACATAGAAAAAATCCCAAAGAATCTACAAAATAGCAGTATACAAAAATCAATTTTCTATCTATATCCTCCCAATGGGAAGCTGAAAATTTTTCTTAAAGTATCATTTATAACAGTCCCAAAATATATGAAATACCTAGGTATAAATCCAGCAAAATATGCCCCAATATGCCAAAAACTACAAAACATGGACTGTAGATTTTTAGGATGGCCCCCAATGATCTCCACCTCCAGATATCATGCCCTTTGTATGAGTCTCACCCCACCCCACTGCTTCAGGCTGGACCTTAATGGCTTGATTCTAACCACCAGAAGATGGCAAGGATAACAGAATGTCATTTCTGTGATTAGGTTACAAAACACTAAGACTTCCATCTTGGTAGCAGACTCCTCTCTTGCCTTCTTGGCTTGCACACTTTGAAGAAGCAAGCTTCCCAGCAGGAGAAGGACAGGGAACAGAAGGCAACCTGTAGGCAACAGCCAGCAAGGAACTTAGGCCTGCAGGTGGGGAACCTGTGAGGAATTTAATTTGTGCCAATATGAGAACTTAAAACATATCCTCTCCTAGCTGAGCCTTCAGATGAAGCCCCAGATCGTAGGCTGACACCTTGATTATAACTTTGTGACAGAATAAAGGGTAGGACCCAACTAAGCCATGACTGGATTCCAGACCCACAGAAAAGTTGAAATAATAAAAGTAGGTTTGTTTTAAGCCAGTAAGTTTTGGGGTAATTTGTTATACAACAGTAGATAACAAACATGCTGTTTAAAGAAGTCAAAGACCTAAAGGGTGCCTGGGTGGCTCAGTTGGTTAAGCATCTGCATTTGGCTCAGGTCATGATCCTAGAGTCCTGGGATTGAGCCCCATGTCAGGCTCCCTGCTCAGTGGGGACTCTGCTTGTCCCTTTTCCTCTGCCCCTCTTTCCAGCTCATGTGCTCTTTCTATCCCAAATAAATTTTTTTTTTTAAAGTTGAGGAGTTTATTAGGGAAATATGAGAGGCAAAGATACCCCAAGTGACAGAAAGAAAATTCTGAAAATGAATTCAAGCCAAGTGGAGGCCTGGCCTTGACCTCCCCCAAAGGACAAGAAACTGGTAGGTTAGCAACGACATTCTCTGATGGCCACCTTGCCGGGGCGTAAGTGTCTCAGCCAGGACTGCCTCCCACCCCCCCCGCGCCAAAGGTGGAAAGGAGACAAAGACTGTTTATAGAATCAATGCAGAGGCAATGAGAGCTGAAAGGAAAGTCTGAGAGAGAGAGAGATGGAGAGGACCTTAACAGAGTCCCAGGCATCTGGCTCTGAGCGCTTCAAATACACTGATGAACAGTTCTACAAAATGTTACTTAAAAGGTAAAATGCCTAATGTTGGTTCCAAGAGTTCTTCCCCTGGACTTCTTCCCACATGCCACATCACACGTCGATGTACATGGCAGAGCCCAAAGGCCACACTTTTGAAAAAAGAAAAACAAGAATAAGCCCTGTTGCTCTTTAAGAAGAGAGGAAGGAGCTGAGGCTGCTGGGGCCTTTCCCACGTCGGCCTGTGTTTCATAAAGCAACTTCCCGGGATCCCTGGGTGGCGCAGCGGTTTGGCCCCTGCCTTTGGCCCAGGGCGCGATCCTGGAGACCCGGGATCGAATCCCACATCGGGTTCCAATGCATGGAGCCTGCTTCTTCCACTGCCTGTGTCTCTGCCTCTCTCTCTCTGTGACTATCATAAATAAATAAAAATTAAAAAAAAAAAAAAAAAAAAAGCAACTTCCCAGCAGCAGCATGGCATAGTTCTAGGTGAGGGTCTCACCTTTTGTCACCCGTGCTTCAATGTACTCTATTCTCCGCTCGAGGGCTGTCAATTTCTCGTTTAGTGTTGCAAGTCTTGAACGACAAGACATATCGAATAAGTTGAGAAAGTCCGCGATCTTCTTGATGCTGCTGGTGATGACCTCAATGTATTCCCGGTTCGCCCAGTCCTGGTGAATCTCCCGCTGCACCGGATCCTCTTGGCCCGCCATGGTTGCCGCCTCCCAAATAAATTTTTAAAGAATAGTTTTTTTAAAAGTCAAAAGACCGAAAAATGGAGATATATCATGTTCACAGATCAGACAATTCTGAATTGCTAAGTTTCCCAATTTGATCTGTTGATCTAACACAACTCCAATCAAAATCCAAGCAGGAATGTTTTGAGAAACTGAACCAGTGATTCTTTTTTTAAAGATTTTATTTATTTGACACAGTGAGTGAGCGAGACAGAGAGAGAACAGAGGGAGACGGAGAGGAAGACTTCCTGCTGAGCAGAGAACCCAACGTGGCACTTGATCCCAGTACCCTGAGATCATGACCCGAGCCAAAGGCAGACACTTAACTGAGCCACCCAGGCGCCCCTGAACAAGTGATTCTCAAACTATAAAATTCCTAGAAGAAAACAAAGAAAATCTTTGACTTCAGATAAGGCAGATTAAAAAAAATTTTTTTTTTAAAGATTTTATTTATTTATTAATGAGAGACACTAAGAAGGCAGAGACATAGGCAGAGAGAGAAGCATGTTCCCTGCGGGAAGCCTGATGTGGGCCTCAATCCTGGGACTCCGGGATCACTCCCTGAGTCAAAGGCAGACTCTCAACTGCTGAGCCATCCAGGCGTCCCAAGGCAAATTTTTAGACATAGTATCAAAAGCACAATCAGCTATGTCACCAAATAAAACATTGTACTTCACCAAAATTAAAAACTGCTCTTTGGGGATGCCTGGGTGGCTCAGTGGTTGGGCATCTGCCTTCAGCTCAGGGCAGCCAATGTATTTAATCATACAATAAAAATATGGTCAGTCTTTGAGCCTGACCTCTTTCACTTAGCATAGGAGTCAACAAACTATGGCCTGCTGCCTGTTTTTGTAGGGCCTGTCCGCTAAGCATGACTTTTAAATGTCTGAGGAAAAAAGTCAAAAGGATATTTTATGACACACGAAAATTATATGAAATCAAAGTTCAGTGTCAACAAAATTTTATTGCAATGCAGCCACATTTGTTTGTTTACCTACGGTCTGTGGCAGTTTACATGCTTCAATAGCAAGAGTTGAAGACTCATGACAGAGACTGTATGCTCTGCAAAACCTAAGATATTTACTACCTGTCCTGTTACAAAAAGTTTGTCCTAAACATACACTTACCATATGACTCAGTGACGCTTTTCCTGGGTATTTATCCAAGAAAAACTAAAATCTACATCCACAAAAAGCTATATGCAAACATTTGTAGTGGCTTTATTCATAATTGCCTCAAACTGGAAACACCCTCATGTCCCTCAGCTGGTCAATGGATAAACAAACTGTGGTACATCCACATGATGAAATTTTACTTAACAATAAAGGGCCAGAGAGTAAACATTTTACACTTTGTGGGCTTTCCAATGTTTATATAAGCCTCTGGACTCTGTATTATGTCACTTTATACTCAGAACCTACAGAATGGTTTCTACTTTATGACTCAAATATAGACTGCAAACATAAAAACAGAAGACCCAGACTGTAGCAAAAATGAATGAGATATGTATGCTCTAAGATCCATTCTCCCATTTTTCCTGATAACAGAACTCCCACTGTAGCTGGATGCATGAAATAGACTATATTTTCATCATGACTGGCAAAGCCATGTGACTGAACTGTGGACAATGGAAAATAAGTGGAAGTGTGATGTATAATCTCCTGAGAAGGATCCATGAATAAGGCATGTGCTTCTACACATTTACTCCTGGCTGAAACACAGACATGATGAATAGACCTGCAGCAACCACCTGTGACCATGAGGAAGACAGTACATGCTGAGGATGAAGAAGTAAATCAAGAGGAATCTGGAGTTCATGGCTTCTGAATGGAATGCCTACCTCTGGACTTGTTATGAGAAAGAAAAAATACAATCCTGATTTGTTTGAGCTATTATTGTTTTGGATTTTTTGTTTGTTTTACTCACAGCCAAAGCTAATTCTAATTATATATAGTAAGAACCATTCTTCCCAAAGGTAGTGCTGAAGTGAGACTACCAAGAAACTCTTCCTTATGTAGCCTTCTACAGTTGTCGGGTTCCATACCACTGCCAGCCTGTTTTTTCTATAACAACTGTCTTTCCACACCATCCCACTAAACTCCTTTTTTGCTTAAGTTAGACAGGTTTCCATTACTTGCAAACAAAGAACTTTAACTAATAAAACAACTTTGCACACTTTGAAAAATTTGGAGTGCTACTGGGGTTGAGGGTCTACTGGACTGAGTGTTCACTGCATGAATAGAAAGAAAAAAATATTCCAGACTCAAATCGGTGCAAGTCATCCTATTTTTCACATCATGCTGCTTGCTGATCATGCCAGTACCTGTGGCCCAGTAGTAAATATCCCAGTCATTACTGGGCTCATTAATCAGGCGATCATAGAGGTTCAGCTGCTTCTCAGTCATGTGGTGCAGATACTCTTTAGCAAAGAGGCTAAAAATGAGAAAAAGAACAAAGTTGAAAAGGCTATCTCCAGTGAAAGAGAAGTGACACCAAATCTCGTATTTCCCTACCTAAGGAGTATACAGTTTTCCAACATTCCCCTCTTTCTGCTCTCGTAGAGCAGCCGGGCTCTTTTGGTTTCTATGGATTCATCAGTTCGCTCCTGCCATGGAGGCAAAGGGATTTCAATCATGTCTTTTTGGGAGTCTGTTGGGCTATCACCTCTGTAGAAACGGTTGGATGGTGTGCTGAGCAAAGGAGACACTAGGTGGCGCCTTGACAGAGCAAGCATCTGAAATAAACCACAAACATCTTTATGAGGACTTACCCTCAGTCATCCACTCAATACTTACTAGGTGTTAAATGCATTCAATCTCATTTAGTTCTTAAGAAGTTATGTTGAGGGGATCCCTGGGTGGCACAGCGGTTTGGCGTCTGCCTTTGGCCCAGGGCGCGATCCTGCAGACCCGGGATCGAATCCCACGTCGGGCTCCCGGTGCATGGAGCCTGCTTCTCCCTCTGCCTGTGTCACTGCCCCTCTCTCTCTCTCTCTCTCTCTCTCTCTGTGACTATCATAAATAAATTAAAAAATTAAACAAAAGAATATTAAAAAAAAAAAAAGAAGTTATGTTGATACTGTCCCCACTTTATAACTTAGGAAGTGGAGGCTCTGAGAAGTTAACTTAACCAAGGTCACCTAAACAGTAATTGCAGTTAAGACTAGAATCCAGCTCTAACTGCAAATATGTTCTTAACAAGTATCTCTCTGGAAATTCTTCAATAGAAATATTTTCTCTTTCCTTTGTATTCCCTTAAAATTCTTGTGGAATGGTATACATTTTAGTTGCTTGTTTGTGTTAAAATCTGAGCATACAGTGATGGCATGGTCCTTAATCTCCCAAAGGCTCCCAATCAGGAGAAGGGCAAAACCTATCAAGATGCAATTATAAGGTAGTGACATCAGCAAGATGATGGAACAGGAAGTCCCACATTCTCCTTCTCTCACACAGACACCAACTCCACAACACATGGACCAATTCCCTTTTATGAGAAACCCAGAAACCAAGTAAGAGGCTCTTGAAAAAAGAAGACATGAAATCCTTCCAACTTGGAGTTTACATGCACAAGTCTAGAGAAGACAAAAGTCTGAGAGGCTCCTGGAATCTCTAGCCAAGTTGACTGGTGACAAAGGTCTTTCCTTGTACAAAGCCAGTCCAAAAAGACTGGGAGAGCTGTTTTTTCAAAAGTGTAGACACCACATATAGTTCAAGGGACACGAAGAAACATGGCCCGATCAAAAGTACAAAATAAATGTGTAAGAGACAACCCTAAAGAAACAGGCATATAAATTACCTGACAAAGAACTCAAAACAGCTGTCTTCAAGATGTTCAATCAGCTCAGGAAAACAATGCATGAACAGAATGAGAATATCAACAGAAAAATATTTAAAAAGAACAAATTTTAGAACCAAAGAATATAAAAACCAAACAAACATAATTTACTATGAGGGTCAACTAGCAGACTTGATCAAACAGAAGAATGAATCTGTGAACTCAAAGATAAGTCATTTGAAATTTCCCAATCAGAGGAATTTAAAAAAGAACAAAAGTGAAATGCACATAAGGGACTTATGGGACATTATCAAGTAAACAAGTATAAATAATATGGGAACTTAGAAGAAGAAAAGAGAAAGGGGCAGAAAGCTTATTTAAAAAAATGGCCAGGGCAGTCCCGGTGGCTCAGTGGTTTAGCGCCGCCTTCAGCCTGGGGTGTGATCTTGGAGACCTAGGATCAAGTCCTGCGTTGGGCTTCCTGCATGCAGCCTGTTTCTCCCTCTGCCTGTGTCTCTGCCTCTCTCTCTCCGTGCCTCTCATGAATAAATTAAAAAAAAAAATCTTAAAAAAAAAAAAAGAAACACAAAAGCCTATGAAAACATAAAGATCACTGGTAAAGATTAACAAATGACAAACAGAATACTGTAATATTGTAACAGTGATATGTAAATCACTCTTAATTCTGATATACAAGTTTTTTTTTTTTTTAAGACTTTATTTATGGGACTCAATCCCGGGTCTCCAGGACCACACCCTGGACTGAAGGCAGTGCTAAACCAGTGAGCCACCTGGGCTGCCCTAATTCTGATACAGAAGTTAAAATAGAAAAACATAAGATAGGGATCCCTGGGTGGCGCAGTGGTTTAGCGCCTGCCCTTGGCCCAGGGCGCGATCCTGGAGACCCGGGATCGAATCCCACGTTGGGCTCCCGGTGCATGGAGCCTGCTTCTCCCTCTGCCTATGTCTATGTCTATGTCTCTGCCTCTCTCTCTCTCTCTCTCTCTCTCTCTCTCTCACTGTGTGCCTATCATAAAAAAAATAAAAAATAAAATAAAAAAAAAGAAAAACATAAGATAATACAATATAAAAAAATATGTAATTGTGGGAGTGCTTGGATGGTGTAGTTGGTTAAGCAAACAACTCGGTTTCTGCTTAGGTCATGATCTCAAGGTCCTGAGATGAAGCCCTGCCTTGGGCTCTGCACTCAATGCCAACTCTGCTTGGGATGCTCTCCTTCTGCCTCTGCTCCCTGTGCGCTTGCACTCTCTCAAATAAATTACGCTTTGCATAAGGCACATGGTAACCAAAAAGAAAATATCCAAAGGAATAGGAGATACACAATAGAAAATGAGAAAGGGATTAAAGTTTGTTTCTAAAAAAAAGAAGAAAGAAAAGAGAAACACAAAGGATAACAGCAAGGGAGGAGAAAAAGGACACAAAAGCTACAATGCGAATAGAAAACAATGAACAAAATGGCAATAACTTCTGGATCAGTAATTATTTCACATGTAATGAACTAAACTCTCCAATCAAAACACTAGTGTTTTGATTAAAGAGTAAAATCCAACTATATGCTATTACAACAGACTCCTTTTAGATATAAGAATACATAGGCTGAAAGCAAAAGGATAAAAAAAGATAGTCCATGCAAATGGTAACCAGAGAGCCAAGATGGCCCTACTTATGTCAGTCAAAACAGGCTTTAAGTCAAAAACCGTCACGAAATAAGGGACATTTATTATATCATGGTAACGGGGTCAATGCACCAGGAATATTTAACAGTTATGTATTTCCAATCAACATTAGAGCACTCAAACACATGAAGCAAACACTGACAGAACTGAAGAGAGAAATAAACAGCAACACAGTAAAAATAGATTTCAATATTCCACATTCAGTAATGGATAGAACTCCTGGACAGAAAGAAAAGGTCAACACAGTAAACCGAAGCCATTTGGCCTGAACAACAGCTACAGACCAAATGGACCAAGATGGACACATACAGGACATTCAACCAACAGCAGGATACATCATTTTCAAGCACGCTTGGATAGGAACATTCTCCGAGATAGATCACGTTAGGATGCAAAATAAGTCTTACCAAATTAAAAAAAGATTAAAATGCCACAAATGACCACAATGAAATGAAAGTAGAGACCAACATCACAAGGAAAACTGGAAAATTTACAAATATGTGAAAACTACCAACACTCTAGCTCACGAATAACCAATAGTTCAAATGGGTCAAACATCAAATGGGGAATTCGAAAATATCTTGAGACAAGCGAAAACGCAACCTACAAATATATCATGAGAAGCAGCAAAAAAGTACTGAGAGAAGTTTACAGTGTGAACGAGAAGCCTGCAACGACATGCTCTCCGGTTGTACGATCATAACAGGTATTAGGCAATAGACAGACTTCAGATCTGGCACAGAGGCGGCGCAGCCAGCTCCACCGGGGAAACAGGTGAAATCTGAACCGGGTCTCGCACGAGACGGGCACAGCGGGCTCGGGAAGGAGTGAGTGTGACCTGAATCTCCTACGTTGCAAGGCGCATCTCTCCTTGGCTCTGCCCTTGCCCTGGGGTATCAGGCAGCTGGATGCTCCTCGCAGTCTCCACGACTGCGTTGTAGGACGAGACTCAGCCCCCACTATGGCCTGCCCAGGACCCTACAATCTCCACTCGCCTCACCCGTGCCAGACCCGGGAACGTGGCGGCCACCACCATCCTTCCCGACCCGCTCCGGAAACCTACGGCTCGGCCACTTCCGGGAACTTCCGAACGCCTGAACTGCGGACTTCGGCGCCGAGGGCCTGAGCCGGAAGATGCGTCCCTGCGTATGGCGGAAGTGGCTGTACGCGTGACGCGAGGGGCGGAGGGGGCGGGACCTGGGGCCGAGAGCGGTTCGCGCGCTTCGGGCCTAGTCCGGACTCGCCGCCGCCGCCGCCATATTCCCGGTAACGGGGGCGCGCGGCCGGGGGCCGGCTGAGCCGGAAGAGGGCTCGGGGCCAGCGCTGAGACTGGGAGGGGGTCGGTTGAGTTTGGGGCGGTCGGAGTCGACGGGCGGTGGGAGGTGCGGGCTTTTGAAGGAGGAGGCCGAGAGCGCCGGGCGGAATCTGTGGGGAGGGAGCGGGGCGGGCCTAGTTGGGGGCGAGGACTGGGCCTGGGTGGGGAGTGGAGGCGGCTGGAAATCCGGACCCGCGGGGACTCGAGCCGGGGACGCTTGGGGGCCTAGGCAGGTGCGGCGGGCTGGCGCTGCGGGCTTCTCCGCGGGCGTTCGTGGCAGCGCCGTCCCAGGGCCCCTCGCAGCAGAGGCCTGGGCTTTGCCGTCGCGCCACGGGCAGCTGCGGCGCAGCTCGGGTCAGGCCCGAGGGTGATGGGCAGCGAGCCCCGCGAGCCCCGGCGGCCTGGGAGTTCGAGGGGCGGCGCGAGGCCGGGGGCGGGGCGGAGCGGGTGGGACCGAGCGGGACCGAGCGGGACCGAGCGGGACCGAGCTTGGGCTGCCGGGATGCTGCGTCTCTGGAGACCGGAGGTTGGCAACCATCGCTCTCCTCCCAGCCCGGGACCCTCATGCCTTCTAACTTGCCTCTTTCAGGATACCGCAGTGGCATCTTCCTTACTTTGTCCGTTCTCCGGCTCGCGATCTTCCTTCCGGAGCCATGTCAGAAGGAGTGGACTTGATTGATATATATGCTGACGAGGAGTTCAATCAGGTGAGGGGTCATCGGCATGGGGGTTTTCTGGGCTCAGCTGAATCACTTTGACCAAACTTGCAGGGGTTTCAAGCATTGACAGGCTTTGCTAGGCCTGAACATCCTTCTATCGGGTCTAAATTTTTTACTCTACCACAGACTTTAAAGACGTCTGACCATTGCGTTTTATGTTGGTTTTTAGCTGCCAAGGCTTAATTTTACAAGCTTTAAGAGCAAATAAAAATTAGATATAATAGAATGGTGAATCAGCCTGTGGAACTTGCTCCCCCAGGAGGCCAAACTTGGGTGTCAGTCTCCTCAAAGACTAGCCACACTTAAGAAAATCACACTGACGTTTGCTGTAGTATTCATGAGGACAATGTGGACCTTTCATGAGGACCTTTTCCTTTGCGGTTATTCTCCCCACCCCCCCTTTTAGAGAGGGAGAAGGAGGTGGAAGGGGAGAGGGAGAGAGAATCTTAAGCGCTCCATGCCCAGTGCAGAGCTGATGAGGGCTTGGTCTCACATACCTGAGATCATGATCTGTGCTGAAATCAAGAGTCAGAGACTTAATGGACTGAACCACGCACACACCCTCCCCCCTTGCAGCTCTTTGAAAGGGCAGCTGGGGAAATGTAGTCCCCTCCTCCATAAGGCAGTACAAAAATACAGTGTAAAAGATACTTTAACATTTAACTGCAGCTCCATTCTGCCTGTTTTGGGTCTTCCTTCTGTAAGTAGTTTGCCTCTAGTCTTGAGAGGTGCATAGGCATTTTGGTGTAATAAATTTTATTTTATTGATGAATGTAACTGTTTAGAGGGTAGAGGTAAGGGTGTTGGACAAACCAGTTAAAAAGCATATATAGACCCCTTGGTATACCCTGGATTTGTCGGTCGGTTTATACTACCTCAAGGAACATTATGCAGTGATATTCCTTGAAATGATAATCTAACATTGAAGTCAATCTCAAGAATGTTCCATACTCTGTATTTAAAAGTTAGTGATATCTTGCGGGAATTGTTTTCAGCACTATTTTAGATGAGTAAACTGGTTCTTCCCATTAGCACCTTTCATTAGCACCTTACGTGGGTACACATAAGGACCTGGAAAAAGGATAAAAAGGACAGATTAAAGAAGGAGCCCTGGTTGGACCCTGACTTTTATACAAGGCAACAAAGGTTTCATACGTGTCATTTTTTTTTTCACTTGGCACAAGTTATATTAATATTTTTAACATATTATGCCGTTTTCTAACATGGAGATTTTAGAACACCTGAGTAGAATAGAATAGTGACCTTCTACCCATTATACAGCCTCCTGAAGTAGAATATTTAATAGTCATCTTCCCGTGTGTACTTAGGTAAACTGGAGTCCTCTACATGTGGCTGCCGATTGACCTAAATACATGAAAAAAAATTTTTAAGCCCAAACAAGTCAAATAATTATGGATGGAAAGAAAGGTTTAGTGTATTAGTTTAGTTACACGCCATTATTTTCCTGAGTTGTCCATATTACTTTGAATCAGATCTTTACTACTCTTTACGAGTTGTGGGTTGTTTTTGTTTTATTTTTAATGCAAGACAGGAAGAAAAGAAGGTTCTCGTAGTTCTTATTATAAATAAAAACCCTTTTTCCCCCCGTTAATTTCCTTCTCTCTGGGTTGATAACAATGCTGCTCATTGAGAAGTGCGCAGAACACGCAGGTCTAGCCGCATTTAGTCTAAGAAAATGGAATATCATAATTTCTTAAGCTATATAGCTTGGAGGTTCTAGATGAGGCACAGGCCTTGTCCAGTGGTCACTGCTTTGTTAGTGTAGAAGTCACTGGACTCAACAATTAATTGTTGTCCTGTTACTTTAGAAAAGTTTTTTTTTAACGGGTCTAAGGCCAAAGATTGTATGTGGTATCTAGTAGACATTTATACTAAACACAATATTTAATGCTTGGCAAGTTGAAAGAAGTACAGATTTTGAATGTTTTATGTCCATTTGTGGAAGGTCTAGGGAGACGGGTGGGTGGGTAGGGGTGTGTGTGTGTCTCTGTGTGTTCCCCGCCAAATGAGTTAATTTTTGGTAGAGCTGCTTTTAGTGTAATTTGGGGGCTGCTAAAGAAATATTAAAGTTCTGTTTGGGAAGAATTGTTAAAATCAAGGTTAGACCTGAAGGCAGCCAGTACAGATTGTATTTTAGAATGTTTAAGGAATATTAAGGGACGCCTAGGTGGCTCAGCGGTTGAGCCTTCAGCTCAGGGCATAATCCTGGGATTCAGGATCGAGTCCCTCATCGGGCTCCTTGTGGGAAGCCTACTTCTCCCTCTGCCTGTGTCTCTGCCTCTCTGTGTGTGTGTCTCTCATGAATAAATAAATCTTTTTTTTTTTTTAAAGGAATATTAAGAATTCATCCCAAGCTGATCCAGGCATGAGAACCATATCACATGTACCCTACCCCCCAAGCAAAATGAATGCAGTTCCTGGATGGAACCTTAGGGTGCTGACTCTCTGATCTCTTACAACATGAGCTGTAAAAAATTCTTTTGTAGAGCTGCTTTACTCCTGTCATATTGGGAGTCAAAATTCACAGTTGCTCTCTTGGGCTGGGGAAAGGTACTCTGGAAAAGTAAGGATGAGCTGCCGCTTTGCTGAGTATTTTGCCTCTGTTCCTTGTGCAAAGCAAGGCTCTTTGCATATTGCCCAATACTGTTCGCTGCTTCCATCAACAAGTACTTATTAAGCAATTTCTTTTTGCTAGGCACTGTCAGGGCTAGGGAGGGAACAGGGAAGAAATGGATCCCTGTGTTAAAAAGACTTTGCATTCCTGGTGGTTGAGAGCAGTGGACAGTGGCAGGGAAGGAGGGCGTAAGCTGAGGACTAGAGATTGTCATTATAAAGCCAAAAACTTTGAGTTTTAGTTACAATTAAAAGAAACTTTGGTATCGAGTAGGTGGCCTTGAAAAAATAAATCATAGCCTTTCTTCCCTCAGAAATTAGGAAAAGGGAATTGGAGGGTAGAAAGCGTACAGTGAGCGTACAGTTGGAGAAGTTCTTATTTAAATTCAAAATCATACAAGTCCTTTTTTCTCTAAAAGCTAAAGAGACAGTCATAGTTCTTTCTATAGTACTAAACAAATTTTTTCATGAGATCTTCATTCAGTTTTAAATACATACTTTTTTGATCTTCCTGGAATGAAACCTTCAGCATCAATGCACATAAAACATTGTATTTTTCACTTAATATGTAGAATTAGATTTTGCTTTAACCTAATTCAACATTTGGTAATCAGAAAAACGTCGGGCCTGTTTTTCTGTCTTACCAGCTGAAGAAGTTAAAATGAATTGGTGTTGCTAGTAGATTTAAATCCAAACACAACTTGATACGTTGTTTCTTCAACAAACTCCTCAACAGGCCTGCTCTGTGAATCAGAACAGTTCCCACCAGCTTTTTTGACCCCTGGTTTTATGGCCCAGAGAAGCCATTTGAATCTTGTGACAATTTTGGATTCATTGAATCCTTTTGTGCTTCTTAAAGTGGTAAGGTAATCCATATACAAGGGTTTTCAGGACTTGAGTCTATCTGCTCTCTAGGGGGTCCCTGAAAGAGTAGATTGCCTAGGCTTGCAGTATGGGAGATTTCCTGGTAATGTGTGGTTTCTGAGCTATACGAATCTGCATGTTAGTTCACTGCCCAATATCAGTGGTAATTTTTGTGTTAAAATTTTTTTTAAATTTGTTTAAAAGATTTTATTTATTTATTAATGAGAGACACAGAGAGAGAGAGAGGCAGAGACACAGGCAGAGGGAGAAGCAGGCTCCATGTAGGGAGCCCGATGTGGGACTCTATCCCGGGTCTCCAGGATCAGGCCCTGGGCCGCAGGTGGCGCTAAACCGCTGAGCCACCCGGGCTGCCCTGTGTTAAAAATTTTAGACGTACATTTCTGAATCACAGATACTGCCTAGAAGGAATTCTAAGTTTGGTTCCACGGAGTACTGAAGTACTCACTGAAGTAATGAAGTACTCATTCCCCATAAGTTCTGTTTCATAATCCTTGATTTAAATTGAAAAAGCACCGTGGTGCTTTTTAAAGTAGTGCTCTCTAAGGATTAGAACATGGGAGGGGTGTTCAAGTGGTTTCTATCTTCTTCCTACCTTGAACCATAAGAGCATATTACCATGCCTACTATATAAATAAGTAAATGATTTTGTTTAGAATTGCAGTTCTTGGGATCCCTGGGTGGCGCAACGGTTTGGCGCCTGCCCTTGGCCCAGGGCGCGATCCTGGAGACCTGGGATCGAATCCCACATCAGGCTCCCGGTGCATGGAGCCTGCTTCTCCCTCCGCCTGTGTCTCTGCCTCTCTCTCTCTCTCTCTGTGACTATCATAAATAAATAAAAAATTTAAAAAAAAATAAATTTTTAGAATTGCAGTTCTTTGAAACAGAAGGGCTATGAAGTATTTTTCACCATTATGTTTGTCAGGTTTTTAGCCCTTCATTTTACTCACTTTATTATCTACCCTGTGCTCTCCAATGTTAGCTTCTCTTCCTGTTCTTTACATATATATTCTTTTTATGCAAGATGCTTATTTACTTATAATTTTGACTATCTAAAACAGTCTTCATGTGCTTTTTTGTCTCATTGATTTCTTTTTTTCTTAAGATTTTATTTATTTAACTTTAAAGGGAGAGAGCACATGAGCAGGGAGAGGCAGAGAGAGGGAGAGAATCTCAAGCAGATTCCATGCTGAGCATAGAACCTGACTTGGGGCTCAGTCCCACAACCCTGAGATCACAACCTAAGCAGAAACCAGGAGTCGAACTTTTAACCAACTGAGCCACCTGGGCACCCCCCTTTTCTTAAGTTCCCTCTAAAAAGGTTACTCTCTTTTGCAATTCTCTCCAATATTTTTACAAGGTATAAACTTTCTGTGGGATTTTTTTAGAGAGTATTTGTAGTATTTGAAATTATTTACATGCCTCAGGAAGTAGAATCCTTTTTTATTCAGTATCAGAACAGTCCAATAATGCTTTGTGTGCATGTTCTTCTATTGTACTTCAGATAAACTGAGAAACTAAAAGATTGTTTTCAGAAGTATGTGATGGTATGTAGATCTAGGAATGAATTTTGTAGTGAGTTCCCTCTCTAGTCTCACCTTAGAATCTGCAGTTCTTGAACAAAGAAAGCTATTAGAGCTTCCTGTCCTGAGTTGCATTAGAGGAAGTGCTCTGTTTCTTCAGGGAACTAGAAAAGTTACTTAACATAGGTTCTTCCTTTATTTTTTTAAAAGCAATGTCATGAATGAGGTGTAGTTTCCCTAAAACACTTTGAACTTCTGTCATTTTGGCAGCATCATCTTTGGCACTGTTAGGGTGTTTTAGAATGTTATCTGAAAAAATACTTTCTGATCCATAAAAGAGAGCTCTCTGAAATAACTGACATTGCAAATCTGAAACATTAAGGTCTCCTGGTGGTTTTCATGGTTTTAAGATTCGAGGTATATAGTGTTAACTTGACTCCTATAACAAAATACCAAAAACTGAGTGGCTTATAAACAACAGCAAATTTCTCACGGTTCTGGAGATTAGAAGGCTGAAGTCAGATTGGCTTCTGGTGAGGGCCCTTTTCTAGGTTGCAGAATGCCAGTTTGTATCCTCATGGGATGCAGAGCAGAGCATGCAGGCTCTCTCTTGGCTCTTATATGGGCACTAATCCTGTTCAATAGGGTTCCACCCTTAAAGCCTGGTCTAATTGTAATTTCTTCCCAAAGACCCCACCTCCTGATACAGCACAGTGGAGAGTAGGGTTTCAACATCTGCATTTTGGGGGGGACAAACACATTTATTCCATAACAATAATAAACGTGTAAACATAACACACGATAAAAGTATATTTTGCATTGTGTTTCGGAGTACATGTTCATGTTGTAAATGCTTACTGTGACATAGTTTATGAGGTGCTTGTCCTGTTTTCTGACCCTTAATATTTTGAGAGAACTTCACTGTTTTTGTGGTATCATTAAACATCTCTGGCATTGCTCCCAGAAATCTCTTATAAGTGTCACAATCATGTATTGGATTTACATTGTCACCTAAAAAATATTAAGGGAAAATCTCCCAGAGTTACTCCTTTCCTTTCTTTTAAAAATGTTTCTTTGGAACGTCTGGGTGGCTCAGCGGTTGAGCATTTGCCTTTGGCTCAGGGCATGATCCTGGGGTTCCAGGATTGAGTCTCCTATCGGGCTCCTTGCATGGAGCCTGCTTCTCCCTCTGGCTATGTCTCTGCCTCTCTCTATGTCTCTCATGAATAAATAAATTAAAATCTTTATAAATAACAAAAATAAAAATGTTTCTTCAATGGATACTTAATAGAAAGATAGGATTGCATACTATGAGTTTTAGAGCTTCTCTGAATCATTTGTGTAAAAATAAAAGTTTAAACCAGTAACTTCAGTTATTTCTTGCATTCTGGGTTCCCACTTGAATATGCTTTTCCCTTTTATTTTTAAATGAATATACTCTTTACTCTTTTTCTTATTAAATAGAGTAAGAAGATTTGTGTAACTCATGATTTTGGAAATAGTACAAGTTGTGGAAAATAAGTTTTTCATTACTGTATCTTAGGTGTGGTCTTTAGAAGCTAACCTCATTGACAATAGTAGCAGGTGCATCTTTATGTGTTCTTAGTTTGCTTTTGTAATCATCATGTACCTTTTGATTCTCACAGTTGGCTGAAGCTAGAAGCATTGCAGACTTCTAAGAGGGTCTTGAGAGAAAAAGCTACAGAAGCATAATTCAGTGAAGTGGTTTTACGTGAAAAAGTATTCTTACCAGGAAATTATTCTTACTAGCTTCCTAGGGTACGACAGGGAAGTTTTGTACGTTTTACGAAATATTTGAGTGTGGATTTTAAGTAAACTGGAATGATATAGAATGAACCCATTGGGAGGTCTGCAAACCCACCTTTGCCAACCCTTCATCTCTTAGGACCCAGAGTTCAACAATACAGATCAGATTGACCTGTATGATGACGTGTTGACAGCCACTTCACAGCCCTCAGATGACAGAAGCAGCAGCACTGAGCCACCTCCTCCTGTACGCCAAGAGCCATCTCCCAAGCCCAATAACAAGAGCCCTGCGATCCTGTACACGTACAGCGGCCTCCGCAATAGGCGAGCTGCTGTATACGTGGGCAGCTTCTCCTGGGTGAGCATGGGGAACCAAAAAGCTTCCTGGGTAGGCTGGAGGGAGAGTGCTGGGAGGTGATGGCATTTTCAAAAACCACTGTTGCACTGTTTTGTGCTCTGATGGGGTTGGATTTCTTTTTCCTGGGATCAGGTTGGATTGATCTCTGAAAGAGAACTATCCTGAGGACGTACTGGTGCCGAAGAAAGCAATGATTAAGTGGGTAGTTGCTTTTTCTGCCATCTTGTTAATGCCCCTGACCCTGGGGCTTTATGTCTAGCAGGGTCATCTGTGGGATGAGATTTCAGAGTGAACAGCTTGAACTCTTGGTGGGGTCATTCATTGGTTCTTTGATAACGATTGGTGACAGGATCAAAGACCTTGATAGTTCTAGTACACTCAGGGTAGGTGGTGATTCTTATGCAGAAATTCTTGTGTGATAGACATGTTTTGGGGCTGGTAGAGGGAGGGTCCAAATTAGGAAATGCACATACTGAGGGGGATGTTCCTGACATTGGTTAAACTGTAGCCTGTCAGGTCTGTAATTAAAAGCTGCTAGTAATCATTCTTTGAACTGATGACCAGCCAGCCCAAATGGCAGTCAAAGTTAAAATAGGTTTTAATTTTCTTAATCTCAAGAGATGGGGTTTGGGGAGTGGTGGGAGGTTTTGGACTGCTGGATGGGTGAGGATAATAAAAGCCTGCAATAATTGAAATGTTGGTGGGCTCTTGGGTTTCTGTGGGAGGTCATGATTGTGACTAGAATCCTAGGTTTGGGGAAAGGGTTTGGGACATTCTAGGTGGGGAGGGGGTGTAGCTCTTGACATTTCTTCCTTTTCCATCTTGCCGGCCCCAGTGGACCACAGACCAGCAGCTGATCCAGGTTATTCGCTCTATAGGAGTCTATGATGTGGTGGAGTTGAAATTTGCTGAGAATCGAGCAAATGGCCAGTCCAAAGGGTGAGGTCTGGATTTGAGAAGCCCCTTTTAGTTTGTCATCATTAGGATAAAGATCTACACTGTATTTTGGCCCTGGATTTTAATCCCTCTGACCCCTGGCCCAGGTTATTGCCTTGGTTTTGACAGACTGCCTTAGAATGGGGACCTTGCTGCAATGTAACAATGTCCATCCGTTGAGGGGCAAAAAAAGCTGATTTCTGATCCAAATAAATAGGACAGTTATAGGCTGACGCCTTTTTATTGATGGTAGTTTTGTGTATGTTGTTAGCAAGATATCTTTTATTTTACCAGCTTTCACTAAAAGTGGAAGAGAGTTTCTTTGTTTTTTTGATTGGCTAATAGATCTCACTCATTTTTAATTTTTCTTCTTCAAGGTATGCTGAGGTGGTGGTAGCCTCTGAAAACTCTGTCCACAAATTGTTGGAACTCTTGCCAGGAAAGGTTCTTAATGGAGAAAAAGTGGACGTGAGGCCGGCCACCCGGCAGAACCTGTCACAGTTTGAGGCACAGGCTCGGAAACGTGAGTGCGTCCGAGTCCCAAGAGGGGGTACGTGGAGACCATCTGTATGAAGGGGGGCAAATTTGTGGGTTTGTTTTCTGTGGTGTGGGCTCTGCCTACAATGTGGAGGAGTTTGGGGGAGGGTGGTGGTGGTAATGAGTGTTGGCAAGGTTAATTAGTAGACCCAAAAATGAGGCTGTGTATAAGAAAGAGCACTGTGCTGAGAGGTTCAGATTATAGTCTGGTTTTGCCACTGACTCATTGTGTGACCTTGGTCAAGTCACTGTACTATTTCTGCTCTGAAGTAGATACATGATGTTTAAAGTTCCTGTCAACTCTAAATTATATGGTTTTGTCTTAAATCAGTATAGTGAATGGGCTTAACTGTAACATGTGCTCTGTATAAATTAACAAGCAGCCACCTTAATATACAGGTAATGTTTATAAAGATGGCTATAATCTTGTCATAAACATATGTTGGAAGGGTGCTCTGTAAGGAATCAACCAAAAGGAGTGCTGGAAAAGAAGAGTTTAATAATGTTTCTCCAGCATTGTCCAGGGGAAGAGAGTGCCCTTTCAATTACCAGATATTTTAGTCTGCCTGGCAAGTGTTTCCCACTAATAAAGCTGCATTATACTATCTTAGCTTGATGATAGCATCCGTTGAGTTCACCTTACTCCCTTTGTTCTGATTCTGTACTCACCAAGCCACCTTCTGATACTAATTTGGTTTCCTAAATAGGCTCTCCTACTGGGAAGAGAATGCGCTGACCAGCCGACACAAGTATTCCAGTCTGCTTGGCAGTTATATTTCTCATTGTAAATTAATAAATTGGCATTCTGGTTTATGAATCAGTCTCTTGTGAGTTTGGTTAGCGTTGAATCCATTTTCTAGGGTACAGTCACCCTGGGTGAACTATTAAAGTTGAGTTTCTGAACCCACAAAACCTGAGGACCAGACCTTGGATTATCCTGACCTCACAAAGTGCAGCCACCCTGCAATGCCCTGCCTGAAGCAGCCAGCTGCCTTTTCTTTTCTGACGGGGGGGGGGGGGGGGGGGGGGGTCATCACCTGTGTTCTGTCATTTCTTAGGTCCTGCTCTCACAATAGTGTCTTGTATTGATTGGGTGGTCCACTGGGACCTTGTATTGATTGATTGAAGGTGAAGATATGGCCACTTCTCTATTTGCATAGGAACAACTGTTCTTTTAACTAGATTGAGAGCCTAGATGGATATAGTGTGAACTCCCATTGCTCTGGGTTAAAAGGCACACGCTTTTCTTTGACAACTTGAATTTTCAAGTTCCTCTGTTTCAGAGTCTGTATAATTCAACCCTTTTCTAATTTTCCTAAGCTGCATAAATGTACAGTTACATTAGGGATAACATTCCTACTTCTGCTTAGCTATGTACTCCTCAGTGTTCCGTTTCTTTGCTGAAATGATGGTGGTGACTGAGTGCTGTTTTCTGCTCTGTCACGTTGACAGACATGGGTTCTATTAATTCACTAAGTACAGCTAGTAGACTTCCTCTGCTTAAAAATGGTTGCTACTCTGGGATTGTAGCCATAGATATAAAACAATCTTTGAAAAAGTGGGAAGATGGCTAACTTTCAGAGGATCCCATTTACGGATACCTTTTTCTTTGGTTTGAGAGAACTCAGGGAAGAAGCAAGTTGCCATATGGATAAGATATGAAGCACAAGTATGCCATGATAGGCACCGGTGATAGGCTATGGTGGAGAAAGTAAGGTGTTTGCTGAGATAATAGGTCCCTGCATGCTTGAACCTGGAGTTGAGTTTATCAGCAAGTGTTAGTTTAAGGAGCACTCTCCTTTCTGCCCACATGTGACTGCTAACAGCATCTCTCTGCTTCCAAGACTTCTAAGGGTATGTGATCATGTTCTTCTGTTGGGTTCCACCTTAACCAGGCCTGGAGTAGACTATTAAATTGGAGAGAGTGAAGAAGTTTAACTGAGTGACTTTACAGTGTACAGCCACATTCCCAGCTGTGTACAAGCATTTGTGAGCCCTTGTGCACACCACCATACCAAAGTGCTGTGGTGATTTTCCTGTGGGGTACAGTGTTTGGGCCATTGAAATATAGTGGGAGTTCCCCAGATACGAGGGTTGCTTTTTACTAAGCTTTTTACTAGGAGTCCCTGCTGTCAGCTGTGTACCATCTGCTCAATCTGTGGACATGTCTTATCTTGGCTTACCTCCCGTTTTCTTTCTACTTCTCACTTGACCTCCAGTCTTCTGTGGTGTATGTCTCTTCCCCATCCCAGTGACGAGTTTTGTTATGTAGATGGAGGAAGTATCTCCCCCTCCCCTTCCCTCACTTCTCCCAAATTCTCTGGCCAAAATGTCATTGCAGAGAGAACATTGCAGATGTACAGTAGCATAGTACTGGTCTCAGGTCAACTAGTACTGGTCTAAGGAGAGAGGCCCTGAACTCTTAATCATGGAAGGGGATTCCACATCCACTTGACTCCAGCTGAACAGTAATGAACAAACTTCAACACTGTCATTTTCTCCTGGGTTAATCAGGATCCTGCATTTAGAAATAGAAAACCAGTCTAAGGATAAATTGAGTGTGAACCACAGAGAATTCTAGATAAAGAGCATTCTCTGACATGGAATTGGAGTGATACTGCTTTCTGGGTTTATGACTTAACTAACTTGCCTCAGCCCTTTTTTTCTGAGGCCAAAGAAAAGGGAATAGATGATTTTACCTTCTTTCTCAGCTGCTTGTCACCCTTCTCAGTATGGTATCCAAGGACTCTTGCTGAGGGATGAGCTGGTCCCATGGGTACGTGTAAAGCCTTGGGCAGTAACGTTAGTTCTGTTTTGCTTCATAGGAATACCTCCACGGGCCCATTCACGGGATTCTAGTGATTCTGCTGATGGACGGGCCACACCCTCTGAGAACCTTGTACCTTCATCTGCCCGTGTGGATAAGCCCCCCAGTGTGCTGCCCTACTTCAATCGCCCTCCTTCAGCCCTCCCCTTGATGGGTCTGCCCCCACCCCCAATTCCGCCCCCACCTCCTCTCTCCTCAAGCTTTGGGGTCCCTCCTCCTCCTCCTGGCATCCACTACCAGCATCTCATGCCCCCTCCTCCTCGATTACCTCCTCATCTGGCTGTACCTCCCCCTGGGGCCATCCCACCTGCCCTTCACCTCAATCCAGCCTTCTTCCCCCCACCAAATGCTACAGTGGGGCCTCCACCAGATACTTACATGAAGGCCTCAGCACCCTATAACCACCATGGCAGGTAAGGACTATCTTGTTTCTTTCAGATCTGAGCCAGGTATAGTAGGGTAGACCATGTGTTACGTAGTTTATTCTCCCTGAGGAAGTAAGTAAGCCTGAATTCTTGTGTTTTCCCTTGTAGAAACTGTTGTCATAGTGTTGAGTCCTGGGAAATAGTTAACCATCCGTTAGATAATGTTTTTTTATTTGGTGTTTCATTTGCATCTTAGTCTCTTGACCCTAATCATGTCTTTCGTAATCTTTTTTTTTTTTTTTTTTTAATTTTTATTTATTTATGATAGTCACAGAGAGAGAGAGAGAGAGAGAGAGGCAGAAACACAGGCAGAGGGAGAAGCAGGCTCCATGCACCGGGAGCCCGATGTGGGATTCGATCCCGGGTCTCCAGGATCTCGCCCTGGGCCAGAGGCAGGCGCCAAACCGCTGCACCACCCAGGGATCCCTTGTAATCCTTTTTTAAGGAGCTTGATTAAATTGAGAGCCACAGGGCAGCCCCGGTAGCTCAGTGGTTTAGCGCCACCTTCTGCCCAGGGCATGCATGATCCTGGAGACCTGGGATCGAGTCCCATGTTGGGCTCCCTGGGTGGAGCCTGCTTCTCCCTCTGCCTGTGTCTCTGCCTTCGTCTCTATGTCTCTCATGCATAAATAAATAAAATATTTTTGTTAATTAATTAATTAATTAAGAGCCACACGTGTCTGTTAGGGATGCTGCAAATGTCTAGTGCCATTGGGTCATGCCAAAATTACAAAAGAATATGTTGTAAATTCTGTCCTTGAAGAGAATGTGAACACATATAATGTGAACAGGCTGAGAACCATTTAAGACATTATGTAGGAGAAAAAAAAAAAAAAAAGACATTATGTAGGAGAACATGATTAAGTAACACTGTAGTGTAGATTATGGTAAAGATAAGAGGCTTGGGCAATCAGGAATGGTGTTATTTCTGTGCAGCCGAGATTCGGGCCCTCCGCCCTCTACAGTGAGTGAAGCAGAATTTGAAGAGATCATGAAGCGAAATAGAGCAATTTCCAGCAGTGCCATTTCCAAAGCGGTATCTGGAGCCAGTGCAGGTAACTCACCCTTACCTCTGCTGTGTTCTCCTTACCTTTAGTTTTTCCATGTTTTGTCATTTCCTTTGGGAAGAAGTTCAGCAAGATAAAGTTGGAGTACTGTTAGATTCTCAAGAGTGGCACATTTTCAGTAATATATAATCTGATACTGTGGTTTTGTGGCTTGGGGGAAGCTCTAATGTTGTTAATTTATTAAGCCTGTATCCAGACCTGCCTCATGAAAACAAACCTAGTGCCTAGATTATAAATAGTATCTCATTGTAGTATCTGTTGTAGAATGAAATTCCTGCCCTCATGGAGATCTCAATGGTTGATCAGTGGATCTAATGTCTAGTCCTAGTGTAGACTGCAGGTTTCTTAGGACTAGATATGGTTTGATATGGAATTTCATTGTATTTGGGGGTTTAGACAGAACTGCTGACCTCTCTGTAGCGTCTCCTAGAAAGAGGCAGGTCTGTTGGGTGTCATCGTAAGACATAATATATGCCCTTAGAACTAACTTTTGCCCCAGTCAGTATTAAGTGGACAGAACCAGAAGCTGTAACTCTGAGAGCCCTAGTATGGAATCTTTGGTTCTTTATAGGATTTTGGTCCGAGTCTCATGTTATGGTATCAGTCAGACTTCTTTCTTGTGAGTTTCCCACACTGATGTAAATGTAGATTGTCAGATCTCCTAGGAAATAACACTAAATATTGCCATCTGTTTTCTGTAATTTTTCATCTTTGGCTGCAAAATTTGAATCCACAGGGTAGGTTAAAGACAGGAAATACATATATTCTCTCTCTTTATTTTTTCCTCCAGAAAACTGACATCTGAAAGATTTTTTTTTCCTGAAAGATTTTTTGATTAGAAAGTAATCTGTGCTCATTTTACCAAGTTCAATACACAGAGGAGTATAAAGGAAATAGTCATTATTCTTCCTTACAAACTCCTGCACCTTAAGATGATCAATAACTGAATCTCTATCTCTGTCCGTTTTTGTTGTTCTCATTCCAGTCATTCAAACCACAAATACTTACTGAATGCTTACAAAATAAGCAAAAATTCCCTGCCCTGGTAGAGCTGACATCCTGGTGTTCCTGGATCTCTACAGAATCACAGTCCCTCCACAGTTTCCGTTCTATTCTTATTGCCCTGCACAGAGGAAGCTGCCAGTCCTCTTCACTGGACTCCTGTCTAGTTCCCATGCTTTCCTTGCATTATCTTCTGTCTGTATTGCACTTGACTTAGCATGGAAAAGCATTGTGCAAGTACCTACCCCATGACCACAAACCTTGAGCCAGGCACTGTGCACATTTGGGGAATGAAGGGGCTAGTTCTTCATGGCAGCGAAATTTAAAAACATGTATATGTAAATATACTCTACATACAGACATGTTAGGTATGTGTTATGTATATGTGTACACACATCTGATTATAGATTTAAAATAATTCAGACTTAGAAATGTGCAGTGGAAAAAAATTAAAATTAAAAAAATTTAAAAAAAATGTGCAGTGGTAATTAATGAAAGTCCTCTATGCAAGGCCCACCACCAAGACCACCTTCCACAATTTAGTGTCTGTCCCTCAGATTTTTTTTCTGTCCATATGACAACATAAATATAATTTTTATTCTTTTTACAAAAACGAAATACTGTTTTGCGACTTTAAAAAAATTAATGTTCTGGACATCTATCAGTGTATAGTATCTAACATTTATTGAGCCCTTACTGTGTGCCTGGCACTGTGCTAAGCGCTTTATGTGGATTACTTTGTTTACGTACAGATTTATCACGTGCCTTTTAACAACTGTGTAGTATTTTATAAAACCGGCATCACATAATTTATATAGCCAGATGCCACTGAAGGAAATTTAATTTGTGTCTAATTTTTTGATAAAATAATGCTGAAAAATAACACTGTTAAGCGTACATGCTTGTGAACAGAAGTAGAACTGTTCTTAGACTTTCTGGGTCAAAAAGTATGCACATTGTTTATTGTAACGGATATTAGATTGTTCTCAGACTACCCTGCACCACTTTGTATATCCACTGTCAACATCTGAGAATCCCTGATTGCAGACTGTTGAAATATAGATGCCGTCCACTTTTATACCTGCCACTTCTGCCTCATTCATCTTACCGTGGTTCTGTGAGACAACTAGTTACTGTTTGTGCCCTCTTGAGTTCTCCTTTTGGTCCAGTTAATGCCTCTGCTCATTCTTGGCCTTTCCCATCCGTCCCCTGTCAGGGGATTACAGTGACGCGATTGAGACACTGCTCACAGCCATTGCTGTTATCAAACAGTCCCGGGTCGCCAATGATGAGCGTTGCCGTGTCCTCATCTCCTCTCTTAAGGACTGTCTTCATGGCATTGAAGCCAAGTCCTACAGTGTGGGTGCCAGCGGAAGCTCGTCCAGGTGAGTTATTGGTTGCTTCAGCAGCCTACCAGCCCTGAGCAGCACTCTTCCAGGGATTGGCAGGGAGAGGAAGAGAGCCCAGGGGATGTGGCAAGGCCCTGGCTGGAAGAACAGGCCTACCTCTGCTGTCTTATTTAAGGGGAAGGAATTAGTCACATCTGCATTAACGAATGTTGTAATGTCTGCAATCCGTTGTTCAGTGAGGCGGTGGGCTATTTAGGAATAAAGATAGACCGGCATAGTTAAGAACATGGGCTTTGAAGACATATGTGCTTGGATTCGAGTCCCATTTCTGCTCCGGTATGGCTTTGGGTGTGGCAGTCACCAGCTTTCTAAGCCTCATTTTTCTCATTTTAAAAAAGGGACAATAATAGTACTTCTCTTACAGCCCTGTTGTAGAGATGAGATGAGATAAGCATGTAAAGCTCCTAGCACTGTGCCTGATACATTAGTAAGATCTCAACACATTTGATTGTTCCTTTTTCCCAATAAAAGATTAGTCCTCAAAGAGCTGACATCCTCAGACATTGGGCCCATAATAGAAAAGGGGTTCAGACAAATACTGGAAGACACCAGAACACAACACTCTTGGAAGGCACGTAGTAGGTCCTCTGAGTGAGGCTGAAGGATCTTTCTAATAGGAAAAGACATCGGTCCCGAGAGAGGTCACCTAGCCGGTCCCGGGAGAGCAGCAGGAGGCATCGGGACCTGCTTCATAACGAAGATCGGCATGATGATTATTTCCAAGAAAGGAACCGGGAGCACGAGAGACACCGGGATAGAGAGCGGGACCGGCACCACTGAGACAGGTGAGACGGGGCCCTGTTCCTGGCTATGGGGGGCCTGCCACGAAGGACAAAGTACTGGTGATCGTGAAGATTTTGCTCTCTTTTTAAAGCAGTTAAAGGGAAAGGGAAGACTTTTGACTTAGGTAACAGAAAATTGAGGAGGGCAGATTGCTTGCTCTTCCTGCTCCTTTGGAGAAGTCTTATCCTGAAATGGACCTGAAATTGAGCTGGTTCTGTTTGTGTCTTGTCTGCCTTAACCCGGTATCTGAGAGACAGCATTACATCTGGGATGAGAGCACAGTGTCTGCAGGCCACATTACTTTGTTCTTAAGTTTTCTCATGTGTAAATGAAGACCGTAAACGCAGCTGTCTTCGTTGAATTGCTGAATTCAGTGAGACATTCTGTCTAGAGCATTTAGCACTCATGGTACTCGTCACATACCGAGTTTTCAGTATTGATAGCCAGTTATATTTTCACCCCGCCAAACTTTCAAGTACAAAATTAGGAAATTGACCAAGACAAAAAAAGTAAGACCATTGCCTACTTGTTAGTTTTCAATGTGCAACATTAACAATTTTAAGAATTAGTATCTAGGGATCCCTGGGTGGCTCAGCAGTTTGGCACCTGCCTTTGGCTCAGGGCGTGATCTTGGGAGTCCTGGGATCGAGTCCCGCATCGGGCTCCCTGCATGGAGCCTGCTTCTCCCTCTGCCTGTGTCTCTGCCTCTCTCTCTCTGTGTCTCTCATGAATAAATAAATAAAATCTTAAAAAAAAAAAAAAAAGAATTAGTATCTATTAGGATTTTGAAACTCAGGCTACTTTAGGAGAAAGCTGATCTGAAAAAATCATATTTAATAATGTAGAGGTTGTAAAGAAGATACTTCAGTGGAAGGATCTGTTTTGGGAATGAAAGACTTATTGACAGTGATTGATTTTTTTAATTTTTATTTTTATTTTTATTTTTTTTAGCAAAACAAAAGTAGAGTTGTGAGGGGAACTATATTAACTCAGGTTATTGAGAAGTTGAGTTAGGCTTGGCTGGATCCAGGGACTCCAGCTTTGTCCTCAGAACTTTGTATGATTGTTTCTAGTATATAAGTAACCAAAGAGTGTTGTTTATTCTGTTTCTGTGGAGGCCTTTAAAAGTAGTCTAGATTCTGGCTAGGATGATCTGTTTATGGTTCCTGGAGGCCACTGCAAGACCCAGATCTCTTTAGGGTCTCTTCTCAACTTTATGGTTTCATTCACATCAAGTGTGTTACGAAAATGTTCTTGTTTTTTGGGTGTTTTTTGGCCAATTTGGTTGGTCCGAAGTAATGGTAATTGAACAGGAGGGTGAGGATTAGGAAGGGCTCTCTGTGGTTCTTTGGGGGTGGCAAGATGGGTACCTGAATGAAGATGAGAAAAGAGACCCTCTTGGGCAGCCCCGGTGGTACAGCGGTTTAGCGCCGCCTATAGCCCAGGGCGTGATCCTGGAGACCCTGGATCGAGTCCCACGTCAGGCTCTGTATGATGCCTGCTTCTCCCTCTGCCTGTGTCTCTGCCCTTCTCTCTCTCTCTCTTTCTCTCTCTCTCTCTCTCTCTCTCTCTCTCTCCCCGTCTCTATGAATAAATAAATAAAATATTTAAAAAAAAGAAAAGAGACCCTCTTGCTACCTGGGAATGCCCATAGTTCACTAGCAATAGCTGGACTGTAACATGTTTGGCCCACTGATAACCTACTAACAAGAAAGGAGTTCAGTTATGTTTGGCTGCTGCCCTCGACTTTATTGTTTGCATTATCTGCATTGATAAAAGTGGTTCTAGCTGGAAATTACTTTTTGTTGTCTTCTGTAGGAGGTAAGTGGGAAAATGAAAGGTTAACTAACATTTTTTTACCTGCTTCCCTTCTGTTTCTAAAACACTCAATTCCACAAAATTTTAAAGTGCATGGTATCACTGAAATCTGAGATAATCTATATAAAACTAACAGGCTGTGGGTGCTAGATACTTCTAGATTTTGCGACAAACTGAGTTTAGGGAGGTACCCATATTTCTCCAGGGGAAGTGGACTCTGGCCTAATTCGGCCTTGGAGTGGAAAGGAGAGTGGGTGTTAGGGTAGACCTTTGTTCCTGTCCCATCCCTGCTGTGGTAGTAGTAGCATCTCCCTGCTCTTGTTTGAGCTAACACAGTTGCTAGTGTTGCTGTGGGGTTGAGTGTCACCTCTCCCCTAATCCTGCTGCTCACAGCATGGGTCCTTCATACTGGAAAAGACTAGAGAATAGTGACCAGGGAGGTACTTGTCCATGCAGAGCATGAATTATAATCTCTAGGGCCACATTTGGGTTAGCAGTTAGAGTATGTAACTGCATGTCACCATTCCTGGTGGCTCTCCTAACAGTCTTTTGAAAGAGAAATTGCGAGATCCACTGATAGACTAGCATTTTGGGTACTAAACATCTGAACCTGAGACTGTCATTTTGCATCATTTTTTCCACCTGTAAAATGAGTGTTTCTCATTAATGTCATAAATGAGTGTTTCTCATAAAGTGTTCCTCCATATGAGAGTGATGCAGTTTGAATAACTCTGAAGAACCTGTAACCCTGTAGTTCTCAGAAAACAGTCATTTGGCTGGTGTGAGCCTATGACAACAGGAGGAAAAAGGTTTTCCAGGTTCCCATTTTTTATCCCTTAGGTATGTTGGTTATTCCATCCAGATAGCTAGTTCAAAAGAACTGAATCAGAAACCCAAAAAATGTCAGTTGCTCACATTCTCATCTTAAGGACTTTGCATTCTATCTTCAGTTACCAAGTCGTGATGTAGGAGGTTCCGTGTTGGGGAGATGGTATGTGGGTCCATTTAGCTGGAGAACTGTTGGAAGTTCTGTGTATGACACATTTTAGTTAAAAATACTAGTGTTTATATTGTATGGATGAGTGTTCCTGAGAGCCAAAGGATTTGTTCCATCTAGAGGCAGCAATACAACAGCAAGCTTTTCTATCCATCCTTTCTGCCTGCCTCCAAACATTACCACCAAAGGTAACCACAACCTGTAAGATTTGAGTGCAACAGTTGATTTCTCCTGATGTATTAGTTATCCTTTGTTGTTTTGTTTTGAACAGTTTCCAAATTACATCTCCTTTGGAGTATATGTGTGTATGCTTTGGAATTTGAGGATATTCTTAGGTAATGTGTGGCTTTGGCTTCAACTTATTGTAGTTCTCAGCTATTGGCTCATTATTTGGGGATATTATTGTATTTAAAATATAATCATTCTCACCTCATTCCTTTCCTCCCAGTCCAATGAAAACTAAACATTCTGTTCAATTTTGATCCAGTGCAAAGATACAGAAACCCAAATGGTTTGAAGGGGAGAGGCACTGCGGGCTTCAGAGTTTTCTCAGGAAATGAGACAAGTAGCTGCGAGCATAGGTGTTTAGAGAAGCTGGAAGGCAGAAACTTCTAGAACAGATTCTGAGGCTCCCAAGCCGAAATAGTAGAATGTAGAAGGAGCAAGCTGCTTGTGGATGTTTTTTCCTTAGGTGGTTCCTCCAGGTTACAGAAGTGCATACATAGGGCAGCGTGGGTGGCTTAGCGGTTTAGCATCGCCTTCAGCCCAGGGCATGATCCTGGAGACCTGGGATCGAGTCCCATGTCAGACTCCCTGTACGGAGCCTGCTTCTCCCTCTGCCTGTGTCTCTGCCTGCCTCTCTCTCTCTCTGTCTCTCTCTCTGTCTCTCATGAATAAATAAAGTCTTTTTTTTTTTTTTTTTTTTTTAAAAAGAAGTGCATACATAAAGAGTGAGCATTTGTGTGGAAGCTATATTATGGGTTTGGCCATTAGAAGAAGTCCTGAGCCTGATTTAATCTCTCTTTTTCCTGTTCACTGTTCATTCTCCTTTATGCGGTCAGCTTGATCAGGCTGCTCCCCGCTGACTGATAACTGTAACCCTGGAACAAGGGCTGGGCATACTAGGGGCCTTAGGTTTGGCAGAGATGTGGTGAGGGGCTGAACAGTACCTTACTGTTCAGTGGAAGTTCTTAATTGTGACTACGAATTCTTTCACTTCCACGCTCTGCTCTCTGTTCTGGCCTGCCAGATAACTCTTGCTTGATATGAGGGTGCTACTTGGCCCCTTACTCAAAGCTGTCGTCTGGGGAAAGATTTAAAATCCCTTGAGTTTTAGTATAGCTTAGTACATCCTTGGTTCTGTGTGTGTGTGTGTGCGCGCGCGCACACGGATGCATAAGGATGTGTTAAACAGGGCTTCTTGAGGGTTTAGGAGTTCCTGTGTTAAGTACATGCTCCCTGCTAGGGCCTCTTGGGTGTTTGTGGGTTAATGGATTTGGTTATGTGCACATTTGTGTTTTCTTACCATTGTACCTCCCATTTCCAGATTTTAACCCCTCCCCTTAAGGTAAGCTCAGAGTTGCTCAGAACAGATTTTCTGAAATGGTAGTTCAACTCCCTATATTCCCTTATTGCAACTCTTTTTGGATTGTCGTAGTTTCATATTTCTCCAGCCAGTCTCCTTTTTAGTCAAACTGCTTTGAGACTTCATTTCATTGTCTGTTTCTCCCTAACCGTAAAGTGAGATGTTACTGCTTTTTCTCTCTACTCACTGTAGTTCCTGCAACCATCCCTCACTATGGACAGTACCCAGACACCTCCAGACAATCCTGCTTTCTTTCCTTCACTTTCCCAGGCTTGCATTCTGTCTGTGTATATACCTCACTTCATACATTGTAACTTTAGACAATGCCAGTATAATTCCTGTAAACACATCAATCAGAAGATAATCTCTAACATGTGTTTTCTTTTTCTTCTGATGTTCTCATTGCAGGAGTCTGGTTGGAAGCAAATGTTTTTTTAATGGACTTGCATCTCCTCACCTTGATCAGGACTAAAGGACGGAGGCCATTCCACCCCTCTCCCTTCCTCCAAACCCCTAACTCCCTTCAGACACCCAGGGAATACCCTCTGCCCTACAGATTGGAAGATTGCCTGGCAGCCCTCCCAATCCCACACCTCCTGTTTGTCAGGGGAAGGAACCTAAAGACTTCCATGTGGTTGGAAGGGGTGGCAGACAGGAAGAAAACATGTCTAGGCCCCTGGTCTCCATAGAGAATGGTGCTTTGTCCAAGGAAACGTAGGAGTTTCTGATTCTCCAGGAGGAATTCAGTGGTGAGGTTGATGGGAAGACTTTCTTCCCACAGAAAACGGTTCCTCTGTGCAGGATCTAGGAGAAGTGACTGGGTGTGCCAAAATAAGCCCAGGGTCCTGCCCTCAGCATTAGGTTTGATGGGGCCAAGAGGGTCCAGTCCCCTTGCTAACATACCACTTCTTTGTTTAACTCCTTTACCTTCTCAGCCCTTTGAGGAGGGATCCTGAGAACAGAAATTCCCATATGAAAAGCTTCTCCTGTTCTTGCTTTTCCCTCTTCCATACTGACAGTTTGTTTCCCTGACCTCCCAGAGGACTGAGTCTTTCCACCTCCCTGCTGCCCAGCCGCCTCATTGGACTTGCCCCTCGTAAGCAGAGAAGGCCATGAGGTTGCTTGCTGCTGGGAGCCTGGCAGAGCCAGTTACCACCCACTGCAGCTTCGTGCTTGGTTGCCTCTTGCAGTAACCAGCTGTACTAGGTGTTCCCTTTCCTGGGGCTTTTCTGTTTCACACATGGAGCCCCTCCCCCAAGAAGGCTGCTTCCTTGTTTTAGAGGAAGATGCTGCCCTTGGGAGATGGGGACATCGGACCTCAGCACTGAAGAAGCCCTGTGAAGTACCGGGAGGGGTAGGAGAGGAGGCAAGCTAGGGCAGGCTAGGCCTACTTCCATATAGGCTTTTCTTCAGATTCAATGTGAGCATGTGCTTGCATCCCCCAGGTACATACTTTTACTTACTGTGGGATAACCTGGCACTAATAGGCAGGTAGTCATAAATTTGGTGTCTTTCCACCTTTGGACTATTGACGTATTAATAGTTTCCTTCACTCTATGTGGAGGTACTTCCTGCCTCTGATGAGGAGCAAGGAGGAAGTGGAGCCTGACTTGAACGAGCTCAGCTCAGAGTCCTACGGACCACCACTCGGGGGTCATTTTCTACACAGGCCAATGGAATTGCTCTTCACAGAACTTCCGAGTTGTGTGTTTGCTGCTGATGGAAGCAGCAGTAACAGGGTCCTGCGGTACCCACAGGGCGATGGCTGCTGCTTCTGCATGCATTTACAGGGCATGTGACATCTAACAGGAGATGAGACGGCGTGTGAGACATAGGGCCACTGGAGACCCTTCTGGCTCAGAGGGGAGAGACTGAGTTGGACCCAACCCTTCTTCTGTGCCCTGCACGTTTCTGACCTAGCCCATGGTCAGTCAGTGAGGGGGCCCCCAGGGTTGGACAGGCACATTCCCTTGGGACAGAGGCTACAGTTTGTAGCTATTTCCCCCTGTCCCCCCAACCCCATCCCCACCTCTACTTCAGAACATGGCCCCCCGCCCAACTGGCCAAGCGTTAAGTAATGTGCTTATCCTCGGGAGCAGCTCCGGGTGTCTTTTTAAAATGTAGAGAAAACCAAGTACGGTGACAGTTTAAGGAAAAAAAAAATATAGAATACCAGAAAAGCCGTTTACCCGGAGAATTTTTTTCTCCCCATTCTTGTTTTGTTTTTACTCAATGACAAAAATTTTAGTTTTATTTCCTGATAGCAAAAGGAAAGAAAAACCCAGCCCTCAAAAAGGCCAAGGCCCCGTCCCCCTGTTGTCGGTGATTTGTTTGTCTTTCTGATAGGTTGAAAATTGTGTAATAAACTTGATGACGCTGTCAATCTTTTATACTGCATTGTATTTTTTTCCTTTTGTAACAAAATATTTTTAAATAATAAATGGGGTGTGAGCTGTTTTTTGGATTCCGCATTGAATAGATTTGTTGAGGTGTCTGGGACACGGGCTGGGACTGATGTAGAGGCTATGGGATGGTGCTGAAGCCCCGAGTTCTGAGCTGGAATCGCAGGTCACAGGTCGGGTATGTGGTTGCCTGCGGTACACTAGGGGGCCTCTGGTGCAGATCTTTGCAAGTGCCCCCTTGTGGGTTAGCTTGCTTCCTTAGCCATCTAAACTAAGGGAGGAAAAATTCCAAGTCGTCCTTTACGCTTCAAGATTCCTAAGATTCATTCCCTGAGTTAAGTGTCCTCCCCTTAGAGTTCAGTTCTGATATTCTCAAGTTCTGGGTGGGAGGACTCTGCTTGGAGTCAGGAGGTATGCTTGCATGCTTGCCCCCCCCCCCCCCCTTACACCACCTATGGACACCACCTGTGGACTGTGGGCTGAGACCCACCCATAGCTGTTCTGCCTTCCACACGGCATTGTTTTAAGAATCTGAGCAAACAAATGAGCAGGTTTTAGAAATTGGACTATGGTCTAAACATCGGGAAAGTTTAGCAGTGTTGTGGGAGAGTTTGGAATTCCAGAAAGCTTCTTGTAACTAAAGAGCTTACATGTATAAGAAGATGAACCAGAGACCAGGTGATACATAATGTATGCTTGGACCAACAAAGGCAAGATCAGCATAAAAGCAAGAAACCTTCAGAGGGAGAGAAAGCCCCCAAAGCTCTACGACCATGCGCAGTGTGTGGGAAATAAAGAGTGGGCTCTCAAGGCAAGTTTGATGGTTCCAACCATCTCGGTTACATGTTGTGCTTGCTTTTTGAAAAGCCCATTCTTGGGCTGCATCCACATCTACATGAAGTCTAGAAATCTACATTTTATGTTCTAGATGAATTTCATGTAAATTAAATTGTGAGGACTGGTAGTTTAGAGATGTAAACACATTCTTCATTGAAGAGTTACCATGGTGTAACAAAGGGAATGATCTTTGTGTTACTCTTAGTTCAAACCCCAACTCTTTTTAAGCTGAATGCCCTCAGATACAGGTCGAATTAACATTTGAGTTGATCTTCTGCCTTGTAGGATCATGGTATGAATTAAGTCTACTCTGCCAGGCACTGGGTAAGTATTCGTCTCCTAGACACTGCTGCCATGGTACAGAGCCAGAAACCTGAATCTGTGTGTCCTAAGTGTCTCCTGTACTGGGCCAGACCTCAGCCTCTAGAGAAGTTCTAGCCATGCGTGTGAATATCTGAGCAGGTCTAGAATATCTCTACCAGCCTGTGTGACCAAGGCCTGCTCCTTTACTTAGGTCCTCTCTACTGTTCCAGAATGTTGATCCTGTCTAGATGGACTGCAAAGTGGCTTCCCTTGGCATTCAGTGAAGATAGCATCTGACCACATTAACCCTGAAAGACTATGCTCATTCCCATCCTCTGCTGCCTCAGTTTCTGTTGTAGGACGTTCTACCCTGGCTTGACTATCTTCACATGGTGGCTCCAACAAGCACCAGGAAGAGTGAACACCCATGAAACCCATCTGCAAGAAGCACAAGGCACTAAGCTCCTGGAGAACCATGAAATCAACAAGAGGACTTCTGCTCTAAACCTGTTTCCAACCACTCATTTTCATCCTCAAGTGGTACCTGCTGAGGAGTGGAATTTACTTGATCTAGACTGAGACTCCCAGGACAAGATTTTTAGATTTAACTGTTGGTAATCAGTACGATTACCTGGCTGTTACTTTCTCTAAGCCTGCAAAGTGGGGGATTAGATCCCTTTCTAAGGTCCCTTTTAATTTTAGGTCACTTCTAAACTTCCAACTGAGCCTTTCAGTCATTTATCTGTGTTGCCAGCAGAGTGACCTTAACTACTGAACCTCTCTAAAAGAAATGGGGAGGCCATGGAGAACAAGTTCCTGTCTAGCTTGATGCTAGCAACGTCTTTAAAATAAGCTAGAGAGGGCAGCCCCAGTGGCCCAGCATTTTAGTGCCGCCTTCAGCCCGGGGTGTGATCCTGGGGACCCGGGATCGAGTCCCATGTCAGGCTCCCTGCATGGAGCCTGCTTCTCCCTCTGCCTCTCTCTCTCTCTCATGAATAAATTAATAAAATCTTAAAAAAAGGAAAAAAAGCTAGAGAAAGCAGCAGTGTGAGCTGCAGAAAGGGTTTGTGACTGAAGTATCAGGGAAGTACCTACTGGATTTTTGGTTACTGTTTCGTAGTGGATTACAGCTGTCTACTACAGTTCTTGGATAGACCCCAAAAGCAGCCAGGAGTCAAGAACAAAGAATTTGTGGAAACCAAAATTATCAGCGCTTTGGCCAGTAGAGACCTTCATAGGCTGAGAATGAGCTCCATCACAGGAAATAAGCAGAATTAAAAGCCAGCATGGAAATACTTAAAGACCAATTAACTTTTGACTTTGAGCAAGAGCAGATAGTCTAGGATTCCCCTGACAGCAGAGGGGCCATATGGCTCAAAGTTTTCTAAAGTGGAGTCTGTCATGGCTCCTGGTGGCTTTTTGGGGGGAAACCAAAAAAAAGGCACTACCAACCAAGATGAGAAATAGTTTTAAAGACAGTTACTTGGGGGGCAGCCCCGGTGGCTTGGTGGTTTAGTGCCGCCTTCAGCCCAGGGCGTGATCCTGGAGACCTGGGATCGAGTCCCACGTCAGGCTCTCTGCATGGAGCCTGCTTCTCCCTCTGCCTGTCTCTCTCTAATAAATAAATAAAATCTTAAAAAAAAAAAAAAAAAAGATGGTTACTTGGGGAAGGGAATGAATGAATTATATGCTCATGTGGGGCAACATTTCCCCAGTTTTAAAAAAAAGTTCCTTTTACATTAACTTGAAATTTTAAAATAAATGACCAAAAAAAATACTGGCAAGTTTTGAATATGCTTTTTCTAATTATTCATGCCTCACTCTGGAAAGCTGACAATCATCTGTAAGAGGAATGAGAGAAAAGCTGGCTTTGAGGCAGAGGTGAAGAATATAAGCAGTCTTTTACCGGATGACAGGCCTGAAGAAGATACATAAGTTAACAGTGCCTTTAAGGATTAATTTAGGCTAGAGCTGAGAGGAGAAAATCACTGCCTTCGTGTCTGCATAGGATTGCTAAGCACAGCCTGAAAACAAACCACTGGCTAGGAAAGTCCCTACCTTCCCTTGGAGTGGATAAAATTCTAGGGATAGGTGCCAGAAGGAAAAGGCTTCAACTCCCATGATGGAAAATATACATTTATTATAAAATAATGTTTGTTTCATGATGAGAGTAGAAAAATAACACTATGAGCCGCTAAAAGAAGTTCTGGAGCTCAGTCTCAGGACTGAAATGAGAGGCCTTTGCATCACCCTGGGAGCAAAGCATCCGGAGGCTCTCTGCCCATGTGACAGGTATGGCATAGCACACACGGGGAGGATGTGGCTCTGGTTCTGCTGGAAGCCCAAGGAGCCTCCCTGTTCCACACAAGATGCTCTGGCCACGAGGATCAAAGAAAACTTGAGGTCAGCAGAGAACTGGTTCTGAGAAGGGCCAGGACAGGACAACCTTGCCCCTCCCTACACTGCAGTGTAGAACAGTCTCTTAGGTTGATGGTCCTGGTTTAGAAGATGATGCCCAGTGGCCTTATGCTGTTTGCTGCCCAAATGTCTGTGTTGAGGAAAAGCTGCAACCTGTCCCAGGACAACTTGACCCACCAGTTCTCATTGATGTGGCTAAAGACCAGAAGAATCTGTGATCTCAGCCCATAAGGGCTGCTGGCTGAAATTTTTGTATTTCATATCCTGTCCATACTGATGGCAGAAAGAAAAAAAAAAGAAAATGTTAAAAGACCAGTGAACAAGAGCAGCTGGCCTGAACTGTTCTGTATTTCAAGCCTCTTGGCCCCAAAGAACAAAGAGAATGTCTTCCCTAAGTAACCGTCTACCCTGAGTAGAAAAAGCAGTCCCATAGGCATCCCCTTTCCCCTTGAAAGTCCTTCAGACCCCTCAAGCTTCAGAAGAACAATGAATCCCTCCCTAGGATGAGCTGGGAACCCAACCCTCAGGTGACAGGAAATGAACCCTCAGCAGCAGTACCTGGAGAAAGCAGTCAGGGTGAGCACCTCAAGCAGCAGCTCTGAACCACAGAAGAAGAGCAAGATGCTGTTCATGATGGCTTCCAGGCGGAGCACGTAGGTCTGCAGCAGCAGGTAATAGGAGGCCATCATGGCAGATGGGAAGGTCAAGGCCACGCTAAAACCAAGTGGCATCTTTCGCTGGCAGAGGTTCCCCTTTGTACCTGTCAGATACAGCCCATGGAGTCACCTCCATGTGGCCTGCTTTCCCTGGGCTCAGAGAAAAGGTTGAGGGAATGGGATGGGATGGACTGGCAAGGCAGAGAAAAATTATCCTGAATGGGGATGGGCAGATTTATAAAGAGGGTCCTAGCGTGCTAAAAATGAAGGGCTTTGGAGGTGCCACAGGACGGAGTCATTCACTCCAAAGGTCCTGCTTCAAGTCTGGCTCCCACTCAAGGGACAACAGCTTCTTTACTCAGGGGAAATTTTTTTTTTTTTTTTTTTTTTTTTAAATTCATGAGAGAGAGAGGCAGAGGGAGAACCAAGCTCCTCGCAGGGAGCCCAGTGTGGGACTTGATCCCAGAACCTGGGATCACACACTGAGCTGAAGGCAGACGCTCAACCGCTGAGCCACCCAGCCATCCCTATATATATATTTTTAATTACAATATATAATCATTGAGCATCTTTCAACTAGGGCAGCCCCGGTGGCTCAGTGGTTTAGTACTGCCTGATCCTGGAGACCCGGGATCAAGTCCCACATCGAGCTCCCTGCATGGAGCCTGCTTCTCCCTCTGCCTGTGTCTCTGCCTCTCTCTGTGTGTCTCTCATGAATAAATAAATTAAATCTTTAAAAAAAAAAAAAAAAAGAATCAACTAACATAAATACAGAAAATAATTTTAGGAAATATAGAAACTAAAAGACCCCATGGCTCCCCACCGGAGATAACCATTATTATAGAATGATGCATACTGTTCCAGGTTTTTTTATGTCTGCATACTTACATATTACTCTTTATTATTACAAAAATAGAATTAAAAAATAAAAATAGAATCACACTGTACATACTATTTTCAACTTGTTTTTTTTCCCATTTAATGTATCTTTTCACATATAACTACCTTATTCTTTTTTTAATGGCCATGAACAATTTCACGGAAGCAAGTCCATATTTTAACTAATCCCCTATTGCCAGATGTTTAAGTTGTTTCCGATTTTTTTTTTTTTTTAAGATTTTATTTATCTGAAAGAGCGTGAACAAGCATGAGGTGGGGAGGGGCAGAGGCAGAGGGAGACGCAGACTCCATGCTAAACAGGGAGCCCAATGAGGCTCAATCTCAGGACCCTGAGATCATGACCTAGCCAAAGGCAAATGCTTTACCGTCTGAGCCACCCAGGCACCCTCTAATTTTTTTTTAAGATTTTTTTTTTTTTTTAAGTAATCTCTACACCAACTTGGGGCTTGGACTTACAACCCAGAGATCAAGAGTTGCACACTCCATGACTGAGCCAGCCAGGCACAGCCCTCTAATGTTTTGTTGTTACAAAATACGTGGCCATAAACTTTCTCCTATAGATACATTTGCATATCTGTGGAAGTGTTTGTTTCTTTACCAACCAGTTTTAGATGCGTAATTGTTATGTCTCAGAAAAAAATACAAATTTTAGGGGTGCCTGGGTGACTTAGTCACTTGAGGGTACGACTCTTGATTTCAGCTCAGGTCATGATCTCAGGGTCATGGGATTGAGCCCTACATCAGGCTCTATGCTCGGTGAGGAGTCTGCTTGAAATTCTTTCCATCTCCCTCTGCCCCTCCACCCCACTCATGCCCTCTCTCTCAAATAAATAAATATTTTTAAAAATAATACAAATTTTGGGATCCCTGGGTGGCGCAGCGGTTTGGCGCCTGCCTTTGGCCCAGGGCGCGATCCTGGAGACCCGGGATCGAATCCCACGTCGGGCTCCCGGTGCATGAAGCCTGCTTCTCCCTCTGCCTGTGTCTCTGCCTCTCTCTCTCTCTCTCTCTCTGTGTGACTATCATAAATAAATAAAAATTAAAAAAAAAATAATACAAATTTTACATGACAAAAATTTAGCAAAAACAATTATTCTAACTTATATTCCCAAAGAGTGTGGAATAGAAAGACCTGGTCCCCATACCCATTACAATACTGGGTATTTGGAAATCTTTCTAATCTGATGGATGAAATTATCTTGTTTCAATTTGCTTTTTATTAATGAGTTTGGACATTTTATCATGATTAATGATTCTCTGTAATTATTCTTATGTGAACTCCCTATTAGTGTCCCTTACCAATTTTTAAAATTAGGTCATCTTTAGTTACTCCTGTGAGCCTTCTATCTTTGTTACATATGTTGCAAATACTGTTTCTTCTCAGCCTGTGTTTTAACATTGTTTCCTGGGATGAGATATTTTCTAACTAATAAGGAATCTACTCTGGATCTGGGAGGATAAAAAATTTGTCCTAAAGAAATCCTGTTCAGAGAGAAGAGGGGACCTTAGTGCTTTCTTGTGTGACATATACTGCCCTGAACGTGGAGTTATAGTCAAATCTATTCTCCTAAGCAAGCTAGTAATAGGAACCAGGCAGGCTCTCATAGCACTTGGGAAGTTAGGAAGAACCTATATAAAATCTCAGGTGGCTCAGTTGGTTAAACATCTGCCTTCACCTCAGGTCATGATCCCGGGCCCTGGGATTGAATCCCAAGTCAGGCTCTTTGCAGGAAGTTGGCTTCTCCCTCTGCCCCTCCCCCTGCTCATTCTCTCTCTCTCTCTCTCTCTCTCTCTCTCTCTCTCTCTCTCTAATAAATAAAATCTTAAAAAAACAAAACAAAAAAAACTCATGCTACTGCCCACTTCTGTCTCTATAGAGCAACAAACTAGTAAAGCCTGACCCAGAAAATGAAGCAGCTTGAAACTTCAGAGAGGGAGTAATGGGACATTCCATCAGATCCAATCTATTATTGTGAAACTAGGTTATGTACCTCTTGTTAAGTTACAGATAGCAGTCTGAGAAGGAATGGAAATATTCTCTGGACAACACTCACCAAAAAACAGTCGAATTACTTCAATTCCAAGGTAAAGGAGAAGCATCACCACATCCAGTACTAGATTGGCTGTTGGATATGGTAGGAGGAGAGCTGCCGACACAAAAGCCAGAGTTTGCAAACATAAGAGCACCCACAAGAACTCCCCCACACTTGGGAATAAAGAGGGCATGAGTCTTATCAGCTTTCCATGAACTAGTTAGTGAGATGTGGACAGGATCTGTTAGCCTGCTGTAGGGTATGTTAACTCAGTGTGTGTTAATGATGAAAACACTTCTCTAACTAGCAGTAAAAAGGAGCAACGAAAAGGACGAAAAATAAGGCTCCTGATGGGAGTTGGCTCTGGCTGGGCTGAAGTGGGGAAGGGATGTTGGGACAAGGTTAGTCAAGCCCCAGGCCTTACCTTTATACAGAAATATGAAGAGTTCCAGGAGAAAATAGGTAGCATAGTACCACCCGTTCAGAAAGAACAGGATTTCCAGCGGGGTGGAGGACAGCCGTTTACCTGAAAAGACGAGCATAAGTGAGAAGGATGTGCGAGACGGCATGTCACTCTCTGCCCTCCGAATGGTTTTGTGCCTAACTTGAAGGAAACGAGGTCGCAGCTGGAGGGAAGGGCCTCTTGGGGGTACTTCTTATCGCTGATAATGAGGGTGTGTGCGTGTCGGGGGCCTCCTTAATCCGCTTCTTTCCCCGGAATCACGCCAAACCCGACTCTTGGCTTCGGGGTGAAAGTCTAAGATCTCATCCCGTCGCTGCGCGCAGAGGCCAGCACTGGCCTGTCAATGACACACAGCAGGTTCGTAACCGAGCCGGCCTAGAACAGGCCCAGCCCGGGGTTTGGGGGTTGCTGAGACCCGCAGCTCGAGACCTCAGGCACTCGATGGGTGAGGCTGCGAAACCCCACTCTACACAAGCGACGAGCGACATCCCTACACCCGGAAACGAAGAGTTCAGGTGAGCTCCAACGGGGGAGAGAGGGGCACCGAAGGCAACAGGACCAGAGACACACACCTCCAGAAGCTCACCTCGCGACGCCATCTTCTGTCCCCATGGAAACTGCGTGCGCGGCCACAGCCGTTCCCAGAGCAGCGAGGCCCGGCCGGAAGCGGGGGATGGAGCGCCCCCCGCTTCTGGCCCCTCTGCCCGCCCGCGGCACTCTATGGTTCGCACGGTCCGGGGCCGCCTCCAGGCCGGCCGCGCCTGCGCGGGGAGGGGACTGGGCGTACGCGGGCCTCGCTGTGATTGGGGACAGTTCCGGCGCGCGAGGCTGTAGCCCGCGTGGCTCGGGCAGGGGCGGTTCTCGATTCCCCCAACCCGAGTGACGGTACATTGGTAGAAGCGGTCAGTTGTGGCGGTCTGGCCGCAGGAGTAGTAAACAGGCCGTAGCCCCACGACAGTGAGAAACGGTCTGCGCGACCGTGCTCAGCAAATGATTGGTCCTCCGTGCTGGCCGACAGCAAAGCGAGCCAGAACTCGAGCTCCCTCTGCGGAGCACGGGGGACGCGAAGACGGAACGTGATCACCACGTGACCCGTGACGGGGCCGGTGCGAGAGGAGGGGACGCGCGCCGAGAGGGCCCTACCCCCGGCTGGGAGCTGAGGTTTCCAAGGAAGCCTGGAAACCGTCTGGAGCAGTAAAAGCGGGGTTCGCTACCCGCAGGGGAGGTGTCAGGAAAAGGGTTTCCAGGGGACCCAGGCCAGGTTGGCTGTCGATCCGCGGAGGGGCCCGGCGGGGCAGGCAGCCGGTCGGTCGTTTGAAGAGAGGTCAAACAAGGACAGCGCTGTGCTCCTCGCCAGCTGGGATGGAGGTGGGGCAACTTTTTTCTTCTAGGCATAAAAGGTGAGGAGCAGAAGCGATTACAGGCACCTGGAGACAGGGATGGAGAAGTCCTACCCCCAGGCGGCCACAGTCTGAGAAGCTGAGAAACCACCTGGTTTCCCTCCCCTCTCCTCTGCGCCTTCCTAGCTCCGCCTGTGCCTCCCATCATTGGCAGAACTTGCAAGCAGATTTTCTTCAGTAGCAGTGAGCAAAACACAGTAAGGTGGGGAAAGGTGGAAAGGGGTCTGGTGGCAAACAGCCCTCCTTACCTCCACTTACGGACCTCCACTACCCGTGGAATAAGAGACATTAGGCAAGTTACGACTTTGAGCCTCAAATGGTCCATCTCTAAAAGGAAGATGGGTCAGCTGCTCTGTCTTGTACTTAAAGTTCTTTAGGGGGAACACAGCTACACCCACTCATTTACATGTTGCATACAGCTTCTGTCATGCTATTGGTTAGGCTCAATAGTCCCCAACAGAAACAACGTGGCTTCTAGCCTTGAAAACTACCATCTGGCCCTGCTCACCCTTTTCATAAAGGATGGCTAGGAGTAAACTTGCCACAACTCAAAGTAGATGGTAAGACCGAATTACTCCTAGCACAGCAAACAGCAGGAATGGCAGGACAGCAGCCTGGTTCTCCTGCATCCAAGTCCTATGAGTGACAATGAGCCCAGATAGTGGTGCACACAATGGATGATGCCACATTTGAGAACCCCAGGGTAAGGGCTCAGCACCTTTTAAAGCAAGCAGCTAATAAGCCAGGGTCCTGGGGGCAGGAGCAATTATAGTGTGGTCTTTTTAAAAATATTTATTTATTTATTCATGAGTGACAGAGAGAGGCAGAGACATAGGCAGAGGGAGAAGCAGGCTCCATCAGGCAGGGAGCCTGATGTGGGACTCGATCCTGGGTCTCCAGGATCACACTCTGGCCTGAAGGCGGCGCTAAACCGCTGAGCCACCCAGGCATCCCTACAGTGTAGTCATATATAAGATAAGAGGTTAATATCCAAAATATATAAAGAACTGGGATCCCTGGGTGGTGCAGTGGTTTGACACCTGTCTTTGGCCCAGGGTGCCATCCTGGAGACCTGGGATCGAATCCCACGTCGGGCTCCCGGTGCATGGAGCCTGCTTCTCCCTCTGCCTATGTCTCTGCCTCTCTCTCTCTCTCTCTCGCTGTGTGACTATCATAAATAAATAAAAATTAAAAAAAACAAAAACAAAATATATAAAGAACTTATGCAGCTCAATAACAAAACAAAACAATCCAATTAATAAATGGGCAGAAGACATGAATAGACATTTTTCCAAAGAAGACATAGAGATAGCCAACAGAAAAATGAAAAGATGCTTAACATCACTCATGAGGTAAATGCACATCAAAATCACAGTGAGAAAAAAAAATCACAGTGAGATATCACCACACATTTGTCAGAATGGCTATTATCAAAAGAATGAGAATAACAAATACTGGCAAGGATGTAGAGGAACAGGAACCCTTGTGCACTGTTGGTGGGAATGTGTCTTAATGCAGTCACTCTGGAAAACATGAAGGTTCCTCAAAAAATTAAAAACAGAAATGCTACATGACCCAGTAACTCCACTACTGGGTATTCATCCCAAGAAAACAAAACTCTAATTTGAAAAGATAGATGCATCGTTGTGTTCACTGCCACATTATTCATAATAATAGCTAAGATATGGGGACAAACTAAGTGTCCATCAATGGACATCTCCCAATGAGTGGAGAAAAGAAGATATGCTGTATATATTCAATGGCGTATTACTTGGCCATAATAAAAATGAGATCTTGCCATTTACAACAACATGGATAGACCTTGATGGTTTTACGCCAAATGGAAATAGGACAGAGAAAGACAATTACCATATGATTCCACTTACATGTGGAATCTAAAACAAAACTCAACTCCTAGAGAATAATTTGATGACTGCCTGAGGGGAGGGTGGAAGGGTGTGTGGAGGACAAAATGGGTAAAGGCATCAAGAGGTACAAACTTTCAGTTATAAAACAAATAAGTCATGGGGATGTAATAATGTACCTCATGATGACCTATAGTCAATAATATTGTATTGCAAATTTGAAAGTTGCTAAGAAATCTTAAAAGTTCTCAAAAGAAAAAGATTTCACCATCAATATGTTAAATAAGGACTTTTTTTTTTTTGCAGATACTCTATCAGTTTAAGGAGTCCCTTCTCTTCCTAGTTTGCTGAAATGTTAATGATACATTTTATTGAATACTTTCTCTGCAGCCCTTGAGATGATCCTATGATTCTCCACTTTATTCTGTGAATGGGATGAATTACATGGATTTTCAAGGGTATAATTAAGCTTGCATTCCTGGGAAGAAACTCATTTGCTTATGATATTATTGCAGAAAAGAGTTGACATAGCAGGCCCGAGACTACTATCCTTAGGAAGTCCTACTTGCAAGATTGGCCTTTGGCTGGTGTCTGGAACTTTGGTTTCAGAAGTGTTTCCACCTATCCAAAGTGGCTCACTGTGCCTAAACTGTTTGTACAAACTATGTGGTTTATGCTGAACACCTGCTTCCTTCTGGGAGTCAAATTTTGGTAAGTACATGCTAAATAGAGGTTGCTTATGTAGCTATCCTCCAATAAAATCCTTGGACACCCAAGTCTCTTACCTGGTAGACAACATTTCATACATGTTATCACAACTTATTGCTAGAGACATTAGGCAAATCTTAATGTAATTCCACTGGGAGAGGATTCTTGGAAGCTTGCTCTTCTAGACTTCACATTTTCTTTTTACTGACTTTAGCTTTGTATCATTTCATTATAATAAATCATAGCCAAAGTATGCTGAGTCCTGTGAGTTCTCCTAGCAAATCAGTGAGTCTGGAGGTGGTCTTGGGGATGTTTAGTAGCTATAGTACACTTTTTATATATCATTGAATTTCATTTGCTAATATTTTGTTCAGGTTTTTACATACATTATGAGAGAGATTGGTTTGTAATTTTACTTTCCTGTAAGGACCTTGTCAAGTTAGGCATTAAGGTTAAGTTGGGCACCTGAAATGAAGTGAGAAATATTTCTTCTTTTTGTTACATGAAGGAAATTGTGTAAAATACTTTATTTCTTTAGAAGAAGGATTCACTGATGAAGCCACCTAAACCTGGATTTTCTTTGTAGGAGATTTTATCATAACCAAATTTCTTTAATGTATACTTGATTTCAGATTCAGATTTTCTATTTTCTGAGTAATGTTTGGAAAAATTTGTGTTTTTAAAACATCTTCCCATTTTTATACATTTTCAAGTGTGTTGATGAGAAGTTTCTCATAACAGCCTCATGTTTTTTAATGCCTACAGGATATATAGTGATAGCCCCTTTTTCTTCCTGACTTTTTTCTTGATTATTTTTTTAAGATTTTGTTTTTTCTTGGGCAGCCCTTGTGGCGCAGCGGTTTAGCGCCGCCTGCAGCTAAAGGCGTGATCCTGGAGACCCTGGATCAAGTCCCATGTCAGGCTCTCTGCATGGAGCCTGCTTCTCCCTCTGTCTCTGCCTCTCATTCTCTCTCTGTGTCTCTATGAATAAATAAATAAAAAATCTTAAAAAAAAAAAAAAAGATTTTGTTTGTTCTTAAAAAAAAAAAAAAAAAAAAGGCAGCCCGGGTGGCTCAGCAGTTTAGCACTGACTTCAGCCCAGGGTGTGATCCTGGAGACCCGGGATCAGTCCCACGTCGGGCTCCCTGCATGGAGCCTGCTTCTCTCTCTGCTTGTGTCTCTGCCTCTCTCTCTGTGTGTCTCTCATGAATAAATAAATAAAATCTTGGGTTCCCTGGGTGGCGCAGTGGTTTGGCGCCTGCCTTTGGCCCAGGGCGTGATCCTGGAGACTCGGGATCGAGTCCCACGTAGGGCTCCCGGTGCATGGAGCCTGCTTCTCCCTCTGCCTGTGTCTCTGCCTCTCTCTCTCTCTCTCTCTCTCTCTCTCTGTGTGACTATCATAAATTAAAAAAATTTTTTAATTAAAAATAAGTAAATAAATAAAATCTTAAAAAATTTTTTTTTTGTTTATCAGAGAGAGAGAAAAGAGCAGAGGGAGAGGGACAAGCAGAATCCCAGCTGAGTATGGAGCCCAGCGCAGGGCTCAATCTCACAACCCCAAGATCAGGATCTGAGCCGAAATCAAGGATTGGACACTTAACCAAGCAAGCCACCCAGACGCCCCTTTATCGATTATTTTTGATAGGTGTTTATCAATTTTAGTAATCTTTCTTAAAGAAACAACTTCTGGTTTTTCTTCACTCTATATTTGTTTTCTCTTATAGATTTCTGCTTGTCCTCATTTCCTTCGTCCTAGTTTCTTCAGGTTTTACTTGGTGTTCTTTTTGAGATGGAAACCTAAAGCTTACCTTTTCAGTCTTCTCTAATATTTGTGTTTTAAGGTTATAAATTCCCCTCTACATGCTAATATGGCTGAATCTTGTAATCCAATGTCCTGCTAAATCAAACTAACGTATAATTGTACTGACTTTTTGTTGATCCTTTAGGATTTTTTATGTTCATGGTGATCATTTTCTTTCTTTTCTTTTTTTTTAAGCTTTTATTTATTTATTCATGAGAAAGAGAGAGGCAGAGACACAGGCAGAGGAAGAAGCAGGTTCCCTGTGGGAAGCCCAATGTGGGACTCAATCCCAGGACCCTGGGACCACGTCTTGAGCCGTTCAACCACTGAGCCACTCAGGCATCTTTCATGGTGATCATTTTCAATTAAGGACAGTTTTACTTCTTTTTTTTTTCAATATGCATACCTTTTGGAGTGTCTACCTGGCTCAGATGGTAGAGCATGTGACTCTTGATCTCTGGGTCATGAGTTCAAGCCCCACATTGGGCCTAGAGCTTACTTTCAAAAAAACATAAGCCTTTTTTCTTTTTCCTTCTCCTACTGTTCTGGGCCAGCTAGTACAATATTGAATAGAAGTAGTGTGAGCGGATTATCTGTGCCTTTTCCCCAATTCTAGAAAACATTCAGTCTTCCACCATTGAGTGTGGTATTTCAGAGATGCCTTCTACCAGGTAAGGAAATTTCTCTTCTTAGTTTACGGAGAATTTTCATCGTGAATGGGTGTGAATTTCATCACAGCTACATCTATTTAATGATCAAATGCCTTTCCTCCTTTATTCTATTGATTCTATTGAATTTCACGTATTGATTTTTAAATGTGAGACCAACTTTACATTCCATGATAAATTCCACTTGGTCATGATATGTTGTTATTCTTTTTACATTGCTGGATTCAATTTGCTAGAATTTGAAAACTGTTTGCATCTATGTTCTTGAGGGATATTAATCTATAGTTTTGTTTCCATGTGAAATATTTGTCAATCTTGATATCAGGGTGTCATAAAATGATCGGAATTGGGAAATGCTTCTCTTTTTCTATTTTCTGAAAGAGTTTATGTAGGATTATTATTTCTTCTCCAAATTTTTGATAGAATTCATCAATTAAGTCATCTGTACCTGAAGTTTTCTTTAATGGGAAGGCTTTTCATTATGAATTCAATTTCTCTTTTTTTCTTGAGCCAGTTTTGGTGATTTGTGTCTTTTGATGAATTTGTTCATTTCATAATACTTATCAAATTTATTGGCATAAAATTGACTATCGATAACCTTCTGATCCTTTTAATATGCTAAGATCTATAGGAACATTCCCTCTTTCATTTTTTAAAAATATTTTATTTATTTATTTATTCATGAAAGACAGAGAGAGAGGCAGAGACATAGACAGAGAGAGAAGCAGGCTCTATGCAGGAATCCTGATGTGGGACTTGATTCTGGACACTGGGATGATGCCCTGAGCCAAAGGCAGACGCTCAACCACTGAGCCACCCAGGTGTCCCAATAAATAAATCTTTAAAAAAAAAATTTGTTTTCTAATAAAAGCTGCATTGTAGGCATTTTAATGTTTTCTTTTCATTATTATTCAAAGTACTTTCTAATTTCCCTTATGAATTCTTCTTTGATCCATGGATTCTTTACAAGTGTATTATTTAACTGCTAAATATTTAGTGTTTTCCCAGTATGGCAACTATCAATATACTGCCCCTCAGCTCCAGATTCACCTTTCAGCACCTATTCTGGGGTAGCAGACTAGACTCTAAGAATTTCTCCCTTGCAGTGAGCATGACGATAAGATGATACTAGAAGGATACTGCAGGAAGAAGGGCTTTCCTGGTTCCAGTATGCATCTGCTCTTGCTGCGCAGTCTGTCAGAGATGTGTATGTGGGGGGACATCCAGTGGTGCTCTGCCCTAGCTGTGTGCCAAGAGTGGAGGGTCCTGCAGCAATCCTCTAGCTCCAGCCCAGGTTTGGCGACAAACTTGCCAAAGCCTCACCACCTGCAAAGCATCCAGCTCCCTCTGTACTCCTGCCCACCAGCTCAGCTTGCTGCATCCCAGAGGGTGTTTCCCAGAGGTTTCCTGATATGGACACCAGAGGCTCCAGATCTTACCCCTGCAGTAGTGCCCCAACTCTTCTGCATACCCACCCACTACCCTTGGCCCACCCATGCTCTGGAGTGTCATTTCCCAGGGCCCTCCCAAAAGAAACACCATGTACATTCACCACGTACTCTACAAAATTGAATCTGATCAAGATACTCATTTCACAGCAAAGGAAGTGTGGCAATGGGCTTATGCCCATAGACTTAACAGAACTTCCCAAACATATTTCATCACCTGGAACCAGGGGGCTTCACTAAAAAGTGGAAGAGCTTCCTGAAGACTCAGTTATAGCACCAGGTGGGAGACAATCCATGAAAGAATGATGGCTGATTTACAGAATAAAGTACATCTTTGAATCAGAGACCACTATATGGTGCTTCATCCCCCTGGCCAGCATACAATTGATCCAGGTACCAAGAGGTGGGAGTAGGAATGACTCATCTTATTACACTGTACCAATCCACAGAGTTTTTGCCTCTTATCCTGAAAAATCTGAGCCTGCTGATTTGGAAATCTTAGTTCTCAAGTGAGGAATGTTCCACAAAGGGATATAACAATGGCACCACTGAATTACAAGATAGGATTGCCACTTGGCCATATGGGGCTCCTTATGCCCCACACATAAACCACTGGGTGAAGAAAAGGGAGGGGGTCCAATCTACTGGCTGGAGTAATTGATGCTGATTCTCAAGGGAAATTTCTACTGCTGCTATACAATGGAGGCTAGGAAGACTTTGTCTGGAACCCAGAGGATTCTCTGGGGCACCTCTGAGTGCATCCATGCTACCCAAAAAGCAGGGCAATTAAGGACCAAGATCTTTTAGAATGAGACTTTGGGTCCCTCTACCAGGTAAAGAGCCCAGAGCAGCAGAAGCTCAGCTGAAGACAAGGGAAATATGGAATAGGTAGTTGAAGAAGAAAGCCATGGATCCCAACTATGACCTTGGACTAGCTACAAAAATGACCAACTAGAAAAATGAAGACTACAATAGCTTTGCATGTTTTTCTTTTATTTTTGTGTTTATTTGTACACACTGTTTTCTCCTTTTTACTTCCCTTTTAATGTACAAATTGTAGGAGGTCAACTTTATAATTTAATCTTTAGATAATAGAATATTTAGTGGAACTATGACAAATTGTGGAGTAATTACTACAGTCAGTACGGGATACAGTGACTATTGGGACAGTGTCTTCTCATTTGTGAGAAAGGTGAGAACATCACTTTTAAGGATAGATATATCTTATTGGTAGGAATGTAACTGATAGGGAGGTTCAAATATGTATCGAAGGGCATATGGAATCTGAGTAGTCAAAAAGATGGATTTTGTTACCTATTTTTTGCCTCGGCTCCAGGTCCACCCTTTAGTACCTATTCTTTGATAATGGACTGGACTCAGCATTCCTTCCTTACAGTGAGCATGATGTTAGCTTTGTCAGTAGAGGGCAGTGGAGGGACACTCAGGGAAGGAAAGGATTTGTGTCTTCTTGGCTCCAGTGAGCTCTGGTTTGTTTTTCCATGCTCCAGTGCCATGGTCTCTCAGCAGTGGAGGTGCACAGGGCCATCAGGGGCCATCAGGTGGTGCTCTGTTCCAGCTACACACCAGGAGCAGGCACTCCCTCAGCAACCTGGCAGACCTGGTCCAGCCCCAATAACTACTTTGCTGTGACCCTCCTGAAAAGGATACTGCATGCTCCAGGCCTTGCACCTGGAGCAACCCCCTAACTCTCTGCATCTGTACCCTCAGCCTTTTTTACCTTTGCCCTGGACCATCATTTTTCCCAGACCCCTCTAGGCATTGACACCACATACCCACAGCAGTGCCCCAACTTGCTCTCTACATCTGTTCACCAACTTTGGCTCTTCTCCCTGGAGGGTTAATTCCCATGGCCCTCCATGCCCTGTGTGGAGGTCTTGCACTCCAGGCCTCATCACAGGACACTCCTCTATTTTGGTCACCTTCCCAACAGCCTTGGCTCACCTGTGGCCTGAAGGTTGTTTCCTGCAATCTTTCCAATGTGGATACTGTATGCTCTGGGCCTGGTGCCTGCAGATGATATCCTTACATTCCCTGCACCTACTCACCAGCCTCAGCTTACCTGTGTTTAGAGGGTTGTGTCTTGCCTGACAACTGTGAAGCAGCTCCGGCCTAGCTAAACCAGTGAACCTGTCTATCATCCAGTGGGCTGCAGTGAGGTCTGAACCCCCGCCTTGGGGTTGGGGGACCTTGCCAAGTTTGTCCTTTCTTGAGTACTCTCCCTCAGTCCTCAGGCCCCTTTTAGAATTCTCTTTACATCTTTGTAGTTATTCTTTTGCCATAATTTAATAGTTCTTTATAGTAATACCCTTTTTATGTTTAAATGATTGTATAGCTTGTCTCCTGATTGGACCTAGATTGAACCACCTAGCTATCTTATTGTTACTGATTTCTAGCTCAGCCCCATTATTGTCAAAGAGCATACTCTTTTAAATTGAGAATTGCTTTATGGCCCAGTATATTTACCATATACTGATCAATATTTTGTATACTAGGAAAAAAACTGCATTCTAAATTCATATATATTATAAAGAAATTAACAGGAAAAAAGACAAAAAGAAAGTCTTTAACTGGCTACTATTTCTGAGGTGCTCTATTCCTTTCTGAGAATCTGAATTCCCATCTGTCGTTTCCTTCAAGCCAAATAACTCCTTTAGCATTTCTTATAGTGCAGAATTGTTGACAGCTAATTCTCTTTTATCTGAAAATATCTATTTCAACTTCATTCTTGGAAGTATATTTTTGGTGAATGCTGAATTCTGACTTGACCTTTTTTTTCATTTTAGAATCTTAGAGATGTTGTTACATTCTCTCCTGGCTTCCAAATTCTAGTGAGAAGCAAACCATCAATTGTTATTCCTCTATATGAGGTATGTTGTCTGCTCTTGATGTTTTCAAGATTTGCTTTTCATCTTTAGCTTTCAATGATTTGACCAGGATATCCTAGTGATGGCCTTTCTGTGTTTCTCTAGGTTTGTGAAGTGTCTTAAATCTATAAATCTCTCTTTCATCAAATTAGGGAGATTTTTGACTATTGTTTTCCTAAATGCTTTTTCTGCTCTGTTCCTCATTCCAACAGGATCTCAGCCATTATTAGAAGTCCCTGGGTATAGGGCACCTGGGTGGCTCAGTGTTTGAGCATCTGCCTTTGGCTCAGGTCATGATTCCAAGGTCCTGGGATCGGGTCCCTTATCAGGCTCCCTGCAGGGAGAGAGGCAGAGACACAGGCAGAGGGAGAAGCAGGCTCCATGTAGGGAGCCTGACGTGGGACTTGATCCTGGGTCTCTAGGATCACACCCCGGGCTAAGGCGGCGCTAAACTGCTGAGCCACTGGGGCTGCCCTGTTAGTTTTAAAGATTTTATTTAAGGGCACCTGGGTGGCACAGTTGGTTAAGTGTCAGCCTTTGGCTCAGGTCATGATCTCAGGATCCTGGAATCAGCCCTGTGTCAGGCTCCCTGCTCAGTGCTTCTCCTTCTCCCTCTGCCTGCTGCTCTATTTGGGCTCTCTCAAATAAATAAAATCTTTAAAAGGAAAAAAAAGGATTTTATTTATTTGAGAGAGAAAGAAAGAGAGCACAACCCTCAATCATAAACTCCTTGTCTGCTTTCTTCAGTATTTGGGTCACCCTTCTCTATTCTTTTACTCTGGTTTTAAATAATATGGGCCTGGGATCCCTGGGTGGCTCAGAGGTTTGGCGCCTGCCTTTGGCCCAGGGAGTGATCCTGGAGACCCAGGATCAGTCCCATGTCAGGCTCCCTGCTTGGAGTCTCCTTCTCCCTCTGCCTGTGTCTCTGCCTCTCTCTCTCTGTCTCTCGTGAATGAATAAATAAAATCTTTAAAAAAATAAAATAAAAAAATAAAAATAATATGGGCCTATCTCCTGACTGCCAGTAATTTTTAGATCCAGAAATTATGTATAAAAATATAGTGTCAACTCACTTGGGAACTAAATGGTTTGAGGCTACGGCAATTATGATAAGTGTCAGCTTACCTGTTTCATCTTGTTCCTAGTAAGGAGTCCTGAGCTTTTTATCTGTTCACAGTTCCCTCCAACTGGCGGGTCCTGAATTCTAATTATCAGTACCATATATCTACCAAAAATTCTATTCTGCTTTTCAGAGCTTTGAGGCTTAGCTTTTGATAGCCTCTGGCCCTAAGACTTGGTAAATATCTTGAGATGATTGTTTTGTGTTTTAAGCTCCTCCAGCCCTCAGTTGTTTCTCCAGTGTTATCAGATAACCTGGCTCAGCAGACTTTTTCCTGGCTATAACCCTCTCTCTGGGCAATGCATGGATTTTTAGCTTCTTGCTCAAACCCAGAATCAGCAAATACCCCCAGAGAAAAATCTGCTGCAAATTGTCAGCTCACTTCTCTATGACTCTCTCTACTTTAGAATTTCAAGTCCCCCAGTCCTCTTTCCTTCAGTAATTCTGAGGCCCTTTAAAAAGATAATTTTTATATTTTATGGTTTTTTTTTAGTTACTGAGGCACTACTTAGCCAGAAGCAACCTTATCCTACTAATAAAGTCTCCAAGCATTTGTAAAATACTTTTCTTTCCTCTGAACTCTGAAAGCTGACTGTCCCCAAGGAGTTACTTTAACATTCCATCTTAAAAACACATTTCTATCGCTAAATAGGAGAGGAGCAAACTGTTTTATGGCATATTCCCCATAATCACAGCTGCATATAAAATATATATACATATTGTCAAATATTTGAAATGACTGGGATGGGATTATGGCAAACTGTATGTTTGTTTGCTTTTGGTAGAAATATTTCTGAAATGTTACATTGTTTATAAGAAGTATACAAGTAAATGTAGATCATCAGGGAGGGGATGGAGAAGGAACTCAATGGCTGAAATACAGCAGTGGGAGCAGTGGGAAGATTAACCGCATAAATCTTTTAAGATTTTATTTATTTATTTGACAGAGAAAGAGAGCGCAAGCAGGGAGAGCAGTGGGCAGAGAGGGAGAGGGAGAGGGAGAAGCAGGCGCCTTGCTGAGCAGGGAGCCTAACATGGGGCTCCATTCAAGACCCTGGGATCATGACCTGAGCCAAAGGCAGGTGCTTAACTTTTATTTTATTTTTATTTATTTATTTTTAAAGATTTTATTTATTCATTCATGAGAGACACACACAGAGAGAAAGAGAGGCAGAGACACAGGCAGAGGGAGAAGCAGGCTCCATGCAGGGAGCCCGACATGGGACTCGATCCCAGGTCTCCAGGATTGGGCCCTAGGCTAAAGGCGGTGCTAAACTGCTGAGCCACCTGGGCTGCCCTTGTTAGGTTTTTTTAGATCACTTGTTCCAATTACAGGATATGGGGTCTTACATGGTTTATTTAAACATTGTACCTTTTCTTTTCTAAGAACTGTTTAGATCTTGACAGTGCAGCTGATTACCTATAGTCTTTCTTTCCCTAGAACTTTATTCTAGCCTTTTAAACCAGGCATACTATGGCCTGGGGCAAATCTAGCCTGTTTTTCCCTTGAGCTAAGAATAGCTTTACATTTTTACACGGTTAAAAAAAGTCTACAAAAAATATTTTGTGACACATGAATATGATACGAAATTCAAATCTGTGTCCTCAGTATTACTGGAACACAGCTGCATCCATTCACTGACAAATCATCTATGGCTCCTTTCATACTACAATGACAATGCCCAAGCGGAGTACAGGCACATGTCAAAGATAATATAGGTTTGATTCCAGACCACCACAATAAAGAAATACTGCCATAACGTGAGTCAAATGAATTTTTTGGTTTCCCAGGGCACATAAAGCTTATGTTTACACTGTACCACACTCTACAAAGTGTTCACTACCTTTATATCTAAAATACCCTACATATTTATCTTAATTAAAAAATAATTGCTGGGGTACCTGGGTGGCTCAGTAGGTTGGGCATCTGACTCTGGTTTGGGTTCAGGTCATGATATCAGGGTTGTGGGGGCCATTCCTGCACTGCTTTGGGCTCCATGCTCATCAGGGAGTCCGCCTGAGAGTCTCTCTCCACCTCCCCACAAATAAATAAATCCTTTAAAAAAATGAAAAAAAAATTGTTAAAAATCATCTGAGCCTTCAGTGAGCCATAATCCTTTTGCTGGAGGAGGGTCTTGCCTCAGCAGTCCTGCCGCTGCTTCACCATGCACTTGTGTGTTATGGAGATGGCTGCTTTCCTTAAACCTCATGAACCAACCTCTGCTAATTTCAGACTTTTCTTGGGCAGCTTTCTCACCACTCAGCCTTCATAGAATTGAAGAGTTTTGGTATTGCTATGGGTTAGGCTTTGGTTTATAAGGAGTGTTGAGGCTGGTCTGATCTTTTATCCAAACCACTCAAACTTTTTCTGTATCAGCAACAAGACTGCTTTGCTTTATTTGTGGGAACACCAGAGCAGCACTTCTAATTTCCTTCAAGAACTTTCCTTCACGTTCACAACTTGGCTGTTTGGCACAAGAGGTCTAGCTTTCAGCCCATCTTGACTTTTGACAGGTCGTCTTCACTAAGCTTAGTCATTCTAGCTTTTAAGTGAGAGACGTGCAACTCTTCTTTTACTTGAATATAGGGTTATTCACTTGCCTAAGTTCAACACTGTTGTGTCTCAGGGAATAGGGAAGCCAGAGAGGAGCAAGAGAGATGGGGGAGAGCCAGTCGGTGGAGCAGTCACAACATGCTGAACATCTATGGCCTAACTTTTCTCCCTAACGTGTGTGTGGTTCATTGTGCCTCCATTAATTACAATAGCAACATCAAAGATCACTGATCACAGAGGACATAACAAATATAACCACAAAGAAAAAGTTTGCAATGTTGCAAGAATTACTAAAATGTGACAGACACAAAGCAAACAAATACTGCTAGAAAAAATGGTGCCAATAGACTTGCTCAACACGGGGTTGCCACAAACCTTCTATTTCTAAGAAACACAGTATCTGTGAAGTGCACTAAAGCAAGGTATGCTTATGGTTGCAACAAAGACCACATAGCCCTCAAAATCTATCTAGTGCTTCATGGAAAAAGTTTGCCGAGCCCTGCTAAAATACTTCTGAATGATGTTTCACAGAGGAACTTTCTGATGTGGTTAGGCTGCAATTCATGGCCCTCCCTGTATCTGTGCCTTTTACCAGGACATTTTGTAGTGCTTTCCTACCTGGGCTCTGGGCACAGTCATATGACTTACTTTGACCAATGGGAGTCTAAGAGACACAACACAGAGGCTTGAAGTAAGTATTGCACAATGGGGGTTATTCTTCTGCTCCTTTGCCACTGTCATGTGAATGAACCCAGGCTAGTCCCTGGAGGATGACTCATGAGAACCAGAACACCCCAGTCATTCTAGCTGAGGCCAGCCTAGGTTTGCCAAAAGCCCCAAATCCCAAGATCATCACAGCTGCCTGGCTGACACAGAAATGAGCAAGCCTAGCAGAAATCATCTAAACCAGTCCAATCAGCTGAACCCCAAGGCTCAAGAGCCACATAACTATTGTCACATGCCACTGAAGTTCAGTGGTGGTCTGTTACATATTATTCTGGCAATAGAAAACTGATACCACGAACACATAAATTTTAAAAGTTTCTTTTGCCAAAACAGGTTAGGGATTTTTATTCTTCTGAGTGCAGTTTAGGGCTCTGATGGTGGGGAGAGTCTGAATAAAGCACAAAAGTCCAGGGGTATCTGAGTGGCTTAGTCAGTTAAGTAAGTGTCTGAATTTTGGTTTTGGCTCAGGTCATGATCTAAGGGTCTTGAGACTGAGCCCCATGTTAGGCTCTATGCTCAGTGTGGAGTTTGCTTGTCTCTCTCTCCCTCTGTTCCTCCTCCCCTGCTTGTGTGTGCATGTACACACACTCGAGCACTCTCTTGCTCTCTTTTGCTCTCATTTGTAAAAATAAATAAATAAATCTTTAAAAAAAAAAAAGGCAAAGAAATCTGGAATTCCAAGGGTTGGGGCGGGGCATCAGAATGCATTCTGAATTTCTACAAAAATAGCTTGTACTCATAATGGCATTCAGTAATACCTGTGTTTGTTCTGTGACTGAAGCTGCCCACTGGGTCAAGCAAATGCTAAGGCCAGGACTTGATATACCTCTTATCTGCGACACTAGACAGACAGACTCCACCATTTATGGAAAAAGAATTCAATTTATTTCCTATTTATAAAGTGTTAAAAAAGTGCCTTGGGTATAGAATCTAAATGTCTACAGTGTGATGAGTTAGGAGCTCAAAAATATCACTCTTTGCATCCATTAATTATGTTTGCTGCAAAGAAACCAGATGCCAGGAGCCCCTCCTGTACCAGGCTAAGTGATAGCTTCCTAAGGATCAAGCCTCATAGCCTTCTATGAGGAAGAGAAGTAGAGAGCAGGAAAGGAAAAGGGGCAGAACTGAGGTAGGAGGCCAGGGAGGGTTATGTACTAAAGCCTGTATTGGGAAACACTTTAATTTGCAAGAGGGAAGATCTTCCTTCTTGACTACTAAACACAAGTGGTCTGAGCCTGTCCTACGAAAGTCACATTGCTTCCTGTGCATAGGGTAAACCCCACCCCACAGAGCCATAAATGTGGCCTCTGTCAGGAAGGAAAGGCACCCATCAGTGTGACAAGAAGCAGTCACCTTTGGACTTGTGTGAACTCCTTGCGCAGCCATAAAGAGTCCTGGTAGAAGCGAGGATCGCCCAGTCTCACAGCGGTTCGTTTGTAGAAGTAACAGTATAGCACTGCTGCTGTGAACAATAAATAGGAAAGAAACTTCAGGGATGCTCCTGAATATTCATTACAGGCTAAGGACACAACCTAATAGGGCAAAGGAGCTCTGCCTCATGATTTCCCAGTGACTACTAGCAAGGACAGTGGGCCATCATCTTTCCTGTTCTTGCCATGGCTGTTCCACTCATCCCATTCTGGCAATGATGGACTGGGAAAGCTAGGACCAAAGCCCTTAGCTGCCTGAGCCACAGGTAAAACCAAAGTGAGGCCTGAGGTTGCTCTGGTCCTTACCTAGTCTCTGGAATACAAATAGTGTTTGAAGTCCATCTGTCCAGACAAAGCGGTTGGAGTTTTTCCAGCGTAAGTTCTGAAGGAGACATGAGTAGAAAGGGAAAGTTTAGTGACCAGATGAGCTGCAAAATGCTGCTTGGTTTTAAATCAGGCTAATATCGGGACACCTGGGTGGCTCAGCAGTTGAGCATCTGCCTTTGGCTCAGGGCATGATCCCGGGTCCGGGATTGAGTCCCATATCGGGCTCCCTGCAGGGAGCCTGCTTCTCCCTCTGCCTAGGTCTCTCTGCCTCTGTGTTTCTCATGAATAAATAAATAAGAATCTTAAAAAAAAAAAAATCAGGCTAATCTCACCCTCCTTCCTTCCCATAACTCCCAGGAGTATTTCTCAAAGGAGCTTCAAACTCCCTTTTCTGTGCAAAGGAAATATCCTTTTAACTCTGAAGGAGGAAGTTTGAACTTAGCTACTTATTCCCTTTTATTCCATGGCCTTTTCCAAGGAGAAGTGCTACACATTATCTCAGGACTGCAGTGTTGGTCACTGTCTGGCCTTGAAGATCTCAGGCTCAGTTCCTGTCAGATTAAGGCTTAGTGTACTCAGGATTTAATCAGATTAACAGCTTTATAGTACAGAGTACAAAGCCAGGACCTATTTTGGTCCCAGGACCCAGAGCAGAGGCAATCCTTTTCAGGAAGCACCTAGAGAGACTCTGGCACTGCTGTTTCTTTCCTGTGAGCCCTACTTCTCTCTGTGGAATAACAAGGGCAACTTAAGAAGGTTTAGTCTAAAAAGGTGGCTTTATTTTTTTTTAAAGATTTTATTTATTTATTCATGAGAGACAGAGAGAGAGAGAGAGAGAGAGAGAGAGAGAGAGAGAGAGAGAGAGGCAGAAACAGAGGCAGAGGAAAAGCAGGCTCCATGCAGGGAGCCTGACATGGGACTGGATCCTGGGTCTCCAGGATCACACCCTGGGCTGAAGGTGGCGCTAAACCGTTGAGCCATCCGGGCTGCCCCAGAAGGTGGCTTTAGTAGAGAAGTGACTAGGGAAGCCTCCTGGGCTTTTCTCGTGTTCGATCAAGATGAGTACTTGGGAAACATAGGCGATGTTTCCAAAGAGATGGAACAGTTCATGAAGCAGGAGAAATCTGGAACCATGAAAACTGGGATCTACTGTGAGGCCATGTTGGCACCTTGGAGAGGAGTCCTTCTGGTATAAGTGATGAGAACAGAGTAGAGGGCATGAGGTACTAAAGGGCAAGTGGCACTCTTGGCACAGCCATTTCCCATGGGACACTGATATCTAACAATATCTTGTCCCAACGCCTACCTGCCCAAACAGCTAATGATGAAACAGAGTCCCCTTCCTGTTTTACCTCTGGCAGGACTGTTTGGGGCAAAGGTGAACGGAATATTCCAGAAGCGTCCCCTAACTCTTGGATAAGGCAGTCCTTTAACATGAAAGGTTGGGCAGAAGTGCTTTATGCAACTCACATATGCCCAAGTCCAGGTGGCACCACATTCATTCACCACAAACACACCTGTTTCCTGTCAAGGATTCTGTGAGATATAAAAGAATGATGCTGAATTCCTAGGGAAAAGATACTCCTTGCTCCTTAAGCTCTGCTCTTACCATGACCCAGACATGAAGGGAGATGCTGAGGGCAAAGTACACAGCTGTGAGGATGATGGTCCCTTTGAACTTGTGGAATAGGAGGTTGACCAAGCCAGCCTGGAAGACGAAGGTGTTGAAGAACATGAGGAAAATGATGATGATGTTGAAGAGGATTGCGATATCCTGGATGCTGTGGACATCAAACAAAGCACAGCCAAATGGAGGTCTGTGTGATGATCCAAGAGCTGGCTCTGAGTCCTAAGGGACACCATGAAGTCTGGTCTCCCCTGTGCTCTGGTCTCCCCTGTGCTCTAGCCCTCTGAAACCCGCCCCCCCACCCACAGGTATTATGGGCCTTTGGGGCCCAAATGACATGAGGTTTGAACTACCTGCAGGCCCCATCAGTGAGGTGCAGCCCATAGACAAGGCTTCCCTGCTCTGACGCTCTTAACCTTCTAGACACTTGGGAGAAGCTGCTTTCTTCCCTATGTCTAAAAAAAGCCAATACCACCTGTCACACAATTCCATCTAGTGAGATGGCAATGCCTTTCCCTTAATCTTGGCATGTCTGGTGTCTTAGTGCCATTCAAGTCTCAGTTCTGATGTCCCGTCTTCAGAAAGCCTCCTTTAACTCTACTGCCTTAGGTAGCCCTCCCCTCTCCACCCCATCCGCTTTCCATCCACTGTATGACATTTGTTACTATTCAAAATTATCTTTAAAAAAAAAAAAAAATGTAGGGCAGCCCGGGTGGCTCAGTGGTTTGGCACCACCTTTGCCCCAGAGCCTGATCCTGGAGACCCAGGATCGAGTCCCATGTCGGGCTCCGTGCATGAAGCCTGTTTCTCCTGTGTCTCTGCCTCTCTCTCTCTCTCTCTGTGTGTCTCTCATGAATAAATAAATAAAAAATTTTAAAAATAAAATAAAAATAAAAAAATGTATTCGTTGTCTCTTTCCACTTGAGTGGAAACTCCATGAGAGCAGGAAATTGTCAGCTTTACTGCTGCACCTGGAATACTGTCTGGTAGGCCAATGAACACTTGTTGAATGAAGGAAGAGTCAAACACCAGTTTTCTTTCTTTCTTTCTTTTCTTTCTTTCTTTCTTTCTTTCTTTCTTTCTTTCTTTCTTTTTTTCTTTTCTTTTCTTTTCTTTTCTTTTCTTTTCTTTTCTTTTCTTTTCTTTTCTTTCTTCCTTCCTTCCTTCCTTCCTTCCTTCATTCCTTCCTTCCTTCTTAAGGATTTTATTTATTTATTCATGACAGATACCCACAGAGAGAGAGAGAGAGAATGAGGCAGAGACACAGGCAGAGGGAGAAGCAGGCTCCATGCAGGGAGCCGGATATGGGACTCGATCCCGGGTCTCCAGGATCATGCATGCCCTGGGCTGAAGGCAGGCGCTAAACTGCTGAGCCACCGGGGCTGTCCAAACACCAGTTTTCTATTGAAACTAGCCTCATGGAGTCTGTAAGCCACTGGGGAAGAAAAATGCCAACAGCTTCTATCCCATATATATAACTGATAGAACTGCCCTTTTAACCTGTGGTTCTGTAATCCTCTTTCATGACAATGTAAGACAATATTTCTACTCACAGATAGAGAAAATGACCCTCTGACTGCTCCCTGGATCCCAGACCCTTGTTAGAGGTATATAAATACAGGACCCTTGACATGTCTATGGAGTACCCAAGATACGCAAAATTTTATTTTCCCTGAGGTTTCTCTATTAATAACTTTAAAATGCTAAATCACAATTGTCAGCTGTCCAGTCCCACCCACTGAACTCACATGAAGAGCACCAGCTGGATGACAGGAGCCATCCGGAGTAGCTCCGAGAAGGAATTGACAAAGAGGTCATAGGACAGCAGCAGGAACTGCAGTGAGAGCACCAGGCTATAGTTACTGGTCTGGAGCATCTTCCTTCTGCTTTATTGGGCCCCCAGGGGCACATTCCACAATTTCCCAAAAGAAAGCTCCTGGCTTTCTCCCCAGCACTGAGGGAGAAGCACTAGTTCCTCAAATCAGAGCTGTTTACCTTGAAGACAAGGGCCTGTTGGGGGGGGGGGGGGGAGAAATTCATTAATACAGTAAATATTTATTGAGGCTCTAATCCATGCCAGGTGTAGGTGCTTGGAATACGTCAATGACCAAAACCACTACCATGTCCAAAAAACCCAACTAGTCACTCCTTCTGGGGAGCGTTATCCTCAAACTTTCTCCATGCCTGGAAACTTCTAAATGCAGAGCTCTTTCTTTTTTCTTTAAGTTTTGCTTATTCTTTTTACGTAATCTCTACATCCAATGTGGGGCTCAAACTCATGACCCAGAGACCAAGAGTCACATGCTCCTCCAACTGAGCCAGCTGGGCGCCCCAATGCACAAATCTTTCTAACCACTTTTGAGTTCAAAGGAATCTAGGAGTACTACAAAGAGTGTCTGTCTGATTGTGCAATTAATACTAATTCTAATACTAACTGCAGCAGCAAGCCTTTATATATCACTTACAATATGCCAGGGACTATTTTAAGTAATCGCTACAGCCAAAGTGGGGCTCAAACTCTTGACTGAGCTCCGTTATCAAATCACATGCTCCACCGACTGAGCCAGCCAGGCACCCCTGCCTGGGGCTATTCTAAGCACTGAAATTCTGTAAATCTCACAATAACTGTGTGAAGTAGAAGATTCACTATTATCACTCTACCCCTTACGCAGTTAGGACAACTGAGGCTCAGAGAGGTAAAATAATTTGTCCCAGCTCTGTGAGCTGGGATTGGGATTCAGGCAGCCTGGGTCCAGAGTCTGTGCTCCTAAGTACTCCCCAAAGCTGCCTCTCACATAACAGATGGGCTGATAGGTAACTAGGTGGGAAAGATGTCGGAGCCAGAGAAGTAGGAAGGGGTGCAGGAGGTGAGCAAGAAATAGTGCTCTCCCGCAAGACTCTGTTTAAGGTGGCAACAACAGAGTGGCACCATATGAAGGGAGCCTGGCCTTTACTTTCGCATATTCCAAGGCCCTGAAATTGTTCTGGGGGTGTCCTGTGACCCTTCCACCTCGGTCAAATCTCTAAGCAAATTTCAAAATGCTCTGAAGTGTCAGAGCACAAGATCAAGCTAACATCTGTAAAACGTTTTGCAATTATTATTCATGGGGTCACTTATCCTACACCCGTCTTGAGCACCAGCCATTAGTGTGACCATAATCCCCGGTATCACACGGAGGCTCCGACAGGTTCCGGAACCGCATCCAGCTCCCCTGGCGGAGAAGCCCCACCGTAATGGCTGCAGGACCACACGGTCTCTAAGCCCAGCCCCCTCATTCGTCAGACGACAGGACAGCCACCGCCTACCACCAGCACTATGATAGAAGTGGCGACCAGGCCAGCTGCCTCCAACCCTCGCAGCTACCCGGCAAAGGGGAGAGAGGGTGATTCCCTCCGTCCTGCAGGCAAGAACACTTCCACAGGGCCAGACTTCAAGTCGCCCCGGGTCGCCGGTGCGCGGGGCAGGCCTCACAGCGAGGGGGGACACCGAGCCCGCGCGCCAGGCCACGGCGCCACCGCCCCCGGCTGGCTGCCGTCGGGACGCCCAGCGCCTCCGCTGCAGCGCAGCGGCGATTCGCGAGGGGGCCAAGCCGGCTCGGTCTGTCCACAGCTCCCCTCCCCGCGTCCCCTTGGTCCCCAGGGCAGTCTTCCTCTCAGGCCTTCCCCATCCACTTCATAACGGGGCTACCTGGCAGAAAACCCGCCCTGCACACGAACAGCGGAAGCCCCGACTCGGGTCACCTCACCCTCTCCTCCAGCACGCTCACCTCCGAGACCCAACGCCGGTTGTCATGGGGACGCCGGCCTGGCTTCCGGAAACCGCCTTTAGACCCCGGAAGTAGGTGGCGGCCGCGGGCTCGGTCGGCGCCGCGCACCCGCCTCCCCGGCGTTCCGGCCGCTCTGCGGTCGGCCCGGCCGCCGCGTTTGGGCAGGCCCCCTCGGGCCCTCGCAGCGTCGCCGCATCCAGCTCCTGCCTTCCCAGCAGCTGCCCGCGGCCTCGCTGAAGGCCAGCCCCCGGCGGGAGGTTTCGCGTCCGCCGAGCGCGAGATGGGGGTGAGGGACCGGGCCGAGCGGCGGCGCTCCCTGGGGAAGGAACGCCTCGGGGCCGTGGGGCTGGGAGCCGGCGGCTGGACTCCATTTCCCAGGCGGCCGCGGGCGCCACCGGAAGCGCCGTGCGCCTATAAGGAAGGTGGCGCGGCTCGCTTTCCCTGGGGCTGCGGGGCCGGCGACGGGCGCTGCGGAGTTCCCGGCTGCTTCGGCCTGGAGTCCTGCTGGCTGCGGCGCCGGGCGGCGACAGAGGCGGGCCTCGGAGACCCCTGCGGCCTACTGTGGTTCGGGGGTGAGGAGGAGCTCGAGTGGGGAGTTCAGGGAGCTCGAGCGCTGGGTCCGCTGCCTCCTTGCTTTGCGCTGTCGCTCGCCACCCCTCCCTTGGCCTCGGCTTTCCCTTGTAGGGAATGGGACGCCGTTGTCTGTGCCCTTCCTTCTGCAGGTGTGGCCTGCTTGTACAGGCACGAAAGCTCTTCGGAAGTCGCTGGCAGCAAGCGGAGCCCCTCGCCCTAATTGTCAGCCGAGGCTGGCCAGGACCAGTACGCGGCCCTTCGTCCCCGCAGAGGGCCCTGGACAGGGGATCCGGGGCACCAGAGCCAGGCCCGAGCAGCCCGAGCCCGAGGCCGGTCTGTCATCACTGGGGCGCTAAGGAGCGCCTTGCTTTGCTACCTCCTGATTGGAATTTAGGGGACCTGACCTTACAGAAGCCGCATTTGGACCTGAGGAGTCCTTGCAGCTGAGGGAAGCGAACCTGGGTTCCTGTACCCGCTGTGCCACTCACCGTGGCCGAGCCACTTCCCTTCTTTGGGTCCCAGTGATTTTGATCTGTAAGAGAAGAGTTTAGGACTTGAACCCGAAGTCTGATTCTCAGGATTCCCAAGTCCTCCACCATTCATCTGGGAAGTGGGGGCAGCAAATTGACTTTCTGTTCCTTCATCCACTTGTAGTTCTAAATTTTAAAAGTAAATATTGTTAAGAATTCGGAATAGAGTCCTTTTTCCTAAGATTAAGGGCTGAATGGAAACTTACTCATTTCCTGCACAGGGGCCTGATCTGTTTTACTGCAACCAGGCAGAACCCTTTTTTGTCAAGGGACCGAGGAGAGTATTAGGTTGGAGGGTACATCTCTTAGATTGTGGTCGACGAAGTTTGATGCACCGCCTGCATGGTTTTTACATTTTTAACTGATTAACAGAAAGAAGAAGGATAATATTTTGTGATACATAAAAATGATATGAACCTGAAATTTCAGTGCCCATAAATAAGCATTTTGGGGAACATGGCTGTGTTCTTTTGTGAAAGTATTGTCTATGATTGCTTTTGCACTCCATCAGAAGAGTTGCTGACACAATCATGAAAGAGGCTACGGCCTGCAAAGCCTAAAGTATTTACCATTCCGGCCCTTGATAGAAGAGGAGCTGATCTGCCTTAGAATGGGGCTTTACAAAGTGAGGGCAGAATCAGAGACCAAACTATGGTGAGCCCATCCTGAAATCATAGCACAGCCTACTTTCATGGAATAAATGAGAATATTTTCAGAGTTTGGGCTGCAGTTTTCACTTTATTCTTTTTTCTCTTCTTTCGTACTCTCTGGCAGAGGAAGGGCTCATCTGTGTACTGTGAACAGTATAACATCACAGCCCTCTGTCAGAAAAGTGTCCCCATGGTGAACTCTTAAGTCTGTCCCAGAGCAGAAATCCAGAATCTGTTGTAGAAGGGTGGATACAGCCCTTTTGGATTATATTTACTTTTGTTTTTTCTTCTCCGAAGGAAAAGGAAGTCATGAAAGATACTTGTCTGATGGATCCAACCTGCTGACCAGGTGCTTCATGCTGACTTCACTGGGAGATGACTGAACATCTGGTGACTTGAAACTTTCTCTGCTCTTACAGAGACTAAGGGGACACCTCTGAAGCTGGGTGGCAAATCTCTGAGCTCTGTAGTTGAGCCACAAAACTTCTATGAAGATGGTGGTGTTATGGTGTTATTTACCCTCAGCCTTATGGAACTTTGTTTTTCCCCCAGCCCCTCGAGTCTTCTCTTCTCAGTGATTACTGCCAACTTGGGTCACATTGAGCATTCAGTGTCTGTTTCTGTTTCTAGTTAGGTGGACACCTGCCATGGAGTGAGTTGGCATGGCATAGTATCAGGGCTACCAAGAGGCCTGGCCTGGCATGGAGGCCACAAGCTTCAGGCTGTAGCTTATAGGTAGGATGGACTGCTGTGACAATAGTAGAATACTTTGCCCTTACAATGTCCTCATGGACATTTTCTCACTTGCTCTTCTGACAGTCTATGGTCAAGGAAAAAACAGGAGCCTTAAAGCCAAACAGACAAGGGTTTGAAACTTCCTGCCCATTTCCTGGGTCCTAATGCTGGCATTTAATCTTCCTGAGCCTTAGTTTCCTCATCTATAAAATGGGGATGATAACTTCTCACAGGAGCAAATGGGTTCTAGTGGGGTGTCTGCTCATGGCTGCTCTTCAGTGTATTCTCATTACCATGCTTTTCTTTCAGATGAGAAGAATGAGTCCTACCAATGCTAAGTGATTTGCTCAAGGTGCCCCACTTCATAAGAATTGGAGCCTCGGCCATCACTCTGTCAGTCTGCCACTAAGTCTACAGGGTGAGGAATCAAGTGTCTTATCTCCTTGGGAGTTCTTAGCTGTTTAAGGGACCTGCCTTTTTTTCTATTAGCTGGTTCAGATTGAGAGGTATCAACTGCAGGATGTCCTAGTGTCTCCTCCTTGGTGTGAGTCCATGGGACAGGCTGACTGCCTTGAGAGCTGGGCCCATACTGCCTACATGTTAGCTGAGAGCAGAGATGGTCCTGTGGCTTTGTGTATTTGCCTGTTAGCCCTCATGCCCAGTTGCCTGGTTTGTACGAGCAGCTGCTCAGGGCTCTAGATGTTTGTCTGAAACCAGAGCTGGTTTCTGACTTTATCAAGGACATAGAAAAATCTCAAAATAAACTCATGCTTTCTAGACCGTGAGTTCTCGCTTCCTCTTTTCTCCTCTGAACTTTCCCCAGAGGAAGAGAAAGCAGAAGTCTCAGGCCTAGGACATCTGAGGCTTGTCCAATTCAAGGTGTAGAGTGTGGGGACTCTAGAGTGAAGGCCTGGTCTTTCTTCCTCAATAGGAGGGTTAGCCCCATAGAGTTCACCAGCTGCTGAAGAACTTTCCTATAGAAGTGGGAGATCATAGGACTTCCTGTCAGCTGGCCTAATAGCAGGGTGTTTGCTCCTTGTAGATTATAATTTTTCCACCTTCTGTTAGAACCGAGGGCCTAGGCATTTGTGTGATCTAGCCTGGGTTTGGATTCCTGTCCCTTCTTTTCAGTGGGATAGGGTGGGGTGGATTCTTTACCTTTTGGTCCTGTGAAGAGAGGCTAATCCCAGGGCTTTGGGCCAAGAGCCTTGAGCCAGAGCTACCAGGTACTGGGGTGGGGCCATCCTTACTGTCCATAACCAGAGATCAGGACTTCCAAGTCTTACAGGGAAGTGCCCAGGCTGGTAGCAGGAGAGCTAAAGTGAAAAGTGTCCACACTTCCAGCAAGAGCAAGCTCAGTGTTACCTCCTTTAGCTATTATGTGGGATGCACTCAAGCCAGCAGAGCCAGCAGGGACATGTGACTTATGCTTCTTCCAGGAGCGCCTAATCAGAATGGCTGTGGGATGGTTCTACTTGTCCTTTTACTCACTGTGGTTCCTGGGCTTGATGTGCATCATCCTCACCATCTATTGGGTGCAGTTGTGGCATGGTGGCTTTGCCTGGGATGGCACCCTTCTCATGTTCAACTATCATCCAGTATTCATGGTTGTTGGCTCAGTGGTACTCTACAGTGCTGGTGAGTACGAGGTCATGGGAAACATACTGTGGCCCAGCCCTGGCTGTGGTAGAGCTTTTGTCACTGTTGAGTTATTGGGTCTATGAGAGTAGGACAGATTGGGCTGTTTCTGAGCCCAGGTATCATTTGTAGGAAAAAAATGGTGAGAATGGGGGCATCTGAGAAGGGTACCTTTACAGATACTCTAAGGTAGGGGTTGGCAATATCTTTCTATAAAGGATCAGAGAGTAAAGGCTTTGCAAGCCATATGACCTGCATTGCAACTGGCTATCTATCTGCCATAGATAACCGGAAAACATGAATGTGGCTGTGTTCCAATAAAGCTTTACTTAAAAAACAGCTGGATTTGGCCCGTGAGCTGTAGTCTGCCAACTTCTGCTTTAGGGAGAGGAAGACTGAAGCCTCTCGTCCCCCAGTCAGGATTACATGAGGGAACTGCTTACTCTGCCAGACTCATCTGTGCCCCATGCATTCAGAGCTGGGCCTTGGGGCCCTGGTGAACCTCATCTCCCCACCTGTAAAATGGGAACAATGACAACATGGATCATAGCTTATCCTGTGTACTTCAGATACATCATCCTGTTTTGTTCTTCCAAGAAGCCTGTGAGATGGGCTGTGCTGTTATCCCCATGTTACAGATGAGGACACTGAGATTTATTTATTTTTTTTTTTTAAAGATTTTATTTATTTATTCATAGAGACACAGAGAGAGAGAGAGGAAGAGGCACAGGCAGAGGGAGAAGCAGGCTCCATGCAGGGAGCCTGACGTGGGACTCAATCCAGGGTCCCCAGGATCAAACCCCGGGCTGCAGGCGACACTAAACCGCTGCACCACTGGGGCTGCCCGACGCTGAGATTTAGAAACAAGATGTCAAATAGCCAAGAGGCAGAGCCAGGATGTGGACATAGGCCATCTAACTTTGCTAAAAGCCTGCATTTGTGACCACTAACAGTTGTGAGTATTCAATTAGAAAAAAATAATGAATGTGACATTGCTTTTTTACCTGCAGAGCTGCACACAAGTGCATATATGATGTAACGACAGACTGGCAGATTGATAAACCTACTCCTCCCTTTTTACTACTATGTTTTCTTCCCGCATCATGGCCAACTGCTATCCCAGCAATGATGCAGGGATAGGAGATGCTGAGGAGGGGGTGCTGCATCCCAGCATCTCCTTCTCCCCTGGTTGGGAAGCTGTGCGGGGCCATGTCAGGTTAGTTCCCCCAGTGTTGAGGGGAGCAAGAGGGGAAGAGTCTGGGCCCTGGGACATTCTCTCCCGCAGCGTCACTGCTGTACCGCCTGCCTCAGTCGTGGGTGGGGCCGAAGCTGCCATGGAAGATCGGCCACGCCATGCTGCACCTGCTGGCCTTCATCCTGACCGTGCTGGGGCTGGTGGCCGTCTTTCAGCTCCACCGCCGCTCCAGGATCACCAATCTCTACTCCTTGCACAGCTGGCTGGGCATTGTCACCGTCTTCCTTTTTGCCTGCCAGGTGCGTTCTCCCCTTTGGGTTCCTGTTACCGGCTGGTGGCCGTGGGCTCTGGTTGGGGCTTTCCTTGCACCCGTGCCACACACTCCCTCTGCTCACTGGCTGGACGCAGCCCCACAGGCCACATCCCCATAGCAGTGGCAGCTTAAATAGCCATAGGACGCTGTTGCTTCCCACACTCATCCGTTCCTGCTCTTACCCATCACACTACTCCTCTGTCATTCTGGAGCATGCTGAGCTAATAACTTCATCACAGCATGTGCCACACTGACTCTAGGTAGTCTTTTCCACCTTTCCCATTCCCACCTTTCTTTGAACTGGAAGCAATTCTGGAAGTGGTTTTTGCATTTTGACATCAACCCCGTATGAGCAAGGAGTCTTAGGGGCCAGGACTGGAAGGAAGCAGAGACACACAGGGATGGCTGGGATTTTAGGAGACTGGGCTCATAGCTAAGCATTTCATGGGATGTGCTGGTTTGACTGAGCAGCCAACCACAGCATGAAAGCTGGAGTGGCACCTAGTGGGAGGTTTGAGCCAGTAACAAAGGGTGAGGGACCACCGCAGGGCAGGAGGCCCTAGGGCAGGGGGCTGTGGGATGGCCTGGGGCACCACTGGGCACAGCACAGTGTGGTCAGGCACCTCCTCCCTGTGTCCACAGTGGTTCTTGGGCTTTGTTGTCTTCCTGCTGCCCTGGATGTCCGTGTGGCTGCGCAGCCTCCTTAAACCGATCCACGTCTTCTTTGGAGTCATCATCCTGTCTCTATCCATCGCATCTGTCATTTCTGGCATTAACGAGAAGCTTTTCTTCAGTTTGTGAGTGGGGTGGGGGGGCAACTCTAACATGGACGGGAAAGCATAGGGTCTTCAAAAGATGCACCCTGGGATCGTAGGACCTTGCCAAGGGAGGGGAGACTTTGGGGTTGAGCTTGTTCCTGATCTGGAGGGTCATGAAGTCTTTAGGTTGAGATTGGTAAATTGGTCAGCAAATATTTATTTAACCTTCAGATTGACTTGGTGCCTACTATGTCTCAGAAACTATTCTAGGTACCTTAAATTGAATCCTTTAATCATTTATAATGTAGATACTGTTGTCATTGCCATTTGCGAATAAGGGAACTGAGGCACAGAGAGGTTAAGTAACTTACCCAAGGACACACAGTGAGGAAGTGGCAGAGCTGGGGTTTCAGTTAAGATTGCAGCCTTCATGCCTAGCCACTACCGTCTCCCCATTCTTTTAAGGCAGGGGTGTGGGTAGTGAAAGGAAATAAGATATGAAGTCAGACTTGGGTTTAGGTCTTGGCTGTGCCATTTACTAGTTGTCTGACTCTGGGCAAGCTCATCATGCCTCTTAGAGCTTTAGTTCTGTCAGAGGTAAAAAGCAGTCTGCAGATGTTTTTTGTGGTGGTGGTAGGGACTTAGTACGTTAATGCTTCAGGTCACAGATGGTCCTTGGAAGCTTTTCTCACCATCTGCTAATGGTGTTGGGTCTCCTATTGGGCAAAAACAGGTGAAAAACCTTTCAGGGGCCCACATTATTTTGTCATTTTCAGGAACAATGCCACTCAACCATACACCAATCTGCCCAGTGAGGCTATCTTTGCCAACAGCCTTGGGATGCTGGTGGTGGTCTTTGGGCTACTGGTGCTCTATATCCTCCTGGTTTCATCTTGGAAACGCCCAGAACCAGGGATCCTGACTGAGGGACAGGTATGGCGTCCTGGTTTCCCCCTTCCAGTTTGGGATGGGGCCGAGTCTAGAGGAGACTCACCTAGGAAAGCCTTGGGCCTTGCTAGGAAGACCACTCAGTAACATGGTGGGAAACCCAGTATCTTGAAGGTGGGGTTGGGTTGGCTGATGGGGAGCACAGATATCAAAGCACATCCCAGCCATTGTGACAAACATAGCTGTTTGGGCTCAGCAGCTCCTGGGGCCTGCCTCTTGGGAGAGGACAGGTGGACAGGATAAGTGACTTGGTCACTGGTAACTGAGGTCACTCAGTCAGGAAATGGTAGAGTTGGGATCTATAGGCCAGATGTTTATGCCAGTCCCCTCCTCAAATTTCTGTGGTTTCATGAGGGGAAAGTATGGCCTTCTCTCCCCCAAGAAAGTGCTTGAGCATGAAGAAAGGGTGTTGTAATTTCTTCTTTTCCAGTCTTCGAGCTAGTCTTGAGGGGTAGGAGCTTATCTAGCGGGTGCTTGCTAAAGGGTGCAGTGCTTGGAGTAGGTTTTGCCTGTTCTTGGCCAAGCTTCAGGCAAAGGTTGTGAGATGGGGTGTGTGTCAGGCCGAGGGACATTGGGGCTTCCCTGAAAGATGAAGTGGCTTGCCTGGGGACCGCTCTACAGGTTGGGGGTTTTTCTGAAGAACTCAGGCCTGCACATTAGGGTGTGATGCCATTAACCCCTGTGTCTCTGCCTGTCTTTCCAGCCCCTGTTGCGTGATGGGGAGTGAAGCAGGAAGGGGCACCCAGGAGCAGGTGGAGGTGCTTCCCCTCAGAAGCTCTGCTCTGCCCGGGGCTCCTGTCTGGTTTCAGCGACAGACCTGCCTTGGGCTCTGGGCCCCAATCTCTTCTGGCCTCCATGTGGTGGTTGCGGGGGTGGTCTGCTCATTCCACCAATTTGCTGCCCACCCTCCTTGCTTGGTGGCTTCGGCTTCTGTACTCCTTCCTGGCGTCACTTTCTTGGGTTCTTCATTCACTGTGGCCTCCTCCCTGCACCACAGCTGCTCATGCTGCCCCTGCTTTCTGTGTGGTCAGGCTAATTTCCCCTTTAGACTCCAAGGATGTGACAGAAAATCTTGACAGCTCAAAGGAGCCAGGAGTCCAGGGCAATCTGTATGTGAAGAGTGAGGTATCTGTATCTACACCAATCTGTATGGTAATGGTGTCCAGCAGCTTTCCCTTAAAGGCATGTGTTTCATTTGGGCCGCCCCCACTGTGGGGTGGGCATCATCAGCCATCATCTCCATCCAGCCCACCAAGATGTGAGGCTGGGCACAAACATCTTGAGGTGATGGAAGTATGGGGGGAGAATGGCAGCAGAGCAGCTTCTGCAGAGAAGCTGAGCAGCTGACCGCTCTTTGCTGTTCTGTTTCATGCTGCCATGTTCCCTGTCTGCCTACATTGTGACCATGTGGCTCTGCTTCTACTGCTACAGCTCTGGCCTAGATCCTGGCCTCCCCTATGACTTACATGCCTGTCATGGTCAGGCAGCCTGATGAACCCTGGTAGCCTCTTTTTCCAACAACATCCTGTCCAACAGGGATGATCCTCAAGGGTGCTTCAGACTTCCTTTGCTGCCCCTCACCAGATCAGGGCCTCTCTGCCGCTTCGCTCTTTTGGCAAAGTGCCAACCCAGCTGGTTTTCACTCTCCAGCTCACCATAAAAAAGCCAAAGTTGTGGTACATTGTGCCCAGCGGACCCCAGGGGCCACAGCCACTTTCCAAGGTGCTCCCTGCTGAGTATCAGACTGCCTCATTTCCCTCTCTGGTGACTTGCTTGGCCAAACCCAGTCTCCTGTTATGCCAGAGGGTGAACAGCTGCTTGCCTCTTGAGGAGAAGCTGGGGTTAGTGTGAGGACGGGAGAAATCTTGTTCCTCTCTTAAGTGGTGGCAGTGGCTTTTCCTGCCCTCTCCAAATGAGCCCTGCCAGGTCCCAGGCTCCATACTGCTGTGCTTAGTGACAAACGACACAATACCTGGGGGCTGGGATGCATTTACCCTTGGCAGGTGGAGAGAAGGCTGGCTGTCCGCTTCAACCCCACACAGCCCAGTGTCAGCAGGACTGTGACTGAACTTCTGAGTGATGGACCCTTTGAAGCCATTGGGATAACTGCCAGACACCTCAGTCATGTGACCAGCACCCCCTCTTTCCACATGGATAGGCCTGTAACCTGAAGCTTGATTTCCATTTATCATGTTTTTAAGAACCAAAGCCTCCTCTATTGTAATGACATTGTGGTTAAGTGAGCTCTGGGAAACTTGTAAAAGCCTCTGGGGAGGAACAAACCAAAAGGCACCAAAGATCCCATGAATATCCTCCTGGAATGGTATGACTTGTGGTGTGTGTGGATGTCCTTAGTAATGAAAAAGCTTCTGGGTACTTGTATAGCTCACAAGGAAGGAAATGTTTCCTGTTTTATACTCTGGAACTCAGAAAGGATAAGTGACTTGGTCACTGGTAACTGAGGTCACTCAGTCAGGAAATGGTGGAGTTGGGATCTATAGGCCAGATGTTTATGCCAGTCCCCTTCTCAGCTGCCGGGTATGTGCATCTGTGCACCCCAATCACCATACGTAGTGATTGGAAACCCATGGTGCACATCCATGGGGGGACAGGGGGTCCTGAACAGAAGCCCAAGGATTGAGGGAGCCTGTAGCCAAGTTTGGGCAAAGCCCAAAACCCATGGAAAGCCCCCTTCCCACTGTGACCAGCTATAGACACCTCCTGGCAGTGGAGCAGATGACCCAGAAGGAGTTGGGTGCAGACACTGGTGATGATAGTAACTCTCAGCAAATAAGCACCTGGACCATACTGAGTCCATTGGTTCATTTCAGTGCTTGTCCACATCCCTGAGATGGATACTGTTCTGATTTTACGAATTCCAAAAGGCTAAATACTAGGCCTGAGTTTATGTAGCTGGTCTGAAGCAAAATCAGGATTCAATCATGCCCACGCCAGGCATGTGCTGTACTGTCTCCACCATGCACCAGACACGGCAGCCCCCTCCCACTTGCCCACATGCCATCAGTGACTGCTCTAGAGAGACCGGAGGTTTGGCTTGGGTGCAGTTTCTCTTCAACCACTGAGCTTCAGTATGTGGTGATACCTTCTGGCGTTGCACTTGCCCATTTGATTCCTGAAGAATACGTGAATTCTGTCAGTTTAGTGCTGAGAAAAGCACACCTTTCAGGTGTGGTGTGTGTACTGGAAACCAGGACTAGGGATCCCAGTAGAGCCAGCCCAGCTGCGCAGACCCTGCCCTTGGGTGGGGTGGTAGTGGATGGGTCATGATCATTCCAACCAGGGGCTGAGGCCTTAGCACCTGGGGCAGTAGTGGACCTACTGGTTCACACCCTTGGAAAAAGATCCCTCAGCAGCAGGAGCTTTTCTTTCTTTCTTTTCTTTCTTTCTTTTCTTTCTTTCTCTCTTTCTTTCTTTCTTTCTTTCTTTCTTTCTTTCTTTCTTTCTTTCTCTTTCTTTTCTTCCTTCCTTCCTTCCTCCCTCCCTTTCTTTCTTTTCTTTTCTTTTCTTTTCTTTTCTTTTTTCTTTTCTTTCTTTCCTTCCTTCCTCCCTCCCTCCCTCCCTCCCTCTCTCTCTCTCTCTCTTTCTTTTATTCATGAGAGACACAGAGAGGCAGAGACACAGGCAGAGGGAGAAAGAGGCTCCCTGCAAGGAGCCCAACCCAGGGCTCAGATACCAGGACCCCAGGATCACACCCTGGGGCCAAAGGCAGGTGCTAAACTGCTGAGCCATCCAGGGATCCCCAGAAGCTCTTGTTTTAATCTGGTTTTTTATTCGCTTGCTTTTCCACACTCACTCATGGTCAGGCCTTTCTCAGGGAGCCTTAAAACCAAATTAGCACGGCCAGTTAAAGGCCATGTTGCCACCCTAGGAAAATGCATATCACTGAGGTCCCACGGTGGCTGGGGGCAGAGCGGCATGACCCCAGAAATGAGAAAAGGCAGGGCTAAAGCAGTACATGACCCACTCAGCCTGCATTCCTGTAGGAATTCTGGAGGCTGGCAGAGAGTTTTCTGCTGAACTCATGACAGGCTACAGGGACAAGGAGTGAGGGAGGGTAACAGTGGGAAAACAGGAGGAAGTGACTGGCCACCTGTGCACAGCAGTGAGAGAGGCCCTGCGGCCCAGGAGGCACTCCAGGAGGCCCTCACACACCCTGGCTCTGCAGGACCTCCAGGATGGTGCGGAGGATGGCTGCGACTGCCACTGCCCCAGGGTCTGGCTGATCCAGCTTTGCAGAGCTGATGTAACTAGCTCTTCCGGCTCCAGCTTCCATGTTCTTGGTGGCCTGGGCTGCAGCTTCTGCACTCTGGGTGGAAGTGTGGGAGCAGGTTCAAGGACCTTTTACCCTCCTGTCCCAGCTCTATTAGCACCCCAAGTACTGTCATCAGGGTAGAGAGGTCACCTGTCGCCTACCTCTAGCAAGGCAAGAGACCACCATCTACTGAGGGCTTGCAATGTCTTAGATTCTGTCTTGGGGCTCCACATATCTCAAGCCTCAGAGCTACCCGGAGACAGGTACTCCTCTCCATGTTTGGAGGAGGAAACAGGTACAGGAAGGATATTAACTTGCTCAAAGTCCTACAGATATGCGAGCCTGGTGGCTCTAAGTCTGTCTTCCTGGGTCGCTGGGTCCAGCCTCACTCACCTGGACTGCTTTGGTCAAAACTTGGAAAAGATTGGCCCCTGGGTTCTTCCAGGCTTGGAGCTCCTGCCCTGCTGCCCACAGGGAATCCAGCTGGATATGGTGAGGGAGAGGGGACTGAGGATAGGCCCTGCCACTGACAGTGGCCTCCAGGGCTTCCATACTCAAGAGAGGGAAAGGGAAAGGCTGGGCTGAATACATACCATAGTCCTGTCCCCTGGAGCAGCCTTCCCATACCTGGCAGGGAAGGAGGATGAATTAGACTCCCTGCAGGGACTCACTTTGGGGGTAGGGACAGGGCCTGGCTGGGAGCAGGTGACACCATTCACTGCTCCTAGCCCACCCTTGGTCTAAGGCATGGGGTTCTGGCTCACTTCTGCATGGCCTCCAGGCCAGCATCCATGGCAGCAGACCAGGCTGGCAGGTCTGTCTTGGCCTTGAGTGGCTGGGCCGCTGCAGTCAGGAACAGGCCATAAAGCTGGGAAGGACCAGAACACTGAGCACGTGGGGCTGGCCTGGGCCTCAGGCAGCCTGGCAGCCAATGTGTCAGCCCTTTGGTCCCAGTGCCTCTTTGTACTCACCGCCCCAGATGAGCCTCCCATCTTCTCCAGGAGCAGGAGGGACAATCTGGAGAGTAGTTGGGCAGGGCTGGCAGGGGGTGGACCCTCCTTCAGCCACCCCTGGATTGCTGCAGGCAGAGAAAAATGAATTCAGAGACCCCTCCCTTCCATCTGCTTGTGCCCTGACCTCATTGGCAGAGACTGAGGGAATCAACCCAGGAGATTCTCAAAGCTCCCTTTCCACATCCTGTGTGCGGTCTGGGCAGGGTTGGGAAATGGGGAATGACAGGGACCTTGGCAGTCACCTAGGAGGTGAGGCCTCCCCCATACACCCTCATCCTGAGATGTTCCATGCCTCGTTTCCCTGCTTCATTTCTCCTCCTCAGCCCTTTGTACCGCCATCCTCTATCTTAGTTACTGATATTTCCTGTAGCCTGTTTGCCTCCCCCACCTGACCATAAGCCACAAGTCTCGGGGGCAGGGAGTTTTATCTGCTTTGCTCACTGTTTTATTCAGAGCATTGAGAGCTGTGCCAGGCCTGGGGTAGGCCTAATTCTTGATAGAACTATGCTGGATAATTAAGAGCTTTTCATTAGTCTCAGTAAGCTGAGAAAAATAAGGACAATTATATTGAGTTTCCCTTGAACCTAAAGTTATTCACTATAAAACTACATTTTGGGATGCCTGGCTGGCTCAGTCGAACATGCGACTCTTGATCTTGGGGCATATACACATATACCTACATAAATACGTAATTTTTAAAAGATTACATTTGGGGCCCCTGGGCGGTACAGCTGGTGGTGCAAACCAACTCTTGGTTTCAGCTCAAGTCATGATCTCAGGGTCATGGGATGGGGAGCCCAGTGTTGGGCTCCACACTCGGCACAGAGTCTGCTTGAGTTTCTCTCTCCCCACAAAATAAATCTTAAAAAGATTACATTTTATTTTGCAATGACCACCCTGCTACATTTGTAGCATTAGGAGTCTTTTCTAATAAAAAAAAAAAAAAAGGTGAAAAGGGTGCCAGATTCTATGAATGATCTCTTGGCAAAATAAAATGTTGGCCATTCCATGTGAACACTCCCCATGCTTTTGAAATTGTTCTGGTTCATGAAATGCCAAAATCTCAGAACCCATATTCTACACCAACCCCTGTCTCCACCCCAGAGGGACCCTAGCATCAACCTCTGGCAGCACGGCTGTGGGTGGTACCACAGTCCCCGTCACCAGCAGCGCGGTCCAGGGCATTCAGATGCTCCTCCAGGCCCAGGAGGGTGGTGCACACCTGCTCCATCACAAGCACCACCCGCTTCAAGGCCAAACCTGCAGATGGAGGACAGTGTGACAGAGGCCCACTTGGCCCTTTCACAGCCCACCTTGACCAGTGTGGGATGTGTGGGTACAAGAGCCCCTGCATATCCTGCACCCTTGGGGCATGGGCCAAAGCCCCAGGGCCACCCTCCACAACAGCAAGGTACCTTCTGCAACACCCTTGGTACCTTCTGCAACAGTGGAATTAGGGGCCTCCAGAGGCTCAGCAGGGGCTGCTCGGGTCCGCTTCCGCCCAGTCACAGAGACTTTGGCCACATTAGGCCAGGCTGATGCCGTAGTTTCAGCATCTAGGGACAGCAGGATGACTCAGAGACACAGGTCAGCCAGTCAGGGATCAAGTGGGGCCTGGACTCCCCACCTGGTGTCTGGCTTCCTCCATATCAATAAGCAAGTACCAAGTGCCTACTATTTATAAGGGAAGCGTCATGGAGGGTCCCTAGGGAGGATCCTAATATCAACTCAAATGAGAGCTGAAGGCTGGAGAAACCACAAAGAGTGTCTCTGTAGAGGTCACGGTCAGCCCTGATGAGGTCTCTCCAAGTCCCCTATGGCTCCTTCTGGCTAAAAGGAGGCCTGGCTTGGATGACCCCAACTTCCAGGTCTCACCAATCAGTTTCAGGAGAGGCTCATCCACCAGCAGAAGGGTGAGAGAAATGCCAGGCATCTCCAGGGCTGACATGAAGGTGCCCACCAGGGCACGGGCGATCTTCACCCCGCGGCCCTCTGCAATACCAGAGAATGGGAGTCCATGAGGGAAGGAGGGGAGGATGGGCGATCATCCTCAGAGCATCAGAGAAGGAAACAGTAAGAGGAAAACAAGGACTTTGGGAGCTAGGACCCAAAGTTAGTAGTGAGATGGCCAGATTCCCTCAGGTCATCCCTCAAGGATGCCCCGAACAACCACATTCCCTGGAGGTGCCCCTCTATAGGGCACACAGATGATCACAAGTCTCCTTTATTGAGTTCTAACTGGGTGCCAGGCCCTGCTGCTAAGTGGGATATGTCTGTGTAATCTCACATAATCCTCACAGCAACCCTAAAAGGCAGGAACTACTGTTGTCCCCTCTTCACAGATGAGGAGGCTCAAGGTACCCAGCAATCAGCTGGCACCATGATGGTCTGGCTTGGGCTAGTCTGCCCACACAGTCCTTGCTCTGGGCCATCACAAGACCCCATCGTGGCTACTTCTGTCCAGCTTCACAGGGCTGCAGGGAAAGGTGTGCCAGGGGTTGGGGAGGTCCCCTTCCAGGGTGTGGGGCTCACCCAGAGTGCGGACAGCAGCATCAGCTATGATGCCCACTTCCAGGAATGACAAGCCACCGAGGTTGTTGACCATCAGCACCACTGAGGAACCTGTGTGCAGACACGACACCCATGTGAGACTCGCTAGGTGCTCTGCCCAGAGTAGGAGGAAAGGCTGGGCGACAGCGGGACAACCCCTCACCGGACTGCACAGGCACATGGGACACGTTGGAGGAGGCTGTCATGTGGTCCAGCATGAGCGTCACAATCTCATTGGCACTTGCCATCTGGCAGAGCGAGAGCCAGGAGTGAGTGGTGCTGTAAGGCCTTGGTCTTAGACCAGCCCAGGCCAGGGAGTCCACTTACCTTTATGCGGCACACACCAGCTTCCCCGTGGATCCCTGTGGATAGACTCAGTCATCACTGGCCCATATGAGGGATTCAATCATCATGTTTTTCTCAAGGATTTACAAAGTGCTCAGCACTAGGCTAGGCGCCGTGGATGTGAGGAGTGTGGGGAGCAATGGGCAGAATAATGAAAAAGATACAGTCTCCACTCCCTGGGAGCTTATGGCTGGGTGGTGGACACAGCCAGAGCCTTAACTACTTACCTTTTAACTAGTTAAGTAGCTTTAACTAGAAGCAATTACAGTGAGGCCCCATGGCCTCTGCTCATCACTCTGGAAGCACAATGGGGAGGAAGACGGGAGATGGGTGGCCTCTGAACCACTTTTGAGAGGAGGCCTGCATTTTGGCTGGGGCATGAGGGCCCAGAAATGGTGTGAGCAAAGGCAAGGAGGTAGGTGGGGCACAGAGCCCCTGTGGCCAGAGCCCTGGGTATTAACAGCAAAGCAGGTAAAGAGACCACGCAGGCTGTGCCAGAAGGGCCTCCAGTGCCCACTTAAAAATACAATGAGGCACCTGGCTGGCTTGGTCAGAAAAGCATATGACTCTTGGTCTCAGGGTTGTGAGTTTGAGTCCCACATTGGGTATACAGATTACTTAAATAAACTGAAAAAAAAAAAAAGCTTAAAAAAGCACTAAGAGCGCTATGGCACCAGGTCCAGGTGAACAAAGAAGACAGCTCCCAGGGTAGAAGATATGGGGAAAATCAGAGCACAGGCAGGGCCAGGCCAAGGGTGGCCCCAAACTTACCCAGGCCTAGCTCTACTTCATCCTGTGAGAGCTCAAAGGTGGGTCTGGAGCCAGGGACACTGCAGGAGGACAAGCTCACTCCCAGGGTCCCTGTGGGAAGTGAGGCATGGAAAGGGTGACTGCTCTGTTCTTGGTGTCAGGTGTCAGGCTGGGCAGCAGCCATTCCTTGGGGGCCCTGCCCACCACAGCCCTCTTCACTGAGCCAGGCTGCCACACTCTTCACCTCACTGGTGAGGGAGAAACACAGCTTGGGGACCCAAGGCTATGGGACCCCAGGAATGGCCCCAGGGAGACTTTCCCTCAGCCCCCAGGGAATCACCCAGAAAGTCCTTCTATGCACCTGCAGGGAACCTGTGCCTGGTCTGTCCCAAGGTCATCCTTGACCTTCCACCTTCCCCTTCCAAATCCCTGGGCTGGCACTCACCCATGGCCTTGGCAACCACGCTCACCCGATTTGTGATTTCCTCCAGCCCCACACCTGCCTCAGCCAGGGCACCAGCCACCTGTCCCCACACAGATCAGAGGAAGGAGTCAGTGTGTTGTTTGTGGAGAGAAGGGGCCGGGGCTGTTTCCAGCTGGGCAGAAGGCATACCAGTTCTGTCCCATCAGCCTGGCCCACCCTATTTTGGGCAGAACAATGCACCCTCTGCATTCACAGGGCACCTGCCTGGAATTTTCTAGAACCCCAATCTGTTGGAACCAGAAGGGACTTTGCAAATGTAGAAAGGGGCCCAAAGAAGGGAGGTGACTGGTCCAGTGTCACACAGCTATTTGGCAGCCAGTTTCCTGATGACCAGCCTAGAGTTTTCTCCATGGCACATGCATGGCAGCAGCTTCTCCCAACCTGCACACCCACCCACTTTTTGCCAAGCATTTAGTGTGTGCTAAAAAAAAAAAAAAGGTGACTGAGTGACAGTCCCAATCTTGGAGAAACTCTGAATCTAGGGTGAGGTTGGGGAAACAGACACAAACCCAACACTAACTGGGAGGGAGTACATCACAACAGGATGGGAGCACTGAGAAGGGAAGCCTCCCCACATAACAGACATCAGAGCTGGCCCTTCATGGAATTGTGAAGTTAGCCAGGCCAAAGCGGGGTTGGACAGGGAAAGGATTTTCATAGTCTCAGGCTAGGTATCAGCAAAGTCCCAGAGCTGCAGCCAGGTGTGGAGTGAATTGGTATTACTGGGGCCTATGAAGGCTGACAAGAAAGGAATTTAGAAATCAGGGAGGGGGATCCCTGGGTGGCTCAGTGGTTTGGTGCCCGCCTTCGGCCCAGGGCCCGATCCTGGAGTCCTGGGACTGAGTCCCGCGTCAGGCTTCCAGCATGGAGCCTGCTTCTCCCTCTGCCTGTGTCTCTGCCCCTCTCTCTCTCTCTCTCTCTCTCTCACTCTCATAAATAAATAAAAATAAAATCTTTGAAAAAAAAAAAGAAATCAGGGAGGAGGGACAAATGTGGTGGGCGCTAGCAGCCTTGGTGGCTCAGCGGTTTAGCGCCGCCTTCAGCCCAGGGTGTGATCCTGGACACCTGGGATGGAGTCCCACATCAGGCTCCCTGCATGGAGCCTGCTTCTCCCTCTGCCTCTCTGCCTCTCTGTGTCTCTCATGAATAAATAAATATTTTATTTTTAATAAATAAAATTAAAAAAAAAAAGAGTGTGGTGGGCGCCTGACCAAGAAGCCTAGGTTGACTCTTGGAACCCTAGAGGGATTTCAGCAGGCGGACAACCCTGGTCAGATGCACATTTTCAAAAGACACCTTTGGGGCAGTGTGAGGAACACACACGTTGGAGCAGCCTGGCAGGAAGCAGGTGGGGAGCCCAGGGAGGAGCAGCTACAGCCAGCTGGGCATGAGCACATGGGCACCGAACCAAAGCTGGGACAGGAAGGGCAGGGCTCCGAGAGGCATGTGCATTCTAGGGGCAATTCGGAAGTCAGATGACTAGGACAGGGCAACTGGCTCGGTGTGGGGGAAGTAGAGGGAAGGGTCTGGGAAGAATGCTTCGGTTCTGGGCTTAGGTAGTTCAGGGGATGGTGGGCCTTCCTGGATCAGGGAGCACGGGGGAAGGAGTGGTCCTGGGGGGATGGGGTGGCTGGAAAGGTCCAGGTGCTGCCTGGAATGAGAAGGTTGGGGGTGAGGGGTGCTGGCCAGCCAGCGTCCCAGGTGGGAAATCTCACCTTGTGTATGAGCACTGTGCCGCAGAGTCCCCGCCTGCCTGCCTTCTTCAGGACGGTGAAAGCACTATCATCTCCAATGACCACCATCTCCACGGGGATGCCCTCAGCCTGGGCCTGCTCCCGGGCCAGGCCGAAGTTGAGCCGATCCCCAGTGTAGTTCTTCACAATGAGGAGGGTCCCCACTGCAGGAGCAGCCAGCAGGGCCCCATCAGTGCCTGCCTTCCCCACAGCAGCCCTCCCACACACTAGGCTTACCTGTGCCTGCCTGGGCCACTGCCCTGATGGCTGCCAGGATGCTGCCCACTGCTGGGGAGGTGAACACAGCCCCCGCGATGACCCCTGTCAGCATCCCCTTCCCTATGAAACCTAGAAATGGAGGAGATGCTGGCTGGGGACCTGTGCCTGCCATCTTCAGGGCTTCCCACGCTCCTGGGCTTCATGGTTTGGTGAGCCCCACTGTGTGCTTGGTGCTAAAAGAGCATCTGGGTCGCCCTCCATAGACCTTTCCTGAAGAGCAGTTTCCTTGGAGAGGCCTCCCCTGATCTCCAACCGAGGCAGTCATCACCCCATCCCTAGCAACTCCCTGTTCCTTTTCCCTGTTCTCTTGTCTTTGCTACTTCACTACACATGCTTCGGGATGCTTTCCTTCACTTACGTGTTTACCTGGTTACAGTCTCCCCAAAGGAGAACAGAAGCTCTGTGAGGGCAGACCCCTATTTTCTGGTTTGCTGTTAGACCCCTAGGGCCCCAAACAGTACCAGGTAACAACAGGTAAGGTTGCTTAGTGGAGGGATGGATTTGTCAAGGGAGATAGGAAAGGTTACAGGGGACAAAGCGTGGTGTCCCCCCCCGCCCCCACACCCGGAAGTTCTTGAGAAGGCTCACACGCCTGGCACTGAACAGGAAGCAATCCACAACTGTCTGTGTTGCATGTGAAAATGTGGGGTGGGAATTCAGAAGAGGGATACCACCCTAGGTTGGAAATGTCAAGAAGGCTTCATGAGGGAGGGAAAGGGTCAGTGGGGGCCTGGAAAGCCAGGATTCACAGAACTGCCAGGGCCTCAGAGATGATTTGGCCCAACCTTGTGTTTTTAAAGACATACAGATTGAAGCCCAGATAAAGACCATGACTGGCCCCAGATCACAGCCTCAGGGATTGAGACAGTAGGAACCAGGATCACGGTGCCTGAGTGGCTCAGTGGTTGAGCATCTACATTTGGCTCAGGTCGTGATCCCAGGGACCTGGGATCAAGTCTGCATCGGGCTCGCCACAAGGAGCCTGCTTCTCCCTCTGCCTGTGTCTCTGCCTCTCTCTGTGTGTCTCTTATGAATAAATAAATAAAATCTTAAAAAATAAACAAACAAAAAGGAATCAGGACCTGACCAGGGCTCTGTCCTAGCAGCACTGAGGATCTTCCGGGAGCCCCCATCCACTCTGCCTAGCATCTGGCCCCCACCTCTGGCCCAGACTACTCACCAGCATGGGCAGGCTCATGGCCAGAGCCCCCACCTGACAGCAGTGCCACCCGGCCCTTGAGGCTGTCCAGGTCAGAACGGAGGGCCACACGGTGGCCCTGTAGAAGTTGCAGGTTGGGGTTGCAGGCCACCAGACCAGCAAGGGCATCATCAGCACAGCCTGCCACTGTGTTCACCAGCTTCTTGGAGTTCTACAAGAGAAGAGTCAGGAGGAAGTTCCAGGTATATCGACAGGGACACTCCCATGCTGCCCAGCCACAATGCTATGGTTAAGACTCCTGAGCTAGGGCATCCCGAGTGGCTCAGTGGTTTAGCACCGCCTTCAGCCCAGTACCATGTCCGGGCTCCCTGCATGGAGGCTGCTTCTCCCTTTGCCTGTGTCTCTGCCTCTCTCTCTCTCTCTGTCTGATAAATAAATAAAAAAATCTTAAAAAAAAAAAAAGACTCCTCAGCCATAAAGACTCCAGGGACACAGCAGTAATTTGAATGGGCATGACTTTATTAGCTGGATGTTTCTGTGAGTTCTCTATATTTGGGACTACTTATTGACAGCAAAATGTATGGCATGTTTTGGACTGTGGCTTAAATTTACCTGGAAAAAAGCCTCAATATAAAAAAAGAAAGGAACCAGAGTCTTGAGTCTAGAAAAAATTCATAAAATTAGGGCCCAACAGCCTTCTCCTGTCAGAGGAGAAGCTCCACGCTGAGGCACCTGTGCCAGAAGGTACAAAAGAGACCCCACACTCATTTGCTATTCCAACTAGGGCCTCTGGTACTGGACAAACAACACTTCCTGAGCCTCTCTGGGTTCCTAGTGCAAGGCACTGGGAGTGAAGACATAACAGAACGCTGGTCTTGCCCTTGATGGAAACACAAATATCATTTCCACATGCTATGGGAAGTGCTACAGAAGAGGAATGCACTTGTACCACCTCCTCAGTAGATCCTGGGAGTCTCTGCAAAGGATAAGTAGGAGTTAGGAAAGCAAAGAATGTGAGAGCCATGGTGTGGGGTGGTAGGGAAAAAGGAGAGGATATTCTAAGCAGAGGGAGAGTACACACCATGGTGGTAAAATCGTACGGTAGCCGGGCCAGGAAGCCAGTTAGAATGACTTGAGTGACCAATGACCACGAGGAAGAGGTGGGCAGGTCCTCAGAAGCAGAAGGTGGGACCTGGCCATGGGGAAACTCTGGTGGGAGGGTCTTGAGCAACTGGCCTGAAGGTAGACCTGAGCTGACACAGGGTGCCAGCAGTAGGCAGCCTTGGGGCCAGAGTGGCACAGGGTTTGGGTTTTGCGGTCATGAGCTCTTGGGTTCAAATCCCCTGTCTGCCTCTCACCAGCTGTGAGAACTCAGGGAAGCCACCTTGTTGTTCTGACCTTTGTCTTCTTTAGTGAATCGGTGACTTAATAAACTAGAGTATATACATGTTATGGAAAAGAACTGAATAAACGACGGTTACTCCCTTTCTCACACAGGCTCTGAAGAGCTGGTGTGAGCTGAATGAGGTTTGTAGAGCAGGCTGCAGCTTCTGCCTCTGTCCCCAAGAGATACAGCAGCCCAACAGAGGCCCAGAGGGCAGGTTCCCAGCGCCGCCTGGTGGCCCTGGGCAGCATAGCTGAGCCTGTCAAGGGGCATTTCCCTGCAGGCACTTGGTTCCTTTGAGCAAATTCTGGCCTTTCCTGGGCTAAGGAAAGTGGGCTGAGCCCACTTACTCTGGGCTAAGGAGAGCAGCCCAGGTCAGCAGGAAGCAAGCAGAAAAAAACCCCGGTTATTCCTGGCTCTGTTTCCAGGTATTGACTAAAAGCCAGGTGCGGGGTCCAAGTGCTTTTTGAGCATATTTCATTCAATAAATATTCCCAATAACCTATGGAGAAAAGATTGGCATGGAGAGGAAACCAAGGCATAGTTTAATGACTTTGCTAAAGGTCACACAGACAGCAAGTGCCCAGGTCGGCCTGGCTCCAAAGAGAGTTCCATTTTAGCCTTATCATGCTGCTTTCCCCAGGGGCTGAAGGGAGGCTGAGACTGGCAGAGGTCTTGGCCTAGTAAGGGCATAGGCTTGTAGCTCTGAGAGCCCTCCGGGGACTGGAATATGCAAAGAAATTGTGATTTGGTCTTAACTTCAAGCCCAGCCTCCAGTGCCATCACCCTCCAAGAATGTGTCCCCCACCTCCACCCCCACCACCCCTGACAGTCCTGCCTGGGATTTGCAACCACTTCTGAAACAGAGCCAGAGGAGGGCTCGGAGACCAGGACCAATCCTGGTTCTCAGTAGCCTGACAGGATGGAAAAGGAAAAGTTGATCAGGCACTGAGTGAGGACCCCAGGATTCTAGTCTGATCAATAGCTCACAGCTACTTGGAGATTGGGCCTTAATCTGCCTCACATTGAGGATGGGGGTGGGGGTGGGGAAAGGCTCAGAGAAGACGAGTCTCTTGTACGAAGGTCTCTGGTTGGTGACAGGCTGAAATTTGAACCCAAGGCTGTCCAAGGCCTGCTTTGGTTTGGATCTAGTTCTAGAGTGGGCCTGGAACAATGCCCAGGGGCATGCTGAGCCTCCCACAGTGTAGATCCTACCTCTGGGACTAGCCCACACTTGTCCCCGGCTCAGGAACAGGCATCAGATCCTTCATGGCTCCTTCTGCTGTTGATATAATGTCTATTCAGAGTAAGTAATTATTAACATTGTAATCTAAGGTTCTAATCTAAACGTATTACCTAGACCAGGACCAGATGGCCCCGGCAGGGACTCAGGAGCTGCAGCCCCGGGCAATGGAGGGAAGTGGGGATCTAGCCCTAAGAGGGAGGGTGACCTTCTCTCTTAACCTCTCTGAATCACAGGTGGCAGCAGCATCTCTTGGTCAGGGTGAAGGGAACTTCAGCATGCCTAGAGCTGGCACCTCCACTGCTCCAAGACCACAGTGTCCTTCTTCTGCCCTGGCCCTCATGGGCACTTACCATGGTGGGGAAGGCTCTAAAGCACGCTGAATCCACACCTTCGCAATGAACTGCCAGAGGATTCGAAATCCTGTGGATGCTCCCTGGGTCTACTCACAGTGAAGGTAGCAGCAGCACCTGAAGAGGGTGACAGTATGAGCTGCTGGAGGCACTGGCAGCCTACTGGCAGTCACGCTTCCAGGGCCCTAGTAATGAGGGAGCTGCCCCAGACTTTGATCCAAGTCCAAACTCTAGTACGTGCACTGGGGATGGGGAAGAGCGTGGGGCTGAGCAAGGTTCACACCTGCGCTTGGCTGCCAGAAGACAGACTGATTCATGTTGGGCATAGGGCTGCCTTTATGCCCAGGAGCAGCACCCTATCTCATCACAAGAGCCGTTACCCACAGAGTAACTTCATCTCTTACATGGGTATTGTGTGCAGTGAATTACGTTTACGAAGACCTTCACACACTTGGTCTTGGCACCACACCAGGAAGGAGGCAACTGAAGCTGTGACTCTGTCTTACTTCTGGGGACCAGACTCAGAGAGCTCTAGTAACTTGTCCAAGATCGTACTGGTAAGAAGGAGCACCCAAAACCAAGCTTAGTCTTTCTACAAAGGCTGTGTTCTTTTACCAGTAATTCAGGGCCTCCAAAGTCAAGCAGAGTCCTTGGTGTGGGAAACCACACAAATAAACTACAAAGACATCTTAACTCCCTCCAGTTTCAGCCTGTGCAAAGGTATCTTGGGGTCATCCAGGAACTTACGCTGTGTCTGCAACAGAAAGAATTGGCACTAGATCCCCCACCTAGCTCTGCCTCGGCCTGACCGGGCGATCTTAGGTGAACCAAGTCCCTAAGCCTCAGCTTCCTCATCCGTAAAAGGGAGGTTGCTTTCTTTTCTAGGCCTCGTGGTTTCCCCTACTCTTTGCAAAGCCTGTCTGATGTGGAGTGGCCTGGGGATTGCGGGGCTGACTGCTTTCCTGGAACATTAACCAGGAAAATTCTAGTTTTGTGTTTGAGGCCAGAATTTGGTACAGCAGCAGGGACGCTAACATAGCCGGGCAAAGGGCCCAGTGGGCTCCTCTAAGTCAGAAAAATAGAACAGTTTTAAAGGGAGAGGCGAGCCTCCTAGTGTCCTTCGAGGTGAGAGGTGAGGCCAGGGTCAGGTGAGGGAACCGGCTGAGAGCGGAGGAACAGAGGGTGCTAGGCAGGGGGAGGTCCAGCCCTCGGACCTCGGTTCTAGCCGGGGAGGGGCACACACTGCTGTCACCTCCGTCCCCGTCCAGCCCTCTGCAGCACTTCCGGTTCCAAACGAGAAGAGCCTCGACAGCTCCCGGAGCAATGGAAGGCGGAGAGGGCAGAACCTACGGATGAGCGAGGGCCGCGGACTGGGGCTGAGGGTGGCGGGTAGGCTCCGAGGGCGGAGAGGAAGCCCGCGCAGCCCCCCACCCGCTCGCGCCCGCACCGAACACCTCCGTAGCGGCCGCCGCTCCTCCACGACCCCCGACGGCGCGCTCTCATCCGGGCACTGCGGGCTCCGGCGGTAAGAGACGGGGCGGGGCCTCGGGGGGCGGGGCCTCCGGGGGGGCCTCGGGGCGGGGCCTCCTTCGATTGGCCGCCTCGGGCTCCGCGAGTCCTCCAAGAGGCCAGGGGAGGCCGTCCCGTGATGCCCCGCGACGCGGCCGCTCTGGCCCGCAACGTGTCTCCGGGGCGGAGGCAGAGGCAGAGGCAGAGGCAGTGGAGTTCGCCGCGCGCGGTTGGGGGCCGCCGTCTCTTCGCCTGTGTCCCTTTCTCTGTCGCTGCGCTCGAGTGCCGCCCCAGACCTCGACATGTCGTACAACTACGTGGTAACGGCCCAGAAGCCCACCGCCGTGAACGGCTGCGTGACCGGTGAGGCTGCCGGGGCAGGAGACCTCGCGAGGGAGGGAGCCGGGGCGAACCGAGGCCTAGGGAGGCCCGCGGCCCCCGGGGCGGCCGGGCGGGGCCGAGTCCCTGGACCGGAAGGTGCCGGCGGCCGGCCGAGCTCTCCCCCCACCCCCCCGGCCCACGACTTTAGAGAAGCTGCCTTCAGCACGCGCCTTCTGGGGGGCAGAAGCTGCGTTGAGGGTCCCTTCCGTTCTGGGAGGTCGCTTGGCCTTCGGGTACGGGGACGGGCCCACTAGGACAGAGCGAAGTGTGAGTTGATTGTGCGCCGGTGCTTGGGCCCCGAGGTTGGCCTCGTGTGGTCAGGGGAAGGGGCCGGGGTGATGGCGACTTGGAGGGTCAGAATTTCCGTGTCGGAGAGCCTGGGAGGTGCAGGAGGTGGAGGGATGTGAGGAATGTGCGCCTGCACCCGAAGGAGAGTCCTCCTCCTTGCCTGGGGCTGTTGTTTACTCGAGGGGGCTGCTGGAAAAGAGGGTTTGGATGGCCCAGCCCAGTGCTGGGTTTGCCTGTTGGCTCTTTAAGGATTACAGAGGACACAAAATCCAGAACCCGGGAATAATCATCCTGATCCACGTTCTTAGCAGAATACCAAGACTTCAGATTTGTATGTTTATGTAAACTCTAATCATGATTCCAAAACGAAACTCTGTTTTTGGAAAGTGGGAAGCTCTGGAGTGTGGATGGGGTATTAGTTGCTGGTGGGGAAGGCAAGAGGTGTGGACAAAACAGTGTTTTCATGTAAAGCTCAGAATTTGCATTCATTCTGCTGTTAAAGATTTTGTGAGGATTTAAGTAAGGACTGACTGGGGATGAACACTTCCAGCGTCTCTCTTTTTTTTTTTCTTCCCAGCGTCTCTTAACTAGGTAAGTCTGCCGCTTGAGTAGGAGAAGTAAAATTTGAGGGCACAGAAGTAAAATCTGAAAGGTTTTCACAGTCTTTGTCAGCTGAAGGACATGCTGCCCTCAGGCCCAATCCAGTTTTCTTAGTCTGATTAGGGAAGTAGCTTTCTTCAATGTACGAAGTGAACTCTTCCGAGGTGCTGGGTTTGGCAAGAAGGAAGTAAATGGAGGGAGCTAGAGAAATATACGAAGTAAATGAGATTTCTGGAGGTTTTTAAGTAGAAGTGATAGGATTATTTAGATACTGTTCTGGCTTCCAAAGTTAGAGGATCTGTTCCTTTCAGGACACTTTACTTCAGCCGAAGACTTGAACCTGTTGATTGCCAAAAACACGAGGTTGGAGATCTATGTGGTCACTGCTGAGGGGCTTCGGCCCGTCAAAGAGGTGGGCATGTATGGGAAGATTGCAGTCATGGAGCTCTTCAGGCCCAAGGTAAGTGCTCTGGGTTGGGCCCAGCAATGAAGAACTGTTTTAGATGGTTTTATGTTGTTTTACAGTTTTGCTTGGGATGAGTGGAATGAGGTTTAGGAGAGAAAAGCTTCTCTTTTGATTGGTGGGTTTCAATTTGTATACTTGAACAAGCTTCCTAGAAGTAGAAGAGAGTCACTAAGAAAAAATTGATGGGGCAGCCCTGGTGGCTCAGCGGTTTAGCGCCGCCTTCAGCCCAGGGTGTGATCCTGGAGACCCGGGATCGAGTCCCACATCAGGCTCCCTGCATGGGGCCTGCTTCTCCCTCTGCCTGTGTTTCTGACTCTTTCTCTGGGTTCTCTCATGAGTAAATAAATAAAATCTTTTTTTAAAAAAAGAAGGGGAAATCAAAGCAGTTTGAAACGTGGGTCACCATACTGATTTGGCAAGTAGGCTCTAGATTAAGGCAGCCGTAGCTTTATTCCTTATTAATTGTATTTATTTATTTAATTTTTTAAAAAATATTTTATTTATTTATTCATGAGCGACAGGGAGAGAGACAGAGACATAGGCAGAGGGAGAAACAGGCTCCATACAAGGATCCTGATGTGGGACTCAACCCCGGGACTCCTGGATCATGCCCTGAGCCAAAGGCAGCTGCTTAACTGCTGAGCCACCCAGGTGCTCCTCCTTATTAATTTTAACTTTAGGTGTCACTTAACCTTTCAGAGCCTTATTTACTTGTCTGCAAAATGAGGATAACAGTAGAAAATCTCTGGGTTATTGTGAAGATGAAATATTTTAATAACACAGGAGCTATTACATAGCAAGCATTTGTGTGGTTATCACGGTATTATCAGTATTGTAATACAAATGTTTTCACCCGTATTGCTTCATTATATTCTAACTGAATCTGACAAGTAAGCAGTGGATTCAAAATCTTAATTTTAACCCTTTGGACAAAATATTTACTCTTTTGGGGCTCTGTTAATAACTAAGTAAGGCTTTGTAGGTCCATTTTAGCTTCCCTTGTTTTTCATGCTTTATTTTTTCCTCTCTTCAAATAGTTGGAGAAGATTAGAGGAGGCATTATATTCATCTTTCAGAATGAGGTTAGCTTGAGATGGAAATAGACAAGACATTATTGTAGGTAGGGTAGAGATGCACAGTCATTAAAGTGCAGACTAGATGTTTACCAGGTTCAGTTTTGGCCTTTTGCACATACCCTAAGGGTGTGTATTACCTACTCACTATGGACTTTTCTCTTAGGGAGAAAAGAAAGTTCTTAAAGAATTTAGCATGTTTAAAGAAAGATGTTTAGAGGCTGGGTAGGTATCCTTGTTTGAAAAAGAACTTCTTTTGATGATATTACATTGGTTTCCAGGGGGAGAGCAAGGACCTACTGTTTATCCTGACAGCTAAATACAATGCCTGCATCCTGGAATATAAGCAGAGTGGCGAGAGCATTGATATCATAACGCGAGCCCATGGCAATGTCCAGGTGAGGTGGCTGCGTCAAACTGATGAGAGTTTTTGGGGGTAAAGCCGTCATGTTTCAAAAAAAGAAACTTGAACTGCTAGGGGCAGCTCTCTCTCTGATCAGAGAAACAGAGATAACACTAAGGGTTTGAGCTTTTACAAAGAAAGGAAGAATCCAGGGGACAGGGTACTAATTCATTGAGACTCCGTGTTTTTGCAAAAAGATGTGCACTAACATGTGGGCTCCGTGGCATGTCAAGTGGATGCCACTAGTTTTATTCCCACCCTGAAAATCATCTTAGGGAAGAGATGCTTCGTATCTTCTATTACTCTGAATGTTGAGGTTCTTCCCTAACCCTAGTTTTACTTCTCAGGACCGTATTGGCCGCCCCTCAGAGACTGGCATTATTGGCATCATTGACCCTGAGTGCCGGATGATTGGCTTGCGACTCTATGATGGCCTTTTCAAGGTTATTCCGCTAGACCGGGACAATAAAGAGCTCAAGGCCTTTAACATCCGCCTGGAGGAGCTGCATGTCATCGATGTCAAGTTCCTATATGGTTGCCAAGCACCTACCATCTGCTTTGTCTACCAGGTACAGAGCCGGAGGAGAGAGAGGGAGAAGCTATGTGGTTTTGCATAGTGGGCGTTGATTTTCGCTAATTGGACTGTCTGGATTTGGTAGTAGGGTAGGCAGAGAGTTTAATGTATTCGTCTGGAAATGTTTTAAGTGGTATAGTTAATATGGGTCCGATTTCGGTTGTGTCTCTAGTGCAGTAGTACTTAATGAGGCAGGAAGCTCTCTGGCTCTGGTAGCAGGTTTTAATCCCGAGATTACATTCTTGTGGACCTTGGAGATTTTATAGGGTGACCCAGTTTATACTTTGAGTCTCTTAACGGCATGCTAGGGGATTATTGAAACATACTGTAGAGAAATGATCTAGAAATTGGCCTTATAAGCAAAATAAAAACGTTTCAGTCATGCCTTACTTATGTCTTCTAAGGAGAGGTTTGCATTTTGTCCAGCATTCCCTTTCTGGTGACTTGTTGGCTGTTGACTTCTATTTTAGTCTGTGCCTAAAACTTTAGTAGAGCTGATCCTGGGCAGCTGTTCTCTGAGCCAGATTTGTTAAGTGGGGGCGGGGTGGCAGAGCATCAGACTAACTTATTTGTATCTTGGTAAAATCTTACCCTTTTATTTTTTTATTTTTTTATTTATTTATTTTTATTTATTTATTTATTTATTTTTTAATCTTACCCTTTTAAACAAAGAGCCATACAGCGTGAGGTCATTTCACTTACATATGGTTGAATAAATGGTGGAAGAAAACCTAGTCCGAATCCAAGTGCTGTGTGTGGGTACATTTGATAGTTGTGTTAAGTATTGAAAATACTGATGTATTTTTGTATGTTTTTTAGTGTCACCATAAGTGTTAAGCGTTCAGAGGCTGGTTGAAATCAAGTTCATTTGAATGAGGTTGAAATTACTGCAGGGGATTTTTTTTTTTTTTTTTTAAAGATTTTATTTATTTATTCATGAGAGACACAGAAAGAGAGAGGCAGAGACACAGGAGGAGGGAGAAGCAGGCTCCATGCAGGGTGCCCGATGTGGGACTCGATCCCGGGACTCCAGGATCATGCCTTGGGCCAAAGGCAGGCGCTAAACCGCTGCGCCAGCCAGGGATCCCCAGCTCTGACTGTTAAAACACAGTAAGCAAGATCAAACAAAATCCCCTGCAGTGGGGATCCCTGGGTGGTGCAGCGGTTTAGCGCCTGCCTTTGGCGCAGGGTGCGATCCTGGAGACACGGGATCAAATCCCACTTCGGGATTGAATCCCACGTCGGGCTCCTGGTGCATGAAGCCTGCTTCTCCCTCTGCCTATGTCTCTGCCTCTCTCTCTCTCTCTCTCTGTGTGACTATCATAAATAATAAAAAAAAATAAAAAATAAAAAAAATAACAGAGCTGAAATAAAAACTTAGAATTTGGGCAGCCCCAGTGGCGCAGTGGTTTAGTGCTACCTGCAGCCCAGGGCGTGATCCTGGACACCTGGGATTGAGTCCCACATCGGGCTTCTGCATGGAGCCTGCTTCTCCCTCCTCCTGTGTCTCTGCCTCTCTCTCTCTCTATGTCTATCATAAATAATGGAGCCTGCTTCTCCCTCCTCCTGTGTCTCTGCCTCTCTCTCTATGTCTCTCATAAATAAATAAATAAATAAATAAACAAACAAACAAATAAATAAATCTATCTTTAAAAAAAACCAACAACAACTTAGAATTTCCCTTCTTCAGTTTTGTAAATACCAGGTTATTTTTTTTTTTTTTTTTTTTAAAAGATTTTATTTATTCTTTCATGAGAGACACACAGAGAGAGACAGAGGCAAAGACACAGGCAGAGGGAGAAGCAGGCTCCATGCACCAGGAGCCCGACGTGGGACTCGATCCCGGGTCTCCAGGATCACGCCCTGGGCCGAAGGCAGGCGCCAAACCGCTGAGCCACCCAGGGGTCCCCTAAATACCAGGTTATTAAAATACTGATGTTGGCTCTTCAAGGCTGACCCTGTGTTCCTAGCCTCAGAGCTGCCAGTTATGACTGATCTTCATTCCTGTGTGGGTGTGGGTCTCTCTCTCTCTCTCTCTCTCTCTCTCTCTTTCTCTTTCTCTCTCTCTCTCAGGGGCCCAAATCAAACCCCCCAGCTTGAACTTTTCCTGAAGTTCAGTCTTACCCTTGGTCATTGATGGGAAGATCTTTCATCAACTAAAAATGAGTATCTCCTGTTTTGTGAAAAAAGTCAAATATTGGTAAATATTTGAGGATTTACTGTGTGAAAGGCAGTCATTCTAAGTGTGTCAGGAGCTATAAACAGTGATTAAGATGTGGCCCCTGCCCTGAAACACATTGTTGAATTCTTTCCATAACTTCTTAGGCTTTCATCTGGCCTTTGTGAAGGCCATCTCTCTCTGTTCTTTCAGTCTCTCAGAAGTGACTTTGACAGCCTTAGCACTGATTTGAGTCATGATTCAGAAGGAGAGGGGGGAAGAGAAGATGGTGTTGACAAAGTTAGGACTGGATGTTTTAGTTAACTGTAGACGAGCAATATGTTCTGTTCCCTACTGTCATCCTGTCAGGATGCTTTTAAGAATCGTATCAAACAAACTTTTTAAAGTAGTCTACACCCAACATGGGTCTCAAGCTCATGACCCTGAGATCAAGAGTTGCTAGCTCTACCGACTGAGCCAGCTCGGCACCCCTCAAACAAATTTTTTAATCTCTTAGACGCAGTTAGCTTCTCAGTGGATTTTTTTTTTTTTCAAAGCTACTTCATATGTTCTTTGAGGCCAAGGAATATAGACCATACATACATCTTGTATGTACTCACATATATAAGTACGTATATTGTATTTCTTATGGTGATTAGTATGGTATGCCAGATTGATTTTTCTAATTTTTAAGTCTGTCTTGGTTGGTTGAATTGTTAGAAACAATAGGTCTGAGTCTCCGTCTACCCAGTCATAGCCTTAGTTGGTGGCTGTCAACTTACGGATGGGTCGGGATGGTTAAGGCCACCATGATGGGATGGTCAGATGCTGGCTGGTAGTGGTCTGTCCTTTTCAGGACTCCTTTCCAGTTTAGGTTTCCCCTGTCCTAAGGACTCACCCTCCACCTTTCCTCTCCTAGGACCCTCAGGGGCGGCATGTGAAAACTTACGAGGTGTCTCTCCGAGAGAAGGAGTTCAATAAGGGCCCTTGGAAACAGGAAAATGTAGAAGCTGAAGCTTCCATGGTGATTGCAGGTTGGTTGGGGTTTTGGAAATGTGCCCCCACACAAGGTCTGGGCCTGTTCCTCACCCTTGTTCCTGCCTCACCTTCACTGCTTCATTTCAGTGCTCAAGTGCTACTATTATTATGGACATGCATTACTCAGCAGTCCTGAGGTCTCCTTTTTCTAAATGTACTTTCGTTTGCTTTTCCCATTTTTGTCTTTGGGATTGTCTGTTTTTTACTTCTTCCAAAAAGTACAGTTTTCCTTTATCTGGGGTGGAGGGATTAGCTACAAAACCCTCAGTTTGATTTGTAGAGTGGCTTGCAGAAATTGTTCTCATTATGTTTTTGTTGGGCATAACATTTAAAAACTGCAGGGGCCTTATAGAACTTATCTAATTTTGACTGTGCACAGTTGAGGAAGCCTGGCCTGTGGGGCTTGCCCATGCCTGTGCCTCATTGACAAAGCCTTGGCCCGACTCCAGGCCTCTTTGCTTCTTATCCTGTATCCCCGTCACAACATTATGTTATGTGGCTCACCTAGGGGAGAAATTTTAAAACTCTCAAGTGAAAATTGGTTTTTCTACATGGTGGCCCTCATAATGGGGGAAATTAAGCTAAGGAACAAGGAGAAAAATAAAAGCTTCGAGCTGGAAAGGATCAAAATTTCAGAGAGAAAAGGGAAGGAATGCAGGTGGAAGAGCACAGAGAAGACTCTTCATCCCTAGGAACTTAGAAGCACCAACAGAGTGACAATTAAAATACTACTAAGGTTAGATAATGCCAGCCTAAAATTTCTCAGCCAGCAGTCTCAGTTAAAGCTATCATGTTCCCTGGACTTTGCTGTATTTTTAAAAAATTATAATTGTCTGAAGGTTTGCCTCAGAGATGGCTGGCTGGATTAGTGCCCTTGTTGCTGTAGGGCTTGGCGGGTCCAAAGTGCTGAGCATTCTAATGCTGCCCTTCCTCCTGCAGTCCCAGAGCCCTTCGGAGGGGCCATCATCATTGGACAGGAATCAATCACCTATCACAATGGTGACAAATACCTGGCAATTGCTCCTCCTATCATCAAGGTGAGCAGTGGTCTTTTAATTTTCCCTCCTCTGTTTTTCACCCTTGTTCTTACCCTGCTTCTCTCTTTCTCCTCATTTGTCAAAGGGACGTTTAAAGATGTCTGTCATAGTGTTTGCTGTGTGGTCATTGGGAATACAAAGAGATTGGCCTGGTTTTGCTTACTGATAGCTTGCTAGCTAACTATGAGAAAGAAGTAGTAATGAAAGTAGGTTTACCCTTTCCATTGACTAGGGCAACTTTAAGAAGGAAGGGAGAATTTTGCAAATTTTGTTCAATGTTTTCAGAGCTCAAGTCATGTGCAGATAATGTAGCAATAAGTTATATAGACATAAAAAATTAGTTATAAAAGTTTTAAACTTTAACGTTTCAAGCTTTAAGAATTAATAAAAAGATTAAGTTAAAGCCTAAGTAACAAAATCTATGGTAACATTAACAGTGGGAGGTAATCAGTAGTAGTGAGGATAAATAACAAAATCTGAATTAGTATCCATAGTCCAATTAATACTTCAAGCTGCTTCCTACTTTCTATATATTTTCATTTTCCAGGGAAATGATGTAAATAAACATTTAAGGTATATTGAGTTCCTCAGAAAGTTGTCTTCAGAATAAATTGTCTTCACACAGGTAGTCTTAGCTAAGCGGATTCCTTGCTCGTGAAATGGATGGGTTTGGTAAAGGGAGTGGTTCACGAGGGTTTGCTCTTTGGTTGTGGTAGATTTAATGTCTAATGACCACGTCTTCCCTCTTGGCAGCAAAGCACAATTGTGTGTCACAATCGTGTGGACCCCAATGGTTCCCGCTATCTGCTGGGAGACATGGAGGGAAGGCTCTTCATGCTGCTTTTGGAGAAGGAGGAACAGATGGATGGCACTGTCACCCTCAAAGATCTCCGTGTGGAGCTCCTCGGAGAGGTAGGAATTGTCTCTGCTCTGCTACATTCTCCTAGGGGCCTAGTGACCCCAGATGTGAGTCTGGGAATGTGACTCAGTGTGAGCAGTGTGAGACTGGGAATTGTACTCCTTAGCACCCAGCAAACAAATGGTCAGTCCTGCTATGGAAGTTGGATTTTGAATAAGTTAGATGTTAAAGAATTTCACAGACAGCTGAGCACTATCTCAAGTATAAAAAGGAAGAGAAATAAAAAGGATACCATTCAGAATTAAAGATTAATCTAATGCTGATATTCAATTCCAGGAAGAAGTTCCCCCCAAAGTTTATGAATGATGCAGTGAATTTTAGAGGTATCTAATTATTTTGAGGAAACTGGAACCATTGGGATTAAAATGATGACTTGGAGCAGGTACCTACAAGATAAAGTATAGATTTTCCTGACAGTAAGGATGTGGTAAATGGAGTCACAAACTTCAGAGATTTAGGAACATTTGTTTAGTATGAACTGAGGTTTTGAAATGGAGAATCATTTTGGGACTCATGGCTGCAGTTGTTCATTTTCTTAGCAGATGTTCACGAGGTGGTAGGACATTTTGCTTTTGCGTCATGGGGTGTTGGTTCTAATGTCTCTCATTCCATTGGCTCTCTTCTAGACTTCTATTGCTGAATGCTTGACATACCTTGATAATGGTGTTGTGTTTGTTGGGTCTCGCCTTGGGGACTCCCAGCTTGTGAAGGTGAGAAGATACTTTCTTTTTTCTGGCTGCTTCTTTGCCACCTCCACTGCTTCTTCCTTAAGTTTCTCCTCTGTTTGGAGCCTCTCAGAATTTCTTCAGTTCATCGACATCTGTACTATGCAGCTTTCTCCTTGGCTGATTTCACATCCTCCCCTGACTAGCTCTTTGCCTTAAAAGTTCATTCAATAGATGTGCCAGGCAAGGTGCTGGGCATAGTGGATACAGTGATAAATGGGACCCAACTCCTAGCTTCAAGTAGATCATAGTCTAATGTTTTAGATCCCGTCTAGAAGACAAAAACTTTGGACCTTTCCTGCCAAAAAATGCATGAGAATGCATTAATTTCCAACCTGCTGCTTTGAAATCTATCCATGGGGGACACCTGGGTGGCTCAGGGGTTGAGTGTCTGTCTTTGGCTCAGGTCGTGATCCTGGGGTCCTGGGATCGAGTCCTGCATCGGGTTCCCCGCAGGGAGCCTGCTTCTCCCTCTGCCTATGTCTCTGCCTCTCTCTGTGTCTCTCATGAATAAATACATTTTAAAATCTTAATAATAATAATAATCCATGGGACTCACAGATGAGAAATTCCTGAATAATGAGTGGATCTTCTATAGGCCAACCATGTTCCTTAGTCAACATTCCCCTTGTTGAAGCATCCAGTGGAGCACAGGAAGGGCAGATCTAAAAGGATTGAGAGTTTCTTTTGGATGATAACCTCTTTAGGATGGCTCTCTTAGGAGCATTCCAGCACTAACTGTTTTTTTCTTCTTAGCTCAATGTTGACAGCAATGAACAAGGCTCCTATGTAGTGGCCATGGAAACCTTTACCAATTTAGGACCCATTGTGGATATGTGTGTGGTGGACCTGGAGAGGCAGGGGCAGGGACAGGTAAGAAGATCATTCCCAAAAATGGATAGCTGATACACCCACTCAAACCATGTCCTCTAAGACTTGCCTGTCTGGAGTCGGGCATGCCCACTGAAGATAACTTTTAAGAGCATAACTCATTAATCCCAGTGATGCAAGGATAACTATCTTTTATTGAGTGCATCTTTTGGCCTGTGATACTGATAAACATCATCTGTGATCACATGAGTACCCTAATTAGATAGGAATTCTTGACCATTTAAGAAGTGAGAGGGCTTGGGGCAGGAAAAAATCAAGTAACTTGTCCAAGGTCACATAACCTCCAAGTGGCAGGTGTGTCTGACTCCAGATCCTGTGATCTTTCTAGTAGACTAGGTTTCAAGGATGGAAGCCTGCTTGTTAGGAGCAATGGTAGTTGCTCTTTGCTTCTTGGACTAGAATGTCCTATCTGCTTGGTAAATTTGAGAGACTTGGAAATCAGCCTCTGTTGAGTCGGCTTCCTCAAACTTAGCTCTGCTGAAAGGGTCCTTGGGTTTAGGTATAGCTCGTTTATCTTCTAGGCATCAGTATGATGGCCCCAGGCTCTGAAGGTAGTTTTTTAGAAACCTTTTCTCTGCTTGCAGCTGGTTACTTGCTCTGGGGCTTTCAAGGAAGGTTCCTTGCGGATCATCCGGAATGGAATCGGAATCCATGAGCATGCCAGCATTGACTTACCAGGCATCAAAGGTAACCTTTTGGTAGACATAGGATGCAAATCTTATTTAAGTGACCTTGGCTTTTGGCCTCATTAGGTGTTGTAAAGGCACATGAGTGAGAGCTTAGAGGAAAGCAGGTCAGATGAAGAATTTTAAAAAAAAGTCTTAATGAGAAATAAATGGTAGAAGCTTAAACATATTTAAAAGTGCAAATGGATGCCTGGGTGGCTCAGAGGTTGAGCATCTGTCTTTGGCTCAGGTCATGATCGCAGGGTCCTGAGATCCAGTCCCACATCGGGCTCCCTGCAGGGAGCCTGCTTCTCCTGCTTGTGTCTGTGCCTCTCTCTGTGTCTTTCATGAATAAATAAATAAAATCTCTAAAAAAGTTAAAAAGGTGCGAAGCAAGTAAAGTTGAAAATATATGTTGTTGACCAAAATTGCATAAGGAGTAGAGACATGGAAAGGAAACATTTGTAAGTTAAGTCTAATATTTTTATAAGAGAACTGATAGAATCCCTGAAAAAAGAGGAGACTGAAAATATCATAGAATATCATACAAAGGTGTAAGTATAAAGATAGTAACTTTTCTTTTTTTTTTTTTTTTTGATAGTAACTTCTGGAACAAAAATACAAACCTAAATTCCAGGAGAGCTATACTAATCAAAAAGATCAAAGAAAGACTATATAGTGAAAGGGTTTTTTTCTTTTTCTTTTTTTTTTTTTTAAGATTTTATTCATGAGAGATACAGAGAAAGAGACAAAGACATAGGCAGAGGGAGAAGCAGGCTCCATGCAGGAAGCCCGATGCGACCTTGACCCCAGGACTCCGGGATCACACCCTGAGCCAAAGGCAGACACTCACCCGCTGAGCTACCCAGGCGTCCCAGTGAAAGATTTTTATGTATAAATAGTAGACATGACTCAAGGTAATATGACAGAACTGTTATCAAACATCTGCATGAATGTATGATCTATCTGGCAAGTATCAGTAAATATAAATGGGCTAAACTCACCTATTACAAGAAAATGATCAGATTGAATCATAAAGCAAAAACATAGGTACAAATAGAAGGCACATCAGAAAAAAAGTTATTAGGGAATCCCTGGGTGGCTCAGTGGGAATCCCTGAGTGGCTCAGTGGTTTAGTGCCTGCCTTTGGCCCGGGACATGATCCTGGAGTCCCAGCATTGAGTCCCATGTCAGGCTTCCTGCATGGAGCCTGCTTCTCCCTCTGCCTGTGTCTCTGCCTCTCTCTCCTCTGTGTCTTTCATGAATAAATAAAATCTTAAAAAAAAAAAGAAAGAAAAAAGTTATTAGACTGTCAGGTAATAAGAGGATAGGAACAGGTAAATAAATAGAGAGTTATGAATTAGGAAGAGATCATAAAAGTATAAAAGCTGGGAGAATCGACTGAAAACTAGACAGAGTTTATTAAGGCAGCAAGGTATAAAATTAATGTACTGAAATCAATAGCATTCATATGAAAACACAGTCTGCTAGAGGGTACAATCAAGGGGTCCCTGGGTGGCTCAGTCAGTGAAGCGTCTGCCTTTGGCTCAGGTCATGATCATGGGATTCAGCCCCGTGTCTGACTCCCTGCTCAGTGAGGAGCCTGCTTCTCCCTCTCCCTGTGCCATTCTCTGGTGCTTGTGCTTTCTCTCTCACTCTCTCAGATAAATCTTTAAAAAAAAGAAAAAAATAGAAGGTATAGTTGGAGGTGAAGGAGCCAATTTACAATAGTAATGAAAAGGTAAAATACCAAGGAATAAATTGAACAAGAAATGTGCAAAACCTGTACAGGAAAAACTTTAAAATACTCCTTAAGAATTCAAAGGATAGACTTGATCAAATGAAAACTATATCAAGGTCCTATAAATTAAATTGTAAAGTGATCTCTGTTTGACGTATTTTTGTATTAAATGTATCTCAATAAAAATATCAAGAGGTTTTTTTCTTGACCTAGAAAAGCCAAAGTCCAAATGGAAAAAGGAAGAAGCAAGAAAAGCCAGGAAGACTTAAAAAGGAGCAGCGAGACAGGACTAGCCCTACCAGATACTAAAACATACCATTAAACCTTAGTAAATTAAAGTATAGTTTTGGTGCACTAATAGGCAGAGTTTGCTTGAGCAGACTCAAAAATCCAGAAATTAAAAAACAAGTCCTGAAATAGACCTGTGGGAATTTAGTGTATGCTGATGGTAGTATCTCAGTTCAGTGAGGTAAAGATGATTTATTTATTTATTTATTTATATATTTTTAAAGATTTTATTTATTCATGGGAGACACACAGAAAGAGAGAGGCAGAGACACAGGCAGAGGGAAAAGCAGGCTCCATGCAGGGAGCCCGTTGTGGGACTCGATCCCGGGTCTCCAGGATCACACCCTGGGCTGAAGGCAGCACTAAACCGCTGAGCTACCTGGGCTGCCCTAAAGATGATTTTTTAAAAAAATAAATTGTTTAATAAATGGTGTTCCTAGTTATCAACTGGGAAAGATAAGTTTGGATCCATAGTGTACTTTACATACCTTGCTAGAATCCAAATGGATTAGACTTAATATAAAAAAGAAGTTATATGGAGATCCCTGGGTGGCTCAGCGGTTTAGTGCCTGCCTTCGGCCCAGGGCATGGTCCTGGAGTCCCAGGATCGAGTCCCGCATCGGGCTCCCTGCATGGAGCCTGCTGCAATATCCGCCTGTCTCTGCCTCTCTCTCTCTGTGTCTCTCATGAATAAATAAATAAAATCTTTAAAATAAAAAAAAGGAAGTTATATGAAAGTAAAAAAGTTGTCAAATTCCTTTATAATTTTATTTATTTAAAAAAATATTTTATTTATTTGACAGAAAGAGCATGCACGTGCGTAAGCAGGGGGAGCTATAGCTCCCTGCTGAGCAAGAAGCCTGATGTGAGGCTCGATCCCAGGACCCCTGGATCATGACCTGAGCTGAAGGCAGATACTTAACCGACTGAGCCACCTAGATGCCCCCCCTTTATAATTTTAGAATGGGGAAGGCCTTTTAAACTATGACTCAAAGCACAGAAGCAAAGGAAAAGATTAATTAATTCAACAACATAAGACTTCTGCACGGCAAAAACAAAATGCTCAAAGCTAAGTCATAAGAAATGGCAATCCAGATAAAAATGTTTGTAGTCCATCTTATAGACAAAGGCCTCGTTTCCCTAATGTTGAAACATTTCTATAAAGAAGATCACCAAAAATTTGTTTTTAATTTTTAAAGATTTTATTTATTCATGAGAGATACAGAGAGAGAGGCATAGACACAGGCAGAGGGAGAAGCAGGCTCCATGCAGGGAGCCCGATGTGGGACTTGATCCCTAGACTCTGAGATCACTTCCTGAGACAAAGGCAGCTGCTCAACCACTGAGCCCCCCCAGGCATCCCATGATCACCAAAAGTCTTGCCCCCAGATTGGCAAAGGACAGGCATAGACAGGTAACAGGCCTCACTTGTACTAAGGGAGATGCAAATAAAAATTGAATAGTGGGGATGCCTGGGTGTCTCAGTGGTTGAGTGTCTGCCTTTGGCTCAGGGCTTGATCCTGGGGTCCTAGGATCGAGTCCCACATCAGGCTCCCTGTATGGAGCCTGCTTCTCCCTCTGCCTGTCTCTGCTTCTCTCTTGTGTCTCTGATGAATAAATAAAATCTTAAAAAAATAAAAACGAAAAATCCCCCCAAGACCAAAATTGAATAGTGGGGGACATCTGGGTGGCTCAGTGGTTAAGTGTATGCCTCCTCTTCAGGTTGTGATCCCAGCATCCTGGGATCAAGTCCTGGATTGGGCTCCCTGCAGGGAGCCTGCTTTTCCCTTTGCCTATGTCTCTGCCTCTCTGTGTGTCTCTCATGAATAAATAAAATCTTTAAAAGTCAAAAACAAATGGTGATACCATTCTTTATATACTAGGTGACCAGAATCCAATCCAAAAGCTTGACAACACTGTGGGTGAGGCTGGGAGGAGATAAGCATACATTGGTAAACTCTGCCAAAACTGCACCTGCATTTAATTTAGTGATTTATGGACATTTCTAATTCTAAGCATCAATCCTATAGACCTTCATATAGACAGAGTAATGTAAATACAAGATCATTTGTTGTGGCGTTGTATACAAAATACTGAAAAAGTGCCCATCAGTGGAGACTTAAAACTGGTACATCTGTACAATTAAATGCTGTGTCACTGTCAAAAACAAGGTACTATTGTGAATAGGGCTTTAGTATAAAATGGAAAAGCGTAGTGCAGAACAGTATATGATAGGTTTTATTTATATGTGTGTGTCCTTGTGTAACCTTTTATAAATTTTATTTTTAAATACTACACGGGGCTTGGACCCACACACATGCACACTCCAACAACTCAGCCAGCCAGACACCCCTATATTTGTATTTGTAAAACAATGATTACCAAATTCTTTAAATTAAAAAAAAATTTTCTGAAGAATGAACAAGAGACTATTTTTTTTCCATTTTTTAAAAGATTTAATTAATTAATTAATTAATTTATTTATTTATTTATTTATTGAGAGAGAGAGAGAATGGCTGGGACACAGGCAGAGGGAGAAACAGGCTCCATGCAGGGAACCTGACATGGGACTTGATCCCAGATCTCCAGGATCACACCCCAGGTTGCAGGCAGCGCTAAACCGCTGCACCACCAGGGCTGCCCTGAACAAGAGACTACTAATGACTTATTTGGGGGGTGGGTTTCAGGGAGTGAAACTTCTATGTACACATTTTAAAGATAAATTTTGTTTTTTAGTACTAGAAATGTATCATCCTATCCAGAATCAAAGGAAAAACTTTAAAATATTAAGCTTCTTCGGAATCTTAAAGCCAGGAAAGAAGAGAGTGGCTCTTTTAGCTTCAGTGTGGACTCCACAAAGTTCCTGCTCCTTCTTGAGGCCAGGCTGCCTTTCTTTAGATGTGGCGACCCGAGTGTTGGGCTCTGCTCTGCATCTTTATCCTTGATCTTTGTTCCAGGTCTGTGGCCACTGCGGTCTGACCCAAACCGGGAGACTGATGACACTTTGGTGCTCTCTTTTGTGGGCCAGACAAGGTAAGGGTGAGTCTGGTGCCTACTCCAGATGCTCCTGTCAAGGTTGCAAGGTGGGAGAGCAGGTCTGGCTGACCCAGTCTTCCCTCCTCCTGCAGAGTCCTCATGTTAAACGGAGAGGAAGTGGAAGAAACCGAACTGATGGGTTTTGTGGATGATCAGCAGACTTTCTTCTGTGGCAACGTGGCTCATCAACAACTCATCCAGGTAGTAACTGAGAATGGGGCAAGCCCCATGGACTTGAATTTGATCTAGAGTGCAGTATAGAGCACTGCAGGATTTTATGAGTTCCTTTTTTTTTTTTTTTTTTTTTTTTTTTTAAGATTTTATTTATTTAGGAGAGACAAAGAGAGGCAGAGACACAGGCAGAGGGAAAAGCAGGCTTCCTGTGGGGAACCCGATGTGGGACTTGATCCCAGGCCCTGGGATCACGCCCTGAGCCAAAGGCAGATGCTCAACCACTGAGCCACCCAGGTGCCTCACAACAGTCCATTTTTATGCCTCTGAAAGTAACAAATCCTAGAAAAAAAAAAATTAAAATCACCCAATAACCCACCACTCAGAGAAGACAACAGCTCTTAACTTTGGAGTTATTCCTTTTAGCTTTTTTTTTGTACAAATATATATATGTTGTATTTATTCACATTCTCTTACAGACTGGGATCATAATATTTTTTATGGTTTGGGGTATCATTTTAGCACTAACCATGCTCTATTTTCTGAGACACATTTCTTACCTTGTAATAATATATACCTATTTAGGTCTAGTGCTTCCATCCATATTTGACTATTGACAGCATTTTCACATTAATTATTAGAACCAGAGCTCTTACTTTGTTTTGAATTTGCTTTATTTTTTATTTTATTTTTTTTTAATTTTTATTTATTTATGATAGTCACGGAGAGATAGAGAGGCAGAGACACAGGCAGAGGGAGAAGCAGGCTCCATGCACCGGGAGCCCGACGTGGGATTCGATCCCAGGTCTCCAGGATCGCGCCCTGGGCCAAAGGCAGGCGCCAAACCGCTGCGCCACCCAGGGATCCCTTGAATTTGCTTTAAATCTATATATGCAGTATGGGGTCACATATCCTTTTGACACTTGATAGCCATGAGAGCCTGATTTCTGAGTACCATGCCCACCTCCAGTTTATTTTAGTTTGGAATGACCCCTGGCATTCTTCACTTCTACATACCCTCCTCAACTCTTGACTTTTCTTAACTGTGGCCAAAGTCCATGTTTGCCAGTATCAGGTATGGCACTTTCTTTCCGTCTTTTTATCCACTTCGGTCTTCCTTTTAGCAGTGGTAGATTTGATAAAAGCCAGAGGGAAGGTTATTTTGGTTTGTGGACCAAGTGTGGGAGGTGCCCAGATACTGATTCATTGCTTTGCGGGTTTTTCTAACTAAAGCCTGAAGACTGGTTCTAGTTCATGTATCTATTATTAATAGGAGGTCAGCTTTGATAGGTTAAGATGAATTGATACATATGTTACAGTGTCATCAATCTGCTTTTTGTTTTATGTCAGTGATGAAATAGATTTTTTAAAGTATATTTCAAGATATTTTCATAGCCTTTTCTAAAGAATTTTATTTTTTAAGGTTTTATTTTTAAATAATCACCTCACCCAATATGGGGCTTGAACTCATGACCTTGAGCTCAATAGTTACACACTCATGCCACTGACTAAGCCAGCCAGACACCTGCAAGGTTTAAATAATTTTAATGGTTCATGCACAGTAAAGAACTTGGCTGTTTTAGAGGACTGAATTTTGGGTTGAGAAAAACTGCTAGACTGGTAGTCATGGGGTCTTCCTCCATTGCTACCTCTCCTAAGACTTAATCAGAATAAAACAAGTTGCCTTTTTTCTGGTTGCAGGTAGGTAAGTTGGAAGCAGCCTTCAGCTTGTCTGATTTGGGGCTTCAACTAAAAATGGCATCTATCAGAACTAATCGTTGCAGGAGTTTAGGGAAAAAATACATATGGCAGAGAGGATTTCTGTAGTTTATTTTTAGGGCTCCGCTAGGGCACTGTTTACCACCTTCCCACTAGTGTATGGATCCCAGCAGATGCTTGGAGACCTTGCTCTTCTTTTTCTAGATCACTTCAGCATCTGTGAGATTGGTCTCTCAGGAACCCAAAGCTCTGGTCAGTGAGTGGAAGGAGCCTCAGGGCAAGAACATCAGTGTGGCCTCCTGCAACAGCAGCCAGGTGGTAGTAGCTGTGGGAAGGGCCCTCTACTACTTGCAGATCCATCCTCAGGAGCTCCGACAGATCAGGTGTGTGTTTATCTGTCTGCTCTTTTTTTCCTCTCCTATTCTCTGGGGCTTCTTTCATCCTTAGGGTCCTTCCTCTGCCATATTCATCTTTGTTCAGCCACACAGAGATGGAACATGAAGTGGCCTGCTTGGACATCACGCCACTGGGAGACAGCAATGGGCTGTCCCCTCTTTGTGCCATTGGCCTGTGGACAGACATCTCTGCACGTATCTTGAAGCTGCCGTCTTTTGAGCTGCTGCACAAAGAGATGCTGGGTGGAGGTAGGTGTTTTGTAAGGATCTTTTGAAGGTTGGAATGAGAAAATGGAGCAAGTCTTAATGTGCCCCTTTCCCACAGAGATCATTCCTCGTTCCATCCTGATGACCACTTTTGAGAGTAGCCACTATCTCCTTTGTGCCTTGGGAGATGGGGCACTTTTCTACTTCGGGCTCAACATTGAGACAGGTAAGAATAATACTTTGAATGGAGGGCTTTTGGAGAAGTAAGGAGTGTAGAGTTGCCGTAGCCTCTGGGTAGTGCTTTGAACCTTCACAGCCCAGCTGTTTGTCTTGTTTCCTTCCTTTTTTCTCCCGATGCCATTCTTTCTATAGGCCTGTTGAGCGACCGTAAGAAGGTGACTCTGGGCACACAGCCCACGGTATTGAGGACTTTCCGTTCTCTTTCTACCACCAACGTCTTTGCTTGCTCTGACCGCCCCACTGTCATCTACAGCAGCAACCACAAGTTGGTCTTTTCCAATGTCAACCTCAAGGAGGTCAACTACATGTGTCCCCTCAACTCTGATGGGTATCCTGACAGGTGAGCCTCTTTTTCTTTCTTTAGCAGGAGCCATTGATTGAGGACATCATGGTGTTTTCCTCAAACCCTCCTCTCTACCCTTTTCCCAAAGTCAAATCAGTGTAAGTAGCTGAGATGGGAAATGTAAAGCAGAGGTTCTCACATCTGGGCTACCCATTAGAAATCCCTGGGACACTTTTTAAAAGGTATATATTTTTTTGAATCCTTTTCAGATTCTGATTCAGTAGATCTGGGGTTTGGACCATAGAATCTGTATTTTCAGGAAAACCTCCCAGGTTATTCAAAGGGTTGTCAAGTTTCAGAATCCCTGATTTAGAGATCATTCTGTATTCCCCTAAAGCAAGACTTGGTCAAAGTATGGTCCCTCACCTGCAGCCACCGCACTAGTTGGGAACTCATTAGAAATGTAAACTCAGGGAGATGCCTGGGTGGCTCTGTGGTTGAGCCTCTCCTTTGTCTCACAGCTTGATCCCACAGGGAGCCTTCTTCTCCCTCTGTCTTTGTCTGTGTGTCTCTCATGAATAAATAAATAAGGTCCTTTAAAAAAAAAAAAGATAAATGTTAAACTCAGACCTTGGAGGGTTAGGGGCTGGCTGGCTGCTTTAACAAGCCCTCCTGCTGATTCTAATGCTAATGGTAATTTGAGAATCACTGTTCTAGATTCAAATGCTATACAAGAGCATTAAATGGAGAGAGCAGTTAAAAACCTCAGCTGGACCTGTTAATAAATAAGATGGGGGTGGCAGTGGGACCAGGCACTGGAATATGTCATGTCTCCCCAGGTGATTTTTAGCATGAGTCCAGGTGGAGAACCATTGCCCGCAGGAAGCTAGTGTAATTATATCTTGTTTTTCTTCCCCTTGTGGAGTTACCTTGTAGTATCCTTTCTTTTCTTGGGTCTACTCAGTCTAAACCTAGACCCTTCTTTCCAGCCTGGCACTGGCCAACAACAGCACTCTCACCATTGGCACCATCGACGAGATCCAGAAACTGCACATCCGCACAGTTCCCCTCTATGAGTCTCCCAGGTGAGGGCCAGGGTTGAGGGCCAGGGCAGGAGGGCCGCAGAACACAATGATCTGGTTGTTGGTGTGGGGTGCTTCCCCTCTCCGACCTGTTCTCAGAGGCACTGTCTGCACTTGCTCTCCAGGAAGATCTGCTATCAGGAAGTGTCCCAGTGCTTTGGGGTCCTCTCCAGCCGGATCGAAGTCCAAGACACAAGTGGCGGCACAACGGCCCTGAGGCCCAGTGCTAGCACCCAGGTGAGGGCACGGACAGAGAAAGATAGCATTAGAGTAGGGCTGACGAACTTTTCTGGAAAGGATCATGTAATATGTATAGCATTGTCAACCATAGGGAGCAGCTACTCCAGTGTGCCATGAAAGAAACAGCCACAGACAGCAGGTAGGGTAGTTGGGTTCCAGTGTGAACACAGGTAGTGAGCTGGATTTGGCCCCCTCGGAGCGTTGGGGAAAGAACTGGGGATAAGTGTGGTGGTCAGTGATTCTGATACTCTGTAGCCTTCCTTGCAGGATGAATAATTCTCTTTCATCATCAATTTGGATACTTTGTGGGATGTGCATAATTGGGGACAGCATAGCATAATAGGTAAGAAGTGAGATTTGGAGTCTGACAGAACTGGCTTCAAGGTTTATCGCTGCCTGTGTGACCTTGGGTAAATCTAAACTTCAAAATTCTCATTTGTGAAATACAGAGGATAGTAGGACAATTTATAGCCCCATGTAATAGACTCATTGGAGATATTAGCTGATTGTCTTACATTACATATTCTATGCTTTTCTTGCTCCCAAACAACTGTGGTGAGACTTCTTTCCTTAATCCAGGTTATATGATTCTTACACCTTTCTATTTCATGTGCACCCTGCTCTTTCCGTTGAGAGATATGGAGTCTCTCCCCTTATTAGGTTACCTTAGTTCCTCATTAGCTTGGTTTGATTGAGTTGGCATCACTGTTTTAATGGTAATTAGTAACCATTAGATTGTTCTGTTTTGGACTGCTGTGTCAATTTTATACGGAATTTGGCTCCATATCTTCCATCCCTGAACCTTCTCCAGAGCTCTCTGTTCTTCAGGTTCCACTTGAGCTGCCAACCTTCAGTTTTCCTCATTCAGACTTGGCTTCTGTTCCCTGATCCTGGCTGACCCCATCACCTGGATGCTTCCAGTGCCTGGTCTGCTTTTGAAAGGGACTGTGTGTTCTCTGTTCTCAGGCCCTGTCCAGCAGCGTCAGCTCCAGCAAGCTATTCTCCAGCAGCACAGCACCGCATGAGACCTCCTTTGGAGAAGAGGTGGAGGTGCACAATCTTCTCATCATTGACCAGCATACCTTTGAAGGTACAGATGAGCTTTTTCTGTCATTTGTGCCTATGTCCTCCCTGAACCAGTCTATTCTGGGCTCTGATCAATTCCACAGTTTGATAGACCTTGTTGTAGACCATTCTAGGAGGAGAAGAAAGGAGGGGTGGGGCCTCTGGATTGGCCAGGAATCCAGGGTGCTGGGCCGCCTCCTGTCAGCACAGGCTGGTGAGGGATGGACAGGCCGAGGAGACAGGAAGAACAGGAGCTGGACACTGTGCGTGGACCCAAGCTGGGGCCTCCCTGGAGTACAGGGTCATATGTGTGGGGATCAGTAGCAGCTAGTCATGTTCTCTGGCTCTCCTTCCAGTGCTTCATGCCCACCAGTTTCTGCAGAATGAGTATGCTCTAAGCCTGGTCTCCTGCAAGCTGGGCAAAGACCCCAACACGTACTTCATTGTGGGCACAGCCATGGTGTATCCCGAAGAGGCAGAGCCCAAGCAAGGTCGAATTGTGGTCTTTCAGTATTCTGACGGTGAGTGGGCACAGTCCCCAGCTATTGAAAGATTTGAAATTCTGGGAAAGTAACCATTTTGGTTGCAGAGCTTGCTTAGTTAAGCAGCAGAAGAGCTTGGGTTAGTTGCTACGACCTGAGCATTTTTGTTCCTTCCACTCAGGCTGCTGATAGTTGGAATAAATTTTGGGGGAGGGGAATGAGCAGACACACAAGTAAAATTTGGCTTGTGCTTCTTCTTTTTCTACTCTTTGAAAGGCAGATGAGGGGAGATGTAAACTATAAGTAAGAAAGTCTAGTCGCCAAGATAAGAGGAGTCCCAGATTTGCTTTCCCCTTGGTTGCTCAGTATTAGCGCTTCGTGTTCATTTATCCATCTCTTCTCATCTCCCCCACGTAAGATGGTTATAAAGACTCGCTATCAAGACAAAAACCTCAGCTCAGATGGCCAAGATGAGAGTTGGTCTCCATCTTGGACTTTGGATCAGCAGTTTTGGGGGGCAGGCAGATCTTAGGCACAGTCTGCAGTCCCTGCACATCATGTTGGGGCTCACAGTTGTGGTGGTGGCTAACCCCAGTGGACACTTGACTCCATTTCCTGCATTCTGATGTGTGGTTTGGGAGCAGGAATTCGAGCCAGGGGGAATCAGGATTCTTTGCATGAGTTAAGAAAGGAGTCTCAGAGTCTGTCTTTCTCCCTTTAGGAAAGCTACAGACTGTGGCCGAGAAGGAAGTGAAAGGAGCTGTGTACTCTATGGTGGAATTTAATGGGAAGCTCTTAGCCAGCATCAACAGCACGGTGAGGCCCACACCACTTGGTATCACACCCTAGGTTGCACACCATCGTCTACAGAGCATGTCCCCTTTATGTTCCCTGAGGCTGGGTATGCGACAGATTTTAAGAATGACAGAGTATTGGGAATGGGAGGTGGAACTGGGAGTCCAGGGAGGAACTCAGGTTGGCTCAGGTGTTAGCCTCCGTTATGGGAAGCCCCCTTGCATATCAGATCCTAAGTGCTGTGGATATTGAGGAAAAGGTGAGAACCACTCCCAAATGTGTGGTGACAGGGGACTATTTCATCCTTATGGAACAAGGTGAGCCAAACTGCGTTATCCTGTGTATATCCCCAGAATACTGATCCTGTGGAATAGTCTGCTTCTCTTCTGCCGTGATTCCTCCTCCCTTGCAAAAAAGTTTTAAACAGTTTTGTAGTCAAATACATCTGGGAAATATTTGTCCTGTGTCCCCTCTTGGAGCCCCGCAATGCATCATGGGTTGTTCAAGGTGCTGAGAAGTATGCGAGTAAAAAGCATTCAAGACTTTCGGGAGCTGTTTTTATTCACAACCTATTCGTTGAACACTTGAGGGCTGGGCATATTTCGGTGTTGAGATAGAGCAGTGGACAGAATAGATAAAGAGCTGCCCTTTGGGGCTTATGAGCAGATAGTACATATATGTTTTCAAGATGGTGAAAAATAAAAATGGGACAGGGACTGGAGGAGTGTCAAAAGGAGCATGGGGTGGGAGGAGGAGATGGTTGTTTGATCACAGGGTTGGGGTTTCTGCTGATACAGTGACCTCCAGGCAGGTTCCTGAGGGAAGTGAGGGATAAGCCATGCCTATGTCTGAGAGAAGCCAAGTGCAAGGAGTCGGAGGTGGGAGTGAGCCAGAGGATGCAGAGAGGTCAATCAAGAGCAGCCAGGGGATCGAATGCACAGGCTGTTTAAGGACTTTTCAGTTTTACTCTGAGAATGTTGGAAATTTCAGGAGGATTTGAGCAAATATTTGGATGTGATTGGACTTTGGTCTTGGAAAGATCACTTTACACCTTGGAAAAGGCTGGAGGGGCCCAAGGACAGGAGTGGTGACATCTGTGAGGCTGTAGTGGTAATGGAGACAACAGCCTCTTGTTGCGGGGAGGAGGTTGCTGATTGCTGATGGAAGAGGTGAACACGGAGAGGCTATGATGCTGCATGGAAGATGACCTGTGTGTTGGGGGGAATAAAGGGCCAAGACTTTTGGCCTGAGCAACAGGAAGGGTGGGTGGCATGGCCATTTATTGACAGGGTGAGACTGAATAGAGTGGGTTTGGAAGGTAAAGAGAATGTTTCGTTACTCAACACTATGACACCATACGTGTAGGGTTTTTATCCCCACACCAACCAGTTTTCTGACTCAAGACGGCAACTGTGCTGTCGCGATTCAGTTCTGACCCTGGCTACCCGGAGCTGCTGTCAGATGACACAGCTTATGTGCTCAGTCCCACGAGACTGTCCTCATTTCAGACATTATCCCCAGCACTGGGGCTCCAGGGTACCCAAATTTCTGTCCAACATGGCTACAAAGTTGGGTTCCCACAGCCTCCTCTCAAGTTTGATACTTGATGAAACAGCTCACGGAACTCAAGGAAATGTTTACTTATATTTACTGGCTTATCATAAAAGATACAAAGAGCCAGATGAACATAAGAGCATGGTCCACAGGGGTCCTGAGTACAGGAGCTTCTTTCCTTGTGGAGTTGATGTATGTCATCCTCCCAGTGTGTGGGTGTGTTCACCAACTCGAGAGCTCTCTGAACCTGTACTTGATGGATTTTTATGGAGGTTCCATCACCAAGGCATGATCGATTGATAGATCTGTGAGAGAGAGAGAGAGCATGCACAGAAGAGGGAGAAGCAAACTCTCCACTGAGCAGAGCCTGAGGCAGGACTCTATCCTCAGACCCCTGATACCATGACCTAAGGCAAAGGCAGATGCCCAACCCATTGAGCCACCCAGGTGCCCCAGCATGATCAACCACTAACTGAAGCTCTAGCCTCTCCCCCAGAGGATTGGGGAAGAGGGCATTCAGGTCTAGGCTTCTTGTCATGGTGACTAGCCCATGTCCTGAACTATCCAGGAACCATCAAGATCCACCTCATCAGAATAAAGGACTCCTAGCACCCAGGAAATTCTGGAGGATTTAGGAGCTCAGTGTAAAATACTGTTCACACCTAGGAAGTTACAAGGGTTTTAGGAGCTCTGGGTCAAGAACTGGCGGCAGAGACCAAATTTGTGTGTGTGTGTGTGTGTGAGAGAGAGAGAGAGAGAGAGACTCGATCCCAGGATCACCACCTGAGCCAAAGTCAGATGCTCCACCACTGAGCCACCCAGACATCCTCAAATATATTTTTCTTACCATGTGTCAGTAGGGAAATCAGAGGCCTGATTTTGGACATGTGTCAGTAGTTTCAGTAGTCAGGGTTAGTGAAGATGTCAGGGTGGTTGCTGGATGAGAGGTCTGGAATCCAGGCAAGGGCTGGGCTGAGGATGGCCGGGTAGTGGTTATGACATGGCATTTAAAGCCACCAGTCTGGATGGGGTGCCGTAAGCTCATCCACGCACTGAGAGTGGGTAGAGGAAAGATAGGAAGACTGAGTCCTGGTGGAGTGATGAGGAAGATCACACCAAACAGAATGGTGACGAGTGAAGTAGGAAAAGGACCAAGAGAGAAAACTGGAAGCTATGGAAAGAAAGCATCATCAGGTAGGAGGGAATTGGTAGATGGCAAATGCTGCCAGAAAGTAATCTAAGGATTGGAATTGACCGCTGGTTTTAGCAACAGGGAAGGTGATACTGCCCTGGACCAGCGCTCCTTTGCTTGAGTGGTAGAATGGGAGGCTGATAGAAGAGGGTTTGACCAGGACTGGGAGGAGAGGGCTGCTAGCATTAGAAAACTAGAAAATGCTCTTGACAAGTTTTGTAGTGAAGAAGAGTCTTGGTGATTGCAGGGCGGGGGTGGGGAACAGGACAAGGGCGTTGTTAGTTTTTTGAGTGTGGAAATATGACTATGTTTCTGTGCTGATGAAAATGGTCTATAAGAGAGGAGGGGCTGGAGCCGTGTTTTTGAATAGACCTATGAGAGGGGGGACCCACTACACCATGTGGGCCGCAGATGGTGAAAGCACCAGAGGTCCTCTATTGGTTGTGTCCGTCCTTTGGGAAGAAGCTGAGAGGAAGGGTAGAAGTGGAGGTAGTAGAGGTTTGAGGAGGTATGGCTTCTTGTTTCAGGACCTGGAGTGTAACAGACCAGGAAAGTATCCAGTTACTGGGAAGTCTGAGGAACTTACTGTCATCAGTGGTCTCGAAGTTCAAGTGAGACCATTCATCGGGCTCCCATTGTTTTTCCTTAGCTGTTATTGAAGACTAGACTTATGCCAGAGTTGGGTTATGTTTGGTGAGCAGGATCAAGGGAGAGTTGGCAATGGGGTCGAGAATCTTCAAAGTTTATGCTGAGGAACTCGGGGCATCTGAGTTGTTTTTAGTGACAGGCTCTGAGGGGTGACCACTGGTTGGACAAGATAATGTGGGGAGAAGGGGGTCAAGAACGGAAAGAGGTCAGTATTGGGTCTTCTCTGAATGTAGAAGTCACCAAGAATTACAAGAGGTTGTGTTGGAGAGAATGTTGGGTGGGGGTGTGCATGGGGGTGTTCAGACTTGGTGGTGCTGGCAGAGTCTGGTAGAGTGAGCTTCGGGACTGGTATTTTAGGGAGGAGGCAAGATGGAAATGAGAAAGGGCTGGCAGGAAGTGCAGGGAGGACGTCTGTCCCCCAGTCCCAGCCGTAGTGGGAGGCTGAGAGAGATGGCTTGGAGTCCTTGTGAAAAAGCTACCCTTGAGTTAGAGAAAGGGGATGGCCAGAGAAGAGGCTGCCCAGTGACTGTGCGCCAGGGGAGTCAGAGCTCGTGGGCAGGAGTTGGAGGGGTTGGGTACGAGGTAGGGTAGCAGGTGTTTAGGCCATTGCTGTCTAAAGCAAATACCATAGGAGCCACAGTTGTGATTTTGGACTTTTTCGTTGCCATGTGAATGAAAGTAAAAAGCAGATGAAGTTAAATGAGGAATGTATTTTATGGAATACATAAATACATTCTTTAGGAATGTATTTTATGTAGCCCAGTATATCTAAACTATTATTTCAATATGTGATTTATATAAAAATTATTAGAAGATATTTTGTGAATGTATTTCATATAAAGACTTTAAAATCTGATTTATATTTTACACTCAAAAGTATGCTCAATTTGGGCTAGGCCCATTTCAAGTGTGTCTTTTGTTTTCTTGGTTTTTTTTTAAGATTTATTATTTTAGACAGAGAGAGAGCGCATGTGTGCACACACATGAGCAGGAGGGGGCAGAGGGAGAGAGAATCCCAAGCAGACTCTGCCAAGCACAGAGCCCAACATGGGGATCATCAGTCCCCATGATCCTGAGATCACGACCTGAACCAAAACTGAGAATTAGATGCTCAATTGACTGCCAGCCAGGCACCCCCTTTTATTTATTTATTTTACATATATATATATACCCTCCATCTGCAGCACCATTTATCCAAGGGCACCATGGGATGTGATATAGTTTGCTGTGGTATTTGCATGAACATTTTTTATTTTGGTATTATATATTTACGAAATACGAAAATAGAGCGAGCACATCAAAACAATAATACAAAGTTTTCCTTTACATAAAAATATGAGTCAGTGTAAAGAAAAATGCTAAGTAATAAACAGTGATGCTAAGGACACAACAACAAAAGATGGTCTTCTCATGACTGAAGGGTGATAACTGACCAGAAATATTTCTGGAAAAAGAAGATCCATCTCCAGTTTCCTGATCACAAAGGAACAAGATGGCCTCCCAACAAACCGTTTTTTCTGAACCCTTCTGAAAACATACATTTCCAGAACATTCTGATGTGAACGCAACAAGAAGGGAAAATGGAATGGAAAGTCCAACAGATATATTGTCAAATAACTAAAGGACTCTTCAAGCATTAGTCTGTGGCTGCCCAAGGGCATTCAAATTTTGAAAAAAAAAATATATATATTTTATATATATATATATATATATTCAAATATTTTATTTATTTACTCATGAGAGGCACAGAGAAGGAAGGCAGAGACACAGGCAGAGGGAGAAGCAGGCTCCATGCAGGGAGACCAATGTGGGACTCGATCCCGGTATTCCAGGATCATGCCCTGGGCCGAAGGCAGGCACTAAACCGCTGAGCCACCCAGGCGTCCCAAGATTCATTTATTTGAGAGAGAGTATGTGCTGGAGGAAGGGGAGGAGGAGGGGGAGAGAGGAGACAGAGAGCGAATCTCTAGCTGACTTCCTGCTGAGTGCAGAGCCTGATGCAGGGCTCCATCCCACTACCTGAGATCATGACCTGAGTGGAAATCAAGAGTCAGATGCTTAACTGACTGATCCACCCAGGCACCCCACATTTCTGGTGTTATGTAGCCACATGTGGTTAATGGCTCCCATATTAGACAGCAGTCATGTAGAGCCTGTTGGGTTAAGAATGGGCATCTTGGGTTTTGATGATGTCTTACCTTAGCCTTGACTGTCTTCACAGCAGATTGGGAGACTGGGAGTGTGGAGTGGAAGGGTAGGGGATGTAGCCAGTAGCACATGGAACATTTGGCCCCATTTTCATTCCTCTGTTAGTCTGGGCTTAACAAATATGGGGGCCTCTAGGCACCCCTGACCCTGCCAGTGGGGGTGTGGTGGTCAGTGTAATTGTCATGCATAAATCTTGGAGGTCAGGTTCTTTACACAACCCCGAGAAATCATGGCTTAATATATTCTGCCCATGAGTTCTTGTGTGTGCAGAAGCCAGGGATGGGACCACCGGGATCCTGAAGGGTCTGCCAGTGGAGGCTTCTCCAGGGAGTTGAGTCTCTCTTTTTCTGACTGGGTTGTGCCAAATATTTGTTCATCTGTATGCTAATTGTAAAGCATCTGCGTTTGTTTGGATGTATGGTTGTAACTGAAGAAACATTGCAGTGGAGAAGACAGAAAGGGGACAAAAGCCCTTGGGCAGCCACAGACTAATGCTTGAAGAGTCCTTTAGTTATTTGACAATATATCTGTTGGACTTTCCATTCCATTTTCCCTTCTTGTTGCGTTCACATCAGAATGTTCTGGAAATGTATGTTTTCAGAAGGGTTCAGAAAAAACGGTTTGTTGGGAGGCCATCTTGTTCCTTTGTGATCAGGAAACTGGAGATGGATCTTCTTTTTCCAGAAATATTTCTGGTCAGTTATCACCCTTCAGTCATGAGAAGACCATCTTTTGTTGTTGTGTCCTTAGCATCACTGTTTATTACTTAGCATTTTTCTTTACACTGACTCATATTTTTATGTAAAGGAAAACTTTGTATTATTGTTTTGATGTGCTCGCTCTATTTTCGTATTTCGTAAATATATAATACCAAAATAAAAAATGTTCATGCAAATCCACAGCAAACCATATCACATCCCATGGTGCCCTTTGATAAATGGTGCTGCAGATGGAGGGTGGAGGAGGGGGACAATGGTCAGTCCGAGAGTTTGGGCCCCTCAGGTTGAGAGAAACAAGATGTCCTTCCCAGGTTCGGCTTTATGAGTGGACAACAGAAAAGGAGCTTCGCACTGAGTGCAATCATTACAACAATATCATGGCCCTCTACCTGAAGACCAAGGGCGACTTCATCCTGGTGGGTGACCTGATGCGATCAGTGCTGCTGCTTGCCTACAAGCCCATGGAGGGGAACTTTGAAGAGGTATTTGGGGGACGGGAGCAGACCTCTCATTTAGGATGTGGCCCCTGCAAGTGTTTCTCTGGTGATGGGGGTAATCAAGTCCAGTGGGGGCAGAAGGTTTTCCCTGGGGTGTACATTCTGCATTGATTAGGTATTTTCAGAGACCTCCCTCCCCTCAACTTGAATTTGAGTAGGCTCCATTTCTGGTCAGTTACAACCAAATGGGATGTTTTGGCCAGAGATTGGGGGTAGAATCCCTTTAGAGTGGCAGTTGTAAAACACAGAGCTGCAGGGCAGGCTCTCAGCCTTGGCCAAAAGACGGTCCCAGAACTGGCTTCCATGTAACTGCTGAATATATTTTCTTGTTATACCTTATCTATTTTAAGATTGCTCGAGACTTCAATCCCAACTGGATGAGTGCTGTTGAAATCTTGGATGATGACAATTTCCTGGGAGCTGAAAATGCTTTTAACTTGTTTGTGTGTCAGAAGGATAGGTGAGTGGCGGCTTTGGGAATAGTGTGGAAGAGGTGGCACCCCTGGGTCTGGTGGTGCGTCCTCTTTCAGGTGATTGGGTGCTCTTTCAGGCATCGGTGCTCCTCTTCACGGGGTAGAATTCTTTCACAAGGGAATCAAAGCCACAACAGGCAGCCTCTCAGACCGGCTCTGCCACTGTGAACTCACCAGAGAGGCTGAGCACACAGTGTCCACTGGTGGGGACAGGAGGTGCAGGGAATGAGTTTCTCCCACTGCCTTTCAGTGCTGCCACCACTGATGAGGAGCGGCAACACCTCCAGGAGGTCGGTCTCTTCCATCTGGGTGAATTTGTCAACGTCTTTTGCCATGGCTCTCTGGTCATGCAGAATCTGGGCGAGACTTCCACTCCTACACAGGGCTCAGTGCTCTTTGGCACAGTCAATGGCATGATTGGTAAGGCTAGCCCCTGCAGGGTGCACTCCCACACGGGCCCCTTTCCTAGGGGGCCACCATTCTGAGGGGTGAGGAAGAGCAGTTGGACACCACCTAGGAGTTCACTAGCAGAGGCTGCCACAAGGTCGTCCTTCCTTGTGCTGCTTTCCTGGGCTGCCCTTGGTAGAAGATGCTTGCTGTGGGCTCTGCATGTTCTGTAGCTCCTGGCTCCCTTTGCTTCTTCAGGGCTGGTGACCTCGCTGTCAGAGAGCTGGTACAACCTCCTGTTGGATATGCAGAATCGACTCAATAAAGTCATCAAGAGTGTGGGCAAGATTGAGCACTCCTTATATCCTTCCCAGAGGCATGTCCCAGCACAGGTAGACTGACACATTATCCTAAGCTGCTTCTGGAAACTGCTATCCACTTAGGAAATGTATTTGGTTCTGTTTTTTTAATATAGTTTTCTCATGGAAAAATTCAAAGACTAGTAGAGAAAATAGTATAGTGAATCCCCATGTACTACCATCCAGTTTACCTGGTTCATCTTGGAAATACATATTTGTGTTCTTGAAATATATCTGCTTTTGGTCTTTCTGGCCTTACATGTCAAATAGGCAGTTTAGATGATTTCTTTAGGAGCATACTTCGGGAGATGTTGGGGACAGCAGTATCTGAGAATCCTTATGAGAGAGGGGGAAGACTGAAGTGGAAGAAGGGGAAGACTGAAGAAGCGGGAAACTTCCAGAAGCCCAGGGATCAGCCCCCTCGGGACACTGAGGATCCAAGTATTGCTGGACATTTTTTCGTTCCAGGAGATGGAAAAGGTCCTCCCCAAGCAGGAGGTGGGAGGGCTCCTGCTCTAGCCTGGGAGGGAGGCGATGGACTGATGGCATGCCTCTTGTCTCACTAAGCCTCAGTTTATTCATCTGTGAAGATCCAGGCTAGACTTAGGAGCATGGTTCTTCCCGGTGTGCATGTCTGATTACCTGGAGCGCTTGTAGAAAATGTCCACATATGTCCAGGCTTTGTGCTAAGGAGGGTCTCATCTGTAGCTTTAAAAACATTAACAGTTGAGAAACCTTAGTTTGGATAATAATTTTACCTAATGTCTTTTAGTTCCAAAACTGTCCAAAAAGCAATGTGATTTTTGAAAATGTTTCCTGTTCTCATCTGATGATTGCTGTAGATTGTGGTCTTTGCAGAGGTGGGGGTGACCGAGAGTAAGGCTATTTGCAGATCTCACACATTCCTTAACTCCCCCGTCCACCTGGAGATCCTTTCATACTGAGCGAAAAACAGAACCAGCCACGGGCTTCATTGATGGAGACTTGATTGAGAGTTTCCTGGACATCAGCCGGCCCAAGATGCAGGAGGTTGTGGCAAACCTGCAGGTGAGTTGTGTGGTACGTGGCCCTGCACTTGTGACGCCTGTGACACAAGTCCATGGCAAGGCTGGGCGTGCTGGAGGGTCTCAGAACACTGGGGGCCTCCTGCCTTGATCCTTAAATGCTGGTGGCCCTTTCTAAGTTGTTTCCTTCCCCTGTGGGAAGGTGGAGTCTGAGGGCAAAGGAATGTAGCCAAGGGTCATGGCACTGTACTAGGAACTTTACGCATGTGACCTCTGTGCTGGAGCAGCAAGGGCATGTTCAGGCATGTGCGGGATCTCTGGCAACTCACAGATGGGAGGCTCTTGGATCAGGTCAGGATCCTGCAGGGAAGAGAAATTTCCACAATGTGGAGTTTTGGGATATTGCTAACTGGAGATGGTGCCTCTGGGGAACATCCTGGGAGGGGGAGAAATGTATGCCAGATGGTAGCCTCTGAGCCAGCTTTGCTGTCAGTAAGTAGGTCTTGCTGACTTGAACCTTTCAGAAGAGGGGTATGGGTTTCTGAAGAGACCTTCCTCCTTGCCGTGGCATTGGAGCCAGGTGCCTCTTCCTGACTGTCCCGTTTCCCTGGGGAGGGAAGAGTAGCCTTGTGGCCCTCACAGCGCTCCCCTTTCCTCCTTGCAGTATGATGATGGCAGCGGGATGAAGCGAGAGGCCACTGCAGATGACCTGATCAAAGTTGTGGAGGAGCTGACACGGATCCATTAGCCCAGGGCTGGGATCCCCTTTCCAGGCCCTTCCCGAAGGCTTTGCTCTCTGCCCTGCTCCCCTCCCCCACCATTGTCTTCTTGGCCCTGGGAAACCTTTCCCTGAGCCAGCTGTCCCAGAAGCCACAGTACCTGTGTGGAAATGGGGATTTCTTTGAACTAAAACCAGTTCACTGGAGACCTGGGAATGGGGTGAAGGTGGAATATTTTCTCCCTGGATTTTTACCAGTCTCAGAGGATTCCAACCATCACTTTGGACCACCAAGTCTTGATTGGTGTTGCCAGTTGTCCTCCTTCCAGGGAGGGATTTTGCAGCTCTTGGGCTGAAAGGAAGCTCTGTGTGTGTGTGTGTGTGTGTGTGTGTGTGTGTGTGTGTGTGTGTGTGTGTGTGTGGTGTATCTCACACTCATATGTTGTCCTCTGCTATCTTTTTATTTAGATTGGGGGTGCAAGGAGGCTGTGGGTAAGGGGGAAGAGGGGGCGGGACGGGTTCATTGTCTCTGAAGTGAGAGCTTCCTTTTGCTTTCTGTCTTGCCTGAGAGCTTTGGGTCTGGAGGCCTGACCACCAGGCCATGAGCTGCCCGAGTCTGAAATCTGAAGATGGTGGGTGATACCCAAGCCACCACAGCCTTTTTGTCTCTGGGGAACTGCCTTCTTCAGGGGGAAGGAGGTGGGGACGGTGAATTGGTTGTTAGTTTCTGAGTTTTACCAAATAAAGTAGAATCTAAGAAGAAAGATCCATTTGCTTCCACTTTCCTTCTTGCTGCCCAACTCCCCAGCATCCCAGTCATACGACGCCTAATTCAGGGCACCATTGTCTCCCTCCTTTAGGGCAGTGGCTGCAAGGCACTTTGCTGCCACAACAGCTCCTCTTGAGTAGTGAAATGACCCCTGTGTCTCATTTGCCATGTAATCATTTTTGGTGGGATCCCAGGGGTAATTTTTAAAATTCAGTGGTCTTTGGTTGCTGTTGACTCTGTAGCCACCATGTGATTCCCAGTTGCCTCTGTTAGTAACCTGGCGAGCCTTGGAGTTGCTTGGGCTGCCTTTCCTTATGTCATTTTAGGTGTGTATACAATGTCTGGCCAACTAGCTCCCAGGCGCTGCTCCTTGGCTGGGGCAAGTAGCTCTTCATGCATCTCTCAGCTTCCTGTTGCCACATGCCCTTTGGAGTCTGATTTTATTTCCTCTGGTTTAATCAAGTAAACCTTTGGCGCCTTTGGTTTGAAAATACAGGAGTAGGACACATTTGGGGTTCACCCTTCTGTACAGCAAACAGAGCCTGTCTTCTTTCAGCTCAGTGGGTCAGAGTGCCTGCACCCACATTTCCACCAGTGATCCAGTGGGAATAAAGGCTGCTCTGTCCCAACAGCAGAGAGTAGGGTTGATCCTAGGCATATTGGCAGGCTCCTTTAAAATCAGCCTTTGATACAGTGTCAGGAAAATTGTGGTTTCAAGTTCAAACTGTGGTTTTGAGAGAGAGATTCTAGCTTAAAGGAGAAAGGGCAAGGAAGCATCTCTGCTTTGGGGGTCTTCTGGAATAAGCTTCCTTCCTTAGAAGTATTCCTTGTATTTATTTTATTTTTTATTCCTTGTGTTTCATTACTGTTCTTTCCCCCTTTTCTGGAATTTCTGAGGGTGGGAGCTAAGGGTCTTAAGGGGAAAAAATCATCAGCATCTCTCAAAAACCACAGTTTGAACTTGAAACTCAATACTGTGATTTGAATTCTTCAAGTCATGGTTTGAATTGAAAAGGCTTGCCCCCATGCCAGAGACCAACTTTAATGAGGCAGCAAAGCAACGGAACAGTCTCCAGATTGTGATTATTTTAAAATGTTAATCCTAGTTGGAGGATTGACTATAAGGTGCTAAGATCAGAAAGAGCATGTGGTAGGATGATTATTCCGGTGCTTTTTTGTGGTCTGACCTGCAGCATGGAGACCTCAGTGAGTAGAAGGTTATTACTATCCGTGGCTTCAGTCTGGGCTTTGGGAGCCATAGAGTCCTTGCAGTTTGTTTGTTTCCTATAATCTTGAGTATATTCAGTCAGGATAGAATTGAATTCCAGCAATTCTTTGGAAACTGACATTCTGCCACATTCCCACATCCTCTCTTAAAAACCGTTAATCACCTCTCCAGGGGTGAAAGGTTGCCCTTGGAGCTTTGCTACAGCCAGCTGGAATGGCTCCTTTCCATGTAGGCGCTGATGAGCTACTCACTCCAGGCCTCTGCACGAGTGGACCTTTGGGAGAATAATAGAAACACTGACTCATCACATGACCATTTGGAAGGGTCACAAGCCAGAGGCCTCCTTTCTACAGCCAACAACAACTTGGATCCTCCGCCCTCAGCGGAGGGTCCCTTTTGTTATGGAGAAGCCACAGGCCACAGAAGCGCTGAAGAACTATATATAACCAGGGGATATAAACTAGTTCTTGAAGATGAATAATATTAAGTTAGATGCTGTCAGAGTTCAAACTCTGAGAAGCCTCAAGGTCTAACAAACCAAAAGCCAAGAAAAAGAGAGCAAACAGCAAGCAAAAGAAGCAAACTGATGGTAAGAGGAGCAAGGTGAGTGCCATCAGGTCAAAATGAACCAGGGAAAGGAAAGAAATGCCAGAGACTATTTAGAAAGTTGTTTTTTGTTGTTGTTGTTGTTGTTTTCTTTTTTCTTTTTTTCTTTTTTTTTTGAAATTGACCAGTAGAAATTTACTAAGTCTTAAATATCCTGAGCTCCTCTTGAGGGGAAAATGAGGATTTTCTTCAAGCACAGAGCTGCATCTCAACTATCCAGGTGCTCACTGGCCAGTGTGGAGCAAACCCTGCCATAGTTCTGGGGTGAGCCAGAAGACGGGACTGGAGGCCACAGCAGAGTTGTGGAGTTCAGGGAGGAGGTAGCTGGGGTGTGTTGGAGTGTGTGAAAAGATGGCGCAAGGTGTGACAGGTGTGTAAAAGGGACTTTTAGTCCTGTGTAATTGTGTTGAGCATTTGTGGGTAGCTTCCAGGATTGGGAAGGAGCACCTGTTTGACACTGAGTGGTGGCCTAGGTAGGCATGATATAGGGCACTGGTGTGGTAGATTTCGTGGGCTCAAGTGAAGGAAGGCCTTTATGTTTAGCCCTATTCTTGAATAATTCAGGGTTAGATTAAGTAACAGCGAGGAATGCGGTATGAATGGTACAGAGAGAAAGCGCACCTTTGGATGTCTGAGGCAAAAAGGAAAGTTGCTGTAGGATCCTGAGGGTCCTTAGGACTCAGGATGGCCTTTCTTTTTTTTTTTTTTTTTTTATTCATGAGAGACACAGAGAGAAGGAGAGGCAGAGACACAGGCAGAGAGAAGCAGGCTCCATGCAGGGAGCCTGATGTGGGACTTGATTCCGGGACTCCAGGATCACGTGAACCCTGGGCCGAAGGCAGGTGCTAAACCGCTGAGCCATCCAAAGATCCCTTGGGATGAACAGTAATATGAAAGTTGCACTCATCTTACAATACAGAATATTTTGGTGACTTAGTTGCTGAGAATTTGTTGCTTAGATTTGAAGATGGATCAAGACTAACAAGGTGAGGGCAGCCCGTTTGGCTCAGTGGTTTAGCACCGCCTTTAGCCCAGGGCGTGATCCTGAAGACCCGGGATTGAGACCCAGGTCAGGCTCCCTGCATGCAGCCTGCTTCTCCCTCTGCCTGTGTCTCTGCCTCACTCTCTGTCTTTCCTGTGTATTCTCATGAATAAATAAATATCTTAAAAAAAAAAAAAAAAGACTAACAAGGTGAGATAATGGGCCTAAATCTGAACATCTGGGAAAACTCAAGTGCACAGGTTCAGGTAGGGAGATTGGTTTAGCAGCTTGAGTTCAGGAAACAAGAGTAACAACATGAAACCATGACAGCCGGAAACACCACTATTGGAAACCGCTATGAACCACCAGCATCCTATGGTTGCCGGAAAAGCCAAGTCCTATTAGGCTGTGTTAATAAAACTTTGGTATCTGCAAGGAATGGAAGGAGACAAAAGTCCAGACCATTGTTGGTACACCATGGTCATTTGTGGTCACCAGTGTTAAGGATCTCAGTGACAGCTTAAGGTAGCCAGTGGGAGGGCAGCTGCAGAGGCAGAACCAAAGGAACTGGAATTCTTTAGCTGGGAATAAAGCACTTCCTAACAAATGTAGTTACTCAAAACTGGCTTGGGCTGCCTTTTGACAGGTGAGTTCCTTATCCTTGGAAGTGTTTAAGCAAAAGCTTGACTCACGGGATCTGGGTGGCTAGGGAGGATTCCTGCACAAGGCCCAGGATAGTTTGGGTATCCTTCCTGCTTCCTCCCAGCTGGATGGTCCGATCTCCCTCCACTACCTGCTCCCCACTTCCCCGCCTACCAGCCTCTGGTTGCAGCCTGGGGCAGCTACAGAGGGGGGCCAAGAGGAGCCTCTGGGTTCAAGCCTAGCTAGTGTCCTCTGGCCAGGGAGCAGGTGGATCCATGACCCGCACACCCTGGACTAGTGTGCGGACCTGCCGGCAGGCGGGAAGCCGGCCTTGACCTGCCCAGCGGCGGAATGACCCAGCGTTTCACCTTCCGGGACAGCTGTGGCAGCTCGGGCTCCCCCGAGACCAGCCGTGCCCCGGCGCCGGCCTCCAGCGCCAGCCGCGCTCCGGGACCTTTCCTCCGCGGCCCTCGGTCGGACGCCCACAGCCCTTCGCAGGAAGCCGACTCCGACCCCGGGCAGCGGGTGTGGGCCGAGGCTGAAACCCCGCCCCCAGGGGTCTCTGATCTTTGCCCCCGCCCCGGGCTCCGCGCCTCCTCGAGAGGCCACCGGCCGGCGAGCGGCGCTGCCTTTTGTGCGCTGCGCTCCGAGGTGCCAGGACCCCGGCGGCCGGCGCGGCCCTTCCTCTCCGAGCCCCGGCCCCCGCTCGGGCCCGCGTGCCAGCTCCGGGCTCTCCGGTTCGCTCCCCCAGCGCCAGGAGCAGGGCCGAGGGCCGAGGGAGGGCCGAGGGCCGGCCGCCCCCTCCCCCGCGCGGCGCCCGGGCCCAGCCAGCGGGGACCCGCCGCCGCCGGTCATGTGGGCCGGACTGATCCTCCGCGCCGCCTGCGCCGCGCTGCTCTTGCCGGGGGCCCCGGGCCGCAGCCACGGCGGGAGGAAGCCGCCCGGGCATTTCGCGGCCGAGAGGTAAGCGCCTCGCGCCCGTCCCCTGTCCCGCCGCGGGGCGCCCCGGGCGTGGGGCCGACGGGGGCTCCGGCAGCCGCGGGTGGCACCGCTCCGGGGGGTCCGGGCAGCAGCGGTCGGCGCCCCGGGCGGGGCTGTCCCGACAGGATGGGGGCAGGGGCGGCGGAGACCCGGCGCCGGCCGAGCCCCCCGCGCTTGCCCTGCGGCGCCGACCCCCGGGGAGGGCACCGCGGGGAGGGCACCCCGGGGAGGGCGGCCGCGGGGAGGGCACCCCGGGCTTAGGGCACCCCGGGGAGGGCACCCCGGGGAGGGCACCCCGGGGAGGGCACCGCGGGGAGGGCACCCCGGGGAGGGCACCGCGGTGAGGGCACCCCGGGGAGGGCACCCCGGGGAGGGCACCCCGGGGAGGGCACCCCGGGTAGGGCACCGCGGGAGGGCACCCCGGGTAGGGCACCGCGGGGAGGGCACCGCGGGAGGGCACCGCGGGAGGGCACCCCGGGAGGGCACCGCGGGGAGGGCACCCGGGTAGGGCACCGCGGGGAGGGCACCCCGGGTAGGGCACCGCGGGGAGGGCACCCCGGGGAGGGCACCGCGGGGAGGGCACCCGGGAGGGCACCGCGGCGAGGGCACCCCGGGGAGGGCACCCCGGGGAGGGCACCGCGGTGAGGGCACCCCGGGGAGGGCACCCCGGGTAGGGCACCGCGGGGAGGGCACCGCGGGGAGGGCACCCCGGGGAGGGCACCCCGGGTAGGGCACCGCGGGGAGGGCACCCCGGGGAGGGCACCCCGGGTAGGGCACCGCGGGGAGGGCACCCCGGGGAGGGCACCCCGGGTAGGGCACCGCGGCGAGGGCACCCCGGGGAGGGCACCGCGGGGAGGGCACCCCGGGGAGGGCACCGCGGGGAGGGCACCGCGGGGAGGGCACCCCGGGGAGGGCACCGCGGGGAGGGCACCCCAGGGAGGGCACCCCGGGGAGGGCACCGCGGCGAGGGCACCCCGGGGAGGGCACCCCGGGGAGGGCGGCCGCGGCGGCGAGCGGCTGCGGACCTTGAACCGCGCGGCTCTCCGCGGTCACGTCCCGGTTTCCGCCGTGCGCGGGCGGGGGCGGGGTTTGCCCCTTTGCCCCCGGTCGGTGCAGCGCTCGCCTAGAGCCTCCCCGCGGGTTTGCGTGATGCGCCGGCTCCTGCCGGACGGGCCCCGCGCCCGCCCCCCGCCCGCCCCGCGCCCGCCCCCCGCCTGCCGCCTGTCGCCGAGGCTGCCCGGGGCGCCCGCCCGCGCCCGAGGGTCGCCTGCCGCGTTGGTGGCTCCCGGCCCCTTCAGGGCCCGCCCCGCCTTAGGAGCAGGACCGCCGGGCCCTCCCCCAGGACCCTCCCCCAGCGGCCGCCAGAACCGCTCCAGCAAGGGCGGGGGTGAGACCGCGCGGCCGGGAACACCTCCCGCCTCCCGCCTCCCCAGGCGGCTTCTTTGCTGCTTCTGTGATGACTCCAGAGAAGTCTCTTGGAGGCTCCAGGCGCGGTGCGCTGCGGAGCCGTCCGTACCCAGTGTGCCCAAAGTTCCCCTGCCCAGAGCACTTGTCACGTCTGACAGCTGCTCTCCCGCGTGGAGTGGATGCCTTTGCCATCCGTCTGGTGCCTGCTGCTGCACCTAGCACCAGGTGGGTGCTCTGTAGAGGCCGCCTGGCAGGGCAGCAGCCTCCGGGCAGGGCTAGAGTGCAGTTGGGGAGGGTTTTCCTCTCCCCTTGTGCCAGGATTCCCAGTTAAAACCCGGCTGGACTCCCCCTCTCCGCCCAGCCCATCACAGGGCCACTTCCAGTCAACACCGATCCCCTCCAGGACGAGCACCTGCTCCCTCTGCCTCCAGCACCCTCTCCCTTCCTCCACTCTCATGGCTTGCCCCGACTCCTCTTGCCCATCTCAGCCCAGATTCCGTCCTTCCAGAAGACCTCCCCTGGCCCTCCTCAGGACTCCAAAGCCTGTCCCATTGTGGCACCAGTCACACTGTTTTGTTATCACCTGGTTCTTCATCTGCCCAGCGTCCCTTCAGGGCAGGGAGGCTTGTTCATGGCTGTACCGCCATGCCTCACCCAGTGTCAGGCAAACTGGCTCCCCTTTCCTGGCACCCTCACCTCCACCCCAGAGATGTCACCTGGGGAATGCGATCTCTGGGGCTGCCTCCCTCCTCTGTCTCTTCTCCTGGCTTCCTTTCTCAGCCTTTCCCTCCACAGCCATCTAGTGAGCACCTACTATGTGCCAGGCATTCCTCTTGACACTGAAGTGGACCAAAGAGATGAAGCCCTGGTCCTCAGAGAATGAGAGGGGAGACAGACAATGAATGAATCAACAAATTGATAAGTACTTGAATGTCCCAGGAAGTACTTCTTCTTATGGAGAAGAATAAAGCAAGATAAGGATAGGTAAGATAGATCTCTCTGAGAAGGTGCATGAGCAGAGAGACCCAGGTAAAAGAGCGAGTGACCTGGGTTCGTTCGTTCGTTCGTTCGTTCCTTCCTTCCTTCCTTCCTTCCTTTCTTTTTAAGATTTTATTTATTTATTCATGAGAGACACAGAGAGAGAAAGAGGCACAGACACAGAGGGAGAAGCAGGCTCCCTGTGGGGAGCCAGATGTGGGACTTGATCCTAGGACCTGGGCTCAACCACTGAGCTGGGTGCCCTGGGCTGGGTACATTTCTGAGGAAGAACCTTCCTGATAGAGGGAACTGCTGCTCTGTGTTCATGTGGTGTCTGTAGGAAGCTGGTGTCTCTTCTCTCCTACCTTTGTCTTTGTCTTGCCTCCAGGAGAGACCATCTGGGTCATTTTGGCGGGGGCAGAGGGGTACTTCCCATTGCTCCTCTGGCAGGTTTCAAGAACTGTTGACTGACTTACTGACTGGCTGGGAGGCTTTCACTGCATGGCAGACCAATCCCTCAGCCAGCACAGAAATATGGAAAGTGCTCTCTCCTCTCTTGTAGACGCCGGCTGGGCCCCCACGTCTGCCTCTCGGGCTTCGGGAGTGGCTGCTGCCCTGGCTGGGCACCCTCCATGGGCAGTGGGCACTGTACCCTTCGTAAGTGCCTGTCCCTGTGCCCCAGACATCCTCCACAGCAGGGTGCTCACTCCCTGGGCTGGCCTATGTAGGGCAGATTGGGGTCCCCGGCCCCCCACTCCCTCACCTGCGTTTCTCCTCTCAGCCCTCTGCTCCTTTGGCTGTGGGAGTGGCATCTGCATTGCTCCCAATGTCTGTTCCTGCCAGGATGGAGAGCAAGGAGCCACCTGCCCAGGTAACTGGGGGTGGGCCGTGGCTGGTGGGAAATACTCTTTTGACACTGAGACTATGTTCCAGGCTCAGGGCTTTTGTTTCAGAATATCATCTTCCAAAAACCCACTTGGTAGGCCTTCTCATCTCCATTTTACAGATGAGGAAACTGAGGCACAGAAGTTAGTGGTTCACCTAGGTTACATGGCTAGCAAGTGGCACAGCTGGATTTAAGTTCCAGTCTTTCCCTCTAGAGCCACCTTACCAACAGAATTTAGGAGGAGCCCCGGTGAGGTGGGGGCAACTGGCACTGCGGTAAGGGTGTGTGCTCATGGATGTGATCCATTTTAGAAGTCCATGGACCCTGTGGCGAGTATGGCTGTGACCTTACCTGTAACCATGGCGGCTGTCAGGAGGTGGCCCGAGTGTGCCCTGTGGGCTTCTCCATGACAGAGACAGCTGTCGGCATCAGGTGTACAGGTGAGAGACCTGGGCATGGTGAGGGTTGCACGGCGAGTGGGCATCCTGTCTCATCTTCCATCCCTCCCACCAGTACAGCCTCCAGAGAGGCATGCCAGGCCAGGCTGAGCGAGGCCGAGCTCTGGTTGGAGTGTGGGCAGGGAGGCAGGCCAACACAAGAAACAGGTCCCTTCTGCTATGAGCCAGGAATGGAGCTAGGGGCTGGGGTGACGAGTGGCGGCTTGGTTCCTGCTGTTGTCCATCCCTGCTCCTGAACAGGCGAGGGGAGACAAGTCAGGATAACCACATAATGGGGCCGTAACCAGTGAAGTGCGGGGAGCCAGACCCACAGAGGGGTAGGGAACCAGGACTTGGAGACTGGGCTGACCATGGAACGTTCCCTTGGGACCCTGGTATTTGAAAGACCAGGAAAGCCAACCTCAATAATTGTTTTCTAACAGTGCTATTTGTTTGTGATTTTAAAAGCGTTCTCACAGGCAGATCTGTTGCCTTCTCAGAGGCAGCCACTGGGACCAGTTTCTTGAGTATCTTTCCAGAGAGCTGAAAGAAAGCCTTTCTTTCTCTTTTCTTTTCTTTCTTTTTTTTTTTTCTGAGTTTTGACTTTGTATAAATATGTTTCTTCCCCAAATATGAAAGTAAAAAATAACTTACTTTGGAACATTTGGAAAGTATAAAAGAAGGGTAGAAGGTAAAAACAGACATATCCCCAAAGCCCCTACTCAGAGATATTTTACTAAAATGAAGTCGTTTTTTTTGCTTTTTTCCCTGGATGTATATGTGTTTGTGAGTGTGTGCACCTGTGTGTGTTTGTGTGTGCACTTGTGTGTGTGTGTGTGAAGCGTGTATATCTGTGTGTTTCATAAATTGGAATTATACCTTACGTAAAGTTTTTGTTCATCCTTTTTCTCACTTTATATTGTGGGTGGGGAACAGTCCTCACAACGTCATTTTTAGCGGCCGAGTATGTGGTTGCTGTAACTTGCTGTCCATTGTGTAGGTTCTCTGCGATGCTTCACTACGACAAGTAATGCTGCAGTAAAGAGGCTTTTCATGGGCCTCTCCCATTATTCCCAGAAGGAGAACCACTGGGTCAAGGGTCTCACTAAGGAGTTTTAGTGCTCGGGGCCCATTGCCACATCCTCTTCGGGAAGGCTGAAGCAGTAATCCTCCCATGAATGTGTTTTCTAGGGAGCACTTTCTGCACACACTTCTTGTTGCAGAGGCAAATTGGACCTGGAAGAGCCAGAGAATGTCAAAGTTAGCACCAGGCAGGGGCGGGGGTGGGGGGCACTGGCCACCATCACAAGGGATCCCAGTGAGATGGGGTTTAGTCAGGGTGGGCTTTCTAGAGGCCATTCATGTGGTCCCCAGGGGCTGGCTGTGAGGAGAGCAAGTGGGGAGGATGGAGGTGTCCAGCAGGCACGGGGCCAGGGGGTGGGAGACTCAGATGCAGACTGCAGTGGGTGGCATAGATTATATAAGTCCTTAAGACCTGCTGTGGCTCCTAGAGAAGGGATGCCATGAAGCCAGGGGTGGAGAGTTCTGTCCCTGGCACTCCTCACCCCACAGGCCTGAACTTCCCCAAAGGACTACTTGGATCTGGTCCCCCTGCCCTGGGCAGAAGCCTTGGGGCCTCCTTGGCACTCTACAGCTGAACCTCAACCCACTGCTTCAGCCTCTCACTGCCCAGGCCAGCAGGAGGAAGCTCCTCAGGCTCTCTCTGCTGGTGGCCCTCCTTCTGATGCCTCGTGGTCCTCTGCCCATCTGTTCTCCAGCTTCTGGGGCCAGGCATTTCCCGGTGGGGCATGTATCACCTGGTGGGGCTCCAGCATCTGGGCGTGTGCCATGGCTTTTAATGTTAGCAGACTGTAACCAGCTGGAGAGTCTGTGCCATGGCTTGGTCACATTTGTGTCCTCCATGGCACCCCTCCAGATCTGCCACATATAAGTGGTGCTCAATAAACATTTAATGGAATTAGATCAGCCCTCCTGCTCACTCTCCTCTGCCCTTCTAGGGTTGCCCTATGGTGGGGCCATTGGAAATGGTTCTGTCTTAGCTATTCTCTGCCCTCCAGTCTCTGTGGGTCACAAAGGAGCCCAGCCCTCAACCTCTGCTATCTGGTCGTTCACTCATAGCCAATGACTTTCCCGGTGGTGCCTGGTCTTCCTCGGGGTATGTGTGTGTGTGTGTGTTGTGGGGCGGGGTGGTTTCCACCCTGCTGAAGGTAGGCTTCTCCTGAAACAGTGTCCTTGTGGGGTCAATTTTTTTCCCCCTGAACCCAACCACATGCAGATGGTCTGTGCAAGGATGTTTTCTCTCTTCCCAGACATTGATGAATGCTTAAGCTCCTCTTGTGAGGGCCAGTGCGTGAACACGGAAGGCGGGTTTGTGTGTGAGTGTGGGCCAGGCATGCAGCTGGCTGCCGACCGCCACAGCTGCCAAGGTGAGTGGCCCAGAGACAGGTAATGCCACCACGGCCAGGCTCTGAGTCGAAGGCGTGGCCCCACCCAGCCCAACAGGTGCACTCCATGCATTACTGCATTTCATGGTCCTCTGTGGGCAATACTGTTATCATCCGTACTTTATTGACTGGGGCTCACCCAAGGCCATCCCAGGAGGAAGCACTGGAGTCATCTTGAATCCTGGCATGTCCAGCCCCTGCTCTGAACTGGTGCTGCAGGGTGGAGGGATACAGCCAGAGATGCTGAGGGGAGAGCCAAGGACAGGATGGAGGAGGCCACTGAGGTGAGGGAGGCTCCATGGAAGAGATATGCCTGCTGCAGTCCATCACCTGCTGCCTTCATTAGCTCCACCTGCCCCGGTGGCTGAGCTGCCTGGGTCTGGTGGGGAGGGCAGAATTAGGTTGGGGTGAGGGGTAAATGCTGGGGGAGCCTGGGGAAGAGAAGGAGTCTGCTCCTGAGTGAGGAGGATGAGGGAGATCTTTTAATATAATTACCTATCCCTTTAAGATGCCTTTTACTTACAGAGGAAGCATTCTCTCTTGAGGCAGATAAGGAAAAAGGTTCCCTATGAAACTGGTATTATTTTCTATTGTTTGAAATAGTCATAAATTGTGAAATACATTTTAAAAGCTGCTACCTCCAGACCCTTTCTGCCACTCCTGCGCTCTGCCCTGCGCTCTGCTCTCCAAGCCTGGTATCTTAGTTTGCTTGGGCTGCTATCACAAAATCCCACAGAATGGGCCAATTACACAACAGAATTTATTCTAATGGTTCTGGAGTCCCAAAAGTCCGAGGTCAAGGTGCCAGGCCGTTCTCTTTCAGGCCTCCCCTTCCTGGCTTGTGGACAGTCACCTTCTTGCTGTGTTTTCAAGGGGAGAGAGAGCAAGCTCTGATGGCTGTTCTTATAAGGGCACTACTCCCATTATGCGGGATCCCCCTTCATGATGTCATCTAAACCGAATCACTAATAAATAAATAAACAAACCCAATCACTGCCCAAAGGCTCCCCCCCTCCATCACATTAGGGGTTAGGACTTGAACATATTCACCCAGCATCTGGTTATTACTGCTCTGACGCATGCCCTCCTTGCCTGTCCCCACGGTATGTCCATACACACATATGTACTCACAGAGACAGGATGAGTAGCTGATAGTTGCATCATGCCAACCACTTGACGTGCATGTTCTCATTTCATTCTCAGACTGATCTTGTGAGACTTCTACTGTTTATTTACACTTTCCTCATTAAAGAAATTAAGTAACTTGCCCAAGATCATGTTAGAGTTGGGGGTTTGAATCCAGTTGTTCTCTGCTTGCTATCTTCTTCTCAGCAATGGAGCTGATACGGAGATCTCTCCATATCAGGGTAAACAGACCTGCCTTGCTCTTTTTAAAATGCCACCTGGTGCTCTGCAGCACAAATATCCCATAGTGTACTAACTCTTCTCTTGTTGATGGACATAGAGATCATTTCCAGTTTTTCAAACAGTGGCATGGGGAAGCTTTGACAGAGGAGGTGCTATGCAAGCTGAGTTTTGAGGTATAAGAGTTTTCCCCCAGACAAGATGGACAGGCATTCTGGGCAGACAAAAGAACATGGGCAGAGAGGGAGGCCCACAAGGACATGGTACATTTGCAAGGTGGCTGAACAAAGGTGAGGGAGAGGGAAGGATGTGGGAAAGGCTGCCCAGGGCTTGTGAGCTGTGGGGTGGCATTGGCGTCTGCGAGAGCAGAGAGTGGCCTGGATGTTTGGTCAGAATATCCCGGATGCAGTGTAGTGGATGGCTTGGGAGGAGCGCAAGGAGAGGCACCAGGCCATTTTTCTTCTCCAGATCAGAGAGGCAAAGGAAGCCCGGGCTGGGGTAGGACAGGGAGGATGGAGAGAAGAGGGCTGGTCCAGGGAGGATTTCGTTAATATGCCGAATGTGGGTGGTGAGAAAGAGAGGGTTTAGGAGGGTCCCCCACAGCCCCGAGTGGGAGGGATAGCAACAGAAGAAGAGGGGAGCACACAGTTCTGACGCTCCATGGGGAAATGAGCTGCAGTCTTGCCTTGGTCCCTTGCAGACACTGACGAATGCCTTGGGACCCCCTGTCAGCAGAGATGCAAAAACAGCGTAGGCAGCTACAGGTGTTCCTGTAGACCTGGCTTCCATCTCCATGGCAACCAGCATTCCTGTGTAGGTAAGGTGGGGGGACCCTGTTGTCTTCATACTTAGGCTGCCCATCAGAAAGATGGGCAGGACGAGCCCAGGGACAGGGAAAGGCCAGCGGTCCGGACCTCCTGGCCGCCTGGAGCCTGTAAGCACTTGAGCCTTTGCTCAGAGCCTGCCTTTCCCTGGGGTTGGCGTGGCTCCTCATGTAAGACCCTGTCTTGGACTTTTCCTGGCCACATGCCACTTTCATCCTGTTATGTTTCTCTTCTACCCCTCTCCCAGATACACCCCAAGGATTCCTCTCTGCTCACCCATTTTCTTGGCTGCCTTTGCTCCCCTTGGTAAATAAAGCATGTTATGTCTTGGTTCCTCTAGTTTAGAAGGAGACCCCTGTTTTCTTAGCCCATTAGCAGAAATTTCCAGAAAGGGATTGGCATGTTTGGCTTAAGCTTGGCTCATGAGTTGAAGGTGGGGGTCCCATGGGCCTGAAAACAGACCTTGTTCTGACGGAGTTTGGTATTTGTTCCACAGTCTACGTTGACTAGTGCAGTAATTCTTGAGACTCTTTTTCAGAGGGGGCCACACTATCCCCTACTTACACGTGGGAAGGTGGAAGGTTTGGAGATGAGATTCCCAGCAGGGCTCATCCCCACCAGCCAGCAGGTAACCATCCCTTAGTAGTGCTGGGAGATGAGTTCCTGGTGCATCCGTTAAATGCCAACTGGGTGTATGAACCTTCCAAGGGAACCAGCCATAGATTTCAGCCCCTCTTAGACATCTGAGTCACGTCCCATACCCTGAGGCAGGGATGGACCCTATAAGAACATGGCAAGGAGACTGCCCCAGGCTTCTGGGCTCAGGGATGGAGAAAAAAGGGGTCAGCAGCCCCAACAAGGCAGCTGTTGGCAGCGAAGCTCTCCTACAGATGTAAACGAGTGTCGGAGGCCACTGGAAAGGCGAGTCTGTCACCACTCCTGCCATAACACCGTGGGCAGCTTCTTGTGTACATGCCGGCCTGGCTTCAGGCTCCGAGCTGACCGCGTGTCCTGTGAAGGTGAGCAACCAGCCTGCCGTCCTGGCCCCTGGCCCCAGGCCCTGCCCCCACAACAGGCCCCACCCGGCCCACCCTGTGCCCACTCCCGCCTTCTTCCTTTTCCATCGGTTCTTTTTCAATTCGTCTTGTTATTTCCAACTCATCACTTTCTCACTTCCTCTTCCACTTTTTTTTATCCATTCGTCATCCTTTGTCATTTTACTGTTTCCCTAACCCTTTTGTTTTCTTTCAAATGGTAAAAAGGAAAAACAAATGATAGAGGAGCATGTGACTGGGAGGAGTCCTAGGAACCTGGGCTCCCAGGGACACTTTGGACATGTGGTGTCAGCTCACTGCCATACTTCAGTGGTGTGCCTATTAACATGCATATAAGGTCATCTAGATACTGAACGTGTTCTTTCTAGTTCATGGCAAGCTTTCCCCAGGCTGTTCCTTCATCCCAGGCCTTAGCATCCCCTCCTGGGAAGCCACCTCTGGGTGGGGAGCAGGGGACCTACTCCCAACTTGTCATTGGGCTGGCTCTTGTGGTGTTGTTCCATCCACCTTGTGTGATCATCACTGTGGCCCTCCCTGTGGTCTTGGGTCGAACAGGTGGTATTAGACCCGTTTTGCTGCTGAAGAAACTGGCCCAGAGACGTTCAGTGACTGGTGGTGGAGGAGCTTTGTTCAGACACCCTCCCCGCCCCCACCCGTCTTGCCTCCTGCCTCCACTGCCTCCCTCAAGAGACACCTTTGCTTCTGTTTCAGCTTTTTCGAAAGCCGCTCTGGCCCCATCGGCCATCCTGCAGCCCCTGCAGCACCCACCCAAGATGCTTCTGCTGCTCCCAGAGGCAGGCCGGCCTGCCCTCTTCCCTGGACACAGTCCCCCTTCTGGGGCCCCGGGGCCCCGAACTGGGGTCAGGACCACCAGCCTGCCTTCTCCCACCCCTGTACCATTCACGTCCTTGTCCTCTGCCCCAACTCAGCTGCTGGCCACCCTGGTGCCTATCCCTATACCTAGTGCCTCCCTCCCGGGGACCCTCGGGCCTCCCTCACAACTACAGGAGGTGACCCCGTCCTTGCCCAGGGGCCTAGCAGCCACACAGATGGCACCAAGGTCCTCTGCCTGCTGGCACCTGGGAGCCATGTATGAATCAGGGAGCCACTGGAAAGAGCCTGGGTGTTTCCAGTGCTGGTGCCAGGTAGGTGGGAGAGACCCTGGGGGTGCCCTGGTCTGGCATCCAGGGCCTTGTGATGGCTGGAACTCCTGCTTCTGCTTGCAGAATGGGGAGGTGACCTGTGAAAAGGTGACGTGTGAAGCTGCTTGCTCCCACCCGATTCCCTCTGAAGATGGAGGGTGCTGTCCGTCGTGTGCAGGTGGGAGCTGGTCTGGGGAAGGCTGTGAGTTCCCCACATGGTCCTACTTCTTCCCTTCCCTAGTCCTTCTGTGGCTGAAAGACTGTTCTCCAATTTTTGGGTACATTAGAATCACCTGAAGGGTAATTCCTGGGCCTCACCCCCAGAGCTTCTGATTTATCAGGTATGGGCAGGGCCTGGGAATTTGTATTTCTAACAAGATCCCAGGTGATGCTGATGTTTTGGTCCGGGAACCACACTTTGAGAACCACTGGTCTATGCTGTGATATCCCTCAGGGGAACTTTTCATCATCTGTGGATTCTCTTTGAGCTTCATTCATTCGTTCATTGAGTTTCTCCAGATCAACCCAGTGGTCCCCGTCCCCTCCCCCATCTCCCCTCCTACAGCCAGAGGAGTAGTTCTTTGTAAATTCTGTCCCCCTTTCCAATTTACTCCCATAATCTGCTTACAATAAAGACCCTGCATCTTAACAAGTCCTTGGATAGAGCTTCTCAAAACTTGCTCTTCCCAGGAATCCCTGGGATCTTATTAAGACACAGCTTCCCATTCAGTAGATCCGGGAAGGGACCTAAACTTCTGTGTTCTCTGAAGCTCCTGGTGATAAGATGCTGAGGCCGCTGCAGGTGGAGCAGCAGCAAAGACATCTTCCAAAGGGTTAGAATGAGAATAGACTTAATGATAATCATGACCTTTTACCATGTTCCCACTATGTCCTGAGCCCTGAATGTGAATGCCTAGGCACCTTACATCTGAGGCTGTGGATCTTCCCAAGGTCCCTGCAGGGCACATGGTGGTGTTTCCATTTCACAATAAAAACAACTGAGTCCATAGAGGTTAAGTGACATACCCGAGGTCACTCAGGTAACGGAATGGACAGACCGGAGTTTGGAACCCAGGGATGCCTGACTGGCCTTCCTGCCTTATGGGAATAAAATGCCATGTTCTCAATAGAGTTCTGGGTTTACAGACATGAATGGGACCCTCTCCTAGGCCATCTTCTGTGGGTATCTCCTTACTTCTCCAGGGGTCCTAGGACCACACAGTCCTGGGTATCTAGATCTGCCACTCCTGGGCATCCAGGCCGGTGAGAGAAGATTCTAGGTACATTATGCCTGGAAGAGTAATGAGACCTCAGGCTTCCTCTACTTTGAAGATGTCTAAGGCCTCCACTCCTGTTTGTCTTTCAAAGGCTGTTTTCATAGTGGCGTCATTCGAGCCGAAGGGGACGTGTTTTCCCCTCCCAACGAGAACTGCACTGTCTGTGTCTGCCTGGTGAGCATCACAAGAGCCTCAAGGCCTTGCGGGTATTTTCCTAACCATTTGGGGGTTTTAGAGGAAGAGGGAAACATCCGATGTTAAAGGTGAGCTTGTCAAATGGAGGAAGAGTTCCCAGGTTGTGAATTTTGGTCAGAACCTGTCGCATTTAAAGGCGTGGGGGGTCTGAGGAGCCAGGAGCCAGCAGGCAAACAGGATCCATCCATCTAGGAAGGGGAGGGGATGAAACTCCCTCGGAAACTTCCCACCAGGGAGGCTGTTTTCCTCTCCAGGCAAAATATTTGCCAGCACAAAGGTATCCACATTTGGGAGGGAGGAGGCTTATTACCAGACTCAGCTTATTAAGAGGATTATTTTGCTGTAGGTAAATTCGTTTCTCTAAGAATAGTTATTAAGCACCTACTGTGTTCCGGACACTGCCAGGTGCTGTCACACAGATTCGACTAGGAGTACTTGGTGAGTTCCAGGCTCAGGGCTTGGGGCTTTTCTTCTGTTGCCTCACCCGAGGCTCCTGGCAGCTCCTCTGGGTCAGCTTTCCTGGCCCTGTTCTACAGATGAAAAGACCAAGGCATGAGCTGGGATGTGAGCAAGGGTCTGTCTGCGTCCATGGCCTGGGCTCTGTCCACCACTCCTCACTGCCATCCTCTGACTGTCACTGGCCTGGTGGTGACAGCAGAGGCCGCAGGACAGGGGGTAGGGCACATAGACTGCAAGCGCTGCCCTGTACCGAGGTCCCCTTGGGTGCCACGCATGGGGACCCATGTGCAGTGGCTGAGTACTTTCATGGATCCTGTTGTGGCACATATCTTCAGCAATCCCCGATGGAAGGGTCGTTTCCAGCTCATCTCACAGATAGGGAGATCGAGGCTCAGTGAGCTGACCAACATTGGCCAGAATCTCAGGACTCATTAGTGAAGGAGCAAACACTATAGCTCAGCTCTGGCTGGCTTGGGGGCTGGTGGGAGGGGGAGAGGAGTTTGCCTTAACTTTAAATTTTAAAGTTTACCTTTTTTTTTTTTAAGATTTTATTTATTTATTTATTTATTTATTTATTTATTTATTTATTTATTTATTTATTTAAGAGAGAGAGAGTGAGTGAGAGAGCACAAGCATGGGGAGAGGCAGGCAGAGGCAGAGGGAGAAGCAGGCTCCCTGTGGAGCAGGGAGCCCAATGCAGGGCTCCATCCCAGGATCCTGGGATCAGGACCTGATCTGAAGGCAGATGCTTAACCTGCTGAGCCACCCAGGTGCACTTAAAATCTGGTCTTAAATTTAATTCTTTGAATAGCCAGTAGAGTCACCTGGTTCAAAACTCAGATGCACAGGGAAGTGGTGGAGCAATCTCTGTTCGCCTCTCCCTGGCATCCTTCCAAAGCTTCTGTTATGCTTTAGGAGGATGTAACACTGGGGCCTGGGTCCCTGCACACTGTCCTTGTGTCACCATGGTGGCATTCAGCAGTCTGGGATGGCTTCCATTAGGAGGCGTTGGTGTTGCACAGGAGACCTGAAGGATGGTGTGAAGTAGGGAATGAGCTGATGGGGTGTAGGACCTAGTTCTCCTCCTCCCCACCTCTGCCCCCACCCACCACCATGTCTCCCTCCTCAGGCGGGAAATGTGTCCTGCATCTCCCCAGAGTGTCCTCCCGGCCCCTGTCAGACCTCCCTGAAGTCAGATTGCTGTACTTGTGTTCCAGGTCAGTGACTCTTCGGGCTTTGGGTGGGAGGATTTTGCTTTTTGGTGTGATTTTGGGAGCAGGGTGAGTGGAGCAGAGGAAGGAGATTGATTTTTGCTTCAGAAACTCAGATCAAGCGAAGCATTTCAAAGTGCCAGTTTAAGTGAGCACCTACTATGTGCACAGTTGTTTGGAAGCTTGATTGGGCTCCCAGCCCAGCCAGTGCCCTGCCCCCCCTTCCACACAGCCAGGAAGGGCTATGAGTCCACTCCTGGCATGGCTCTGTCTTGAGACTGGGAGGGCATCTCCCTTTCCCTACTAACGAGTTTGTCCTTTGTTTAAAATGTGGTTCTCTTTTCCTGGGATGACCTCATCATCATCATGAATGTTCCCTGATGGCTCTGTGTTGTTGCCTGCCAGCCCTTGATCTCACTGCATTTGTGTTGCTCAGCCTTGAGGGAGTACTATTCACAGCCCCATTTTATAGATGACAAAACCAAGGCTCACTGACGTCAGTGATGACTGCCCAGTTAATACCAGAACAGAACTTGAAATCAAGCCTACTAATTACAAAACTGGTGTTCTTTAAACAAAAAAAATGCTTTTCTTAACCTTTAAATATTATTTTTAGCTAAGACGTTTTTTAATAGTAATATACTGCCTATGAAGTAGGAACTGTTATCATCTCTTATCAACCCCAATCTACAGATGGGAAGACTGAGGCTTAGAGAAATTGAGTATGTTGCCCCAAATCTGTCCCTAGTGAGTTGTGTAGCTGGTATTTGAACCCAGGGGCGTCTGACTAAGCCAGCTTTCGGGCTGTTTTATTGGAGTGGGGTTGGAGAGGAGATCTTCAGATGAGAGGCTTTCACTGATTCCTCCCAGCCTCCAGGGGTGGCATAGGTCCCAGTCCTTGCCTTAGGTATCTGGGGCAGTCTTATTTCATTTCTGCTTTTCTCTTACTCTTTAGTTATTTGGGGAGTCCCCTCCCTTTTTTTTGGTTAAGGACATTATTTTACATGTGATTCATTCTCCATCAGTTTTTAAGCAACAGCTTAGTTTTCATCAAGGGTTTGGAGGGGAGTGGTTGGCTCCTTGAGTGGGGCAAGCTGTGGAGCATGGTGGGAGTATGTTAGCTTCCCGAGGGTCCCGCTGCCCACTGTTCCCCTTTCTTTTTAGCTGCCCCCAGCCCAAAGCCCTTGAGCTGCCTCTCCCTTTCTCCTCAGCAGTGAGATGCTATTTCCACGGCCGGTGGTATGCAGATGGAGCTGTGTTCAGTGGGGGTGGTGATGAGTGTACCACCTGTGTCTGCCAGGTAAGTGGCTGCAGGAGGGGGGCCAGGCACAGGACTTCCCTAGCGTGCCTTGACCAGGAGAATAGGAGCTGCCATGTGGCAGAAGGGACACTGAGGCAGCAAAGGCATTAACGGGACCTGCCCTCACCAAGGCCGGCCCACAGTCTCCTTGAAGGTCACCCTGCTGCAGAGCTTTTTATAGAGCATCTACTGTGTGCCTGGAGCAATGCTGAGTGCTGAGGACACAGCTGGACACAGGACAGCCCCAGTTCCCTCTGTCATGGCCTGCTGTAAGGGCCTAAAGATGTCCCTCTGGCTGGAGCGCAGAATGTGGGCATCAGGCAAGAGAAGAGGCTGTAAACAGGGATGGTGCTTGGGTTGGGATCTGAGAAGCAGGGCTCAGTGCAGGATTCTCATGTAAGTGATTTTCTGAATGCTCTCAGGAGAAGCTGGCCAGGGAAGCAGGATAGGCAGGGAAGGGAGCCTGATGAAGATACCACAGGGAGCTCTGGAATGAGGTGCACGGCAGAGACGGGTGTGCCCAGAGGCCAGGGAGCTGGGCATCGTCAGTTATACACATTCTCTCTGCTCCCCGGGGAGTGCAGTGCCCGGGAGGGAACCGTCCAGGTACCTGGAGAGCTCGGTCCCTGTTAACCAGAGGTAGGACTTGGGGGAAGGGATCTTGGGGAGGATGGGGCCCTATAGTCTCTGCCTCAGACTAAGTCATGAAGGGCTTTGCCGGCCAGGCTGAGGGCTCTGGACTTGGCAGAGCTGCTGATGGATATTAGGTTTGGAGCCATGCGATCACATTGGTACATGAGAACGTTCTCTGGCTGCAGAGTGAGGGCAGACTGGAGTGAGAGCAGGAGGCTGTTGCAGAAGTGAGGGGAAGAGGTGTAGGAGTTGCAGCCCGGGTGGGCAGGGGCCCCCAGCTTAACTGGGCAGGGGCCCCCAGCTCAACAGACAGGACATCTCAGAACGTGCTCCCGGCCTCCTCCTGCCCCTTCCTCCATCCCCTCCCTTGAGATTCTTTGTCACTTTTAGAAGGGGGACAGCTGCCAGCCAGCCTCTTCTTTAGCTTTCAGATGGCCCAGGCCCAGGGAGCTGCCCTCACTGGCCTGTGCCCTCGGTTCTCTTCCAGAATGGGGAGGTGGAATGTTCCTTCACACCATGTCCAGAACTGGACTGCCCCCGTGAGGAGTGGTGGCTGGGCCCTGGACAGTGCTGTTTTACCTGCCGGGAGTCCACACCCATGACAGGTGAGGGCCCCCAGCATCCGTGCGTGTGTCTGTGAGTGTGTGTGTGCCTGTGTACAAATGTATATGTTTATGGTTTTGCAGGTAAGCGTATGTTTGTGTGAGCCTGCTGTGTGTACCAGGCACGTGTGGAAGCATCTGTTCTTGGTGTGGGGGGAGGTGTGCTGTAGGTCTGGCAGGTGTTCCAGGCCTCCTTGGCACTTGTGCCCACCTGCCCTTTCTCCCTCACTGTCCCCTGGCCAGGCTGCTCTCTCGATGACAACGGGGTTGAGTTTCCGATTGGACAGATCTGGTCTCCTGGTGACCCCTGTGAGTTATGCATCTGCCAGGTGAATGGCAACCTGCATGCCTTCGGCTGCTCCCCCAGACTGTCCCTGCCTCACCCCTGACCAGGCCCTCCTGGCCAGGCATCCCTGCTGCTCCTGAAGCTGGGCTGCCTTAGCCCGCCCTTTGTCTTCCTCCTATGCTGGCAGGTTTCATTTGTTCAGAATGGGGTGTGACCCACTGCTTGTGAGGAGTCAGGGGTCCCAAGAGCAGGATTTCCCCAGGCATGGGTAACTGAAGGAGCAGGACAGCCCGAGGCTCTGGGGTTCAGGGCTTCCCTGCAATACTGCAGGGTTTCCTTCACGAGCCTGAATTTGTGGCCTCAGCTCATCTGAAGTGGATAATGATATGGTGCACAGGTGTGAGAATCAGATGGACCCAGATGCAAACACAGCCACTTACCAAGAAACGCTATTGTTGCAGCTCATCATTTAAGTACACGTTGGCATTCTTTTCTGCTTTAGAAGAGCATTTAGTCCCTTGGATCTTAGAGCTTTACTTCTCAAAATGAGGTCCATGCCTGGAGCCTGCTGGACACGCAGAGTCTGGACTCAGGATCTGCATTTTAATCCCGGGTGACTCATGTGCACATTGGAGTTAGAGAGGCACAGCCTTCAAGTGTCTCCCAGATGCAGCATTTGTTAAAAAGCCATAGACCCTTGCAAAACTTGAAAACATTTCATCAGAGTTACAGTTGGGAGGAGGGCACATCCTCCGCCTTTCCCCTTGATGACTGATCCAGAGAACTCGTAGTATGAGAAAGCAACACAAAACCTTCATCGACGTTCAGATTCTTTGAGAAAAAAAAAAAAAAAAAGAAACCATATGTGGTGCTTTTGTCTTCTGAAATAGACATTTCTGGTGGAATAGCTTTCTATAAAAATAAGATTTTATTGTACTCCATAGGTTTGGGGTGAACGAGGGTTCCAGGGAATGGCTGAGAGAAGGATTTGGATGAGGTGGTGGTGAGCTCTGGCTGCTGCTGGAGAGGGATAGGAAGTCACAGAGACCAAAATCCCGCTCTGACCTTCCTTCTCCTTAGATAGGGGAGTTCTCATGAAAGGCTCCCACCCCCTTTCCCCCACCTCCCAGCTACATCATGGACCCCTTTGGGCAAGCCTCAGCCAGTTTACAGCATTGCCCTTTCTTGGGGATGGTGCTAGAAGGGTGGAATGGGGCAGGGAGGCACAGGGCCTGATGTTACAGGTGGGGTCTTGGTGAAGTTCTTTCTTCCTTCAGGCAGATGGCTCAGTGAGCTGTAAGAGGACAGACTGTGTGGACTCTTGCCCTCACCCAATTCGGATCCCTGGACAGTGTTGCCCGGACTGTTCTGCAGGTGATTTTCTGCATAACACCCCTGCTCCCCTTGGTGGGAATACTTGACCGCCCCCCCCCGCCCCCCCGCGCATCTGGGATCACCCTGCACCAGGCTCCTCCATGCAGAGGATGGGCCACACAGGCTTCATCCCCACTGCCGCACAGGGCAAGCCCATTTTACAGATGAGGGCTTCAGAGACGTAAAGCAGTTTGCCCAAGGCAGGCCCTGTGTGTGTGCTGGAAGCACAGAGATACAGAGATATGCTGAGCTTATAGCCTGGGTGGGGTGACAAAGGAACCACACCTGTGAAACAATTAGTGGGCAGCGAGAGAACATAGCAATGATACTTCATTTTTTTATATTAATTTCCTCTTTTTTCATGATTTCAGAAGTAACATTTTATTGAAGAACGTGCAGACAGCAAAAATAAAAACAATTAAAAAGGGCCCCTTATCACTTTTAGCCTCTTGGTTTGTTTTCCTAATCTCTTTTCATGAAATAAGTAGCTCTATCTCTATGTCACACATCTGTAACATGTATCCCTATCTAACAAATAACATATGAATGTTCTGAAATATGTCCCTGTTGTGCTCTCACCTGCTTTCATACTTACTAGGCTGTGATGAATGTCATCAAGGTGGCAGCTCTCAGATCAGGCCTTGGCGGGCTTGGGGAAGCCAAAAGGAGAGATGTGGGGGAATGTCCTGGAAGGTGGGGACTGGCTGAGTAGGGGTAGGGTCGGGGAGCAGAGAGGACGGCTGTGGTGCCTGGGCACTGTGTCTCCTAGTCCCTCTGGCTTGTTCCTGCCCGGTGAGGGGCAGAGAAGGAAACGCTCTCTTCCCTGGAAGTGGAGGCACTCTGATCCTTCAGCTAAATCCAGGGAGAAAAAAAAAGGCAGCACCCAATCCAGACCTGTGTTTTGTCCTTTCCCTAAACCCCCGGGATGACTGCCTGGGGAAGCAATTGGCCTGCCCTCTGCAATGCAGAAAACTCTCAGACCTTCACCCTTGGCAGGAGCCTGGTCACCAGCCACCTGCCTGGCTGGCGCTCACCCCCATGCTCTCTCTGGCAGGCTGTACCTACACGGGCAGAATCTTCTACAACAACCAGACGTTCCCGTCAGTGCAGGACCCATGTCTAAGCTGCATTTGTCTGGTACGGACCACCCAGACCTACCCCCTGTCTGTGGAAACCACCCAGGGATTGACACCAGGCCCTGGATCCAGAGCCCTCCAAGAGGAAGGTCACTCTGGTCACGGTGAAAGTTGGCTCCCTCCAGCCCTCCTCAGGGTGAATCTTTATCCAGGGCCAGAGAAATATTTTTAAACCTGCCTGGTGAAAGTCCACTGCTTCTGGGGGCATCTTGGGGGCTCCTTGTAACTTAACGTGTGAGTGCTCCCTGAGGGTGTGGATGAGGGACTCAAGCCCAGGGTCTGTGCTGGAATCTTTAGTGTACTCACGTCACAGAGCTCTTGCTGTGTGCCCGTATGGCTCTCCGCCCTTTCTTTGCAAGAGCTCAGTTAATCTTCAGGAGAATCCTATGAGGTATGTGCCACTGTCATCTCCATCTGCTAAGGTCAGAAAACTGAGTCACAGAGAGATAAAGTCATTCCTTCAAGATCATGATCAAGACTGGTCAGCTGAAGTGCCAAGAGTTAAATCCTGTGTTCCTGGAAGTGCACTTTTGCCCCTAAGCCAGGCTGCCTCTCAGCCTGAAAAAGCATGTGAGATTGTTAATATGACCCAGGATTTGGAAGATGGGGTTGGGGGGAAGAGTCCCTATTGCTTATCATGCTGGCGACATTTGATGCCAGTGGAGCTTCTTGGCTGGCGGTGCGTGCAGAGTGGAAAGGACAAGATCTATAGGATCAGAGAGATTCAGAGTGAACATCTTGGCTGAATGGCCTTGTTCATTCACCTGCTTCAGGGAGCTTCAGGCTCCTCCTTTCTCCTTGGTTTTCGGTGCTCACCTTTCCTGGGTTATTCATGGATTTGTTCGGCTGGGGCCTGTTCACAGATGCGCTGCATGGGTGTGGCCAGGCCCTTGGCTTTGTGGGGTTTGCGTTCTGTCAGGAGATAGCCTCTAACTGAGTGAGCATCTCCCCCACCCATGGGGGCTCTGATGGTCACTCGGTGGTTCTGTGATGGCCCTTCCCAAGCGCCCCATCAGCTGCCCAGAACAAAGGGCTTTGTGTCTTTTCTGTGTCGTGCAGCTGGGCTCAGTGGCCTGCTCCCCCGTGGACTGCCCCATCACCTGCACCTACCCCTTCCACCCCGACGGAGAGTGCTGCCCGGTGTGCAGAGGTGAGTGGGACCCGCTGCCCCACATCTGAGGCTCCTAGGTACACCATGGCTCTCACGGCCCCATCTCCTCTGCCCTGCAGATTGCAACTATGAGGGAAGGAAGGTAGTGAATGGCCAGTTGTTCACCTTGGACGATGAGCCCTGTACCCAGTGCATGTGCCAGGTAAGCCGGGGCTGGCAAATCAGAAGCTGCCCCGCCAGGCACTGCTTCTTGCCTTCTGTCCCTTTGCAAAACTCTGAGTCCCCTTAGCCAGTGTTAAGCCCATCTTCCACCTGTCTGCCCAACGTTAAATATCTGCCAGAACACCTTCAGGTCTGTGGTTTCCTTAAAGTGGCCCTGCTCTTTCAGCCTCTGTCCCTGTACCTTTCTGTGGGTGGAAGAGATGCATTGGGGTGCTGTTTCAGGAGGGGAGATGACCTGGGCTGCCTCATGTGTGTCCTTGTGCTTCCACAGCTGGGAGAGGTGAGCTGTGAGAAGGTCCCCTGCCAGCTGGCCTGCTTGGACCCCTCTGAGCCCCCAGGGGATTGCTGCTCCTCCTGCCCAGGTAAGCAGGCCTCTGGGTCCTGGAGCCTCTTCATGGGCTTCTTGCACTTTGCTCTTCTTCCCAGAAACCTAGAACTTATAAAGGGCTGGAACTGTGATACTCAGAAAGGGAAGGGGTTTTGCTCAAGATTACACAGCCAGCCTGGATTGAGGACAAGCCTGTGCCCGGGCTTGCTCATCCTCATCCAGTGTTCCCGATGCCACACTGTGAGAAGTGTGTTTATTTGCTGTTCCTTTTCCTTCTTTACTTCTTTTCCTAATCTCTTCTGCTTTCTTCTTCTTCTAATTTTTAATTACAATTCAGGAAATGAATCAACTTTGCAGAAAAGTGATAGCTAATATGTGAATACTCTTTAGGTGCCAGGTTCCTTTTCACAGCAACTCCAGTCCTATTATCATCTCAGTCTTCCCAATGAGGAAGCAGAGGCACAGAGAAATGAAGTGACCTGCTCAAGGTCACACCACGGATGGGCAGTAGAGCCAGATTTAAGCCCAGAGTTGATGCTTTTATTTATTAAATATTCTATTTATTTATTCATGAGACACACACACACACACACACACACACACACACACAGGGAGAGAGAGAGAGAGAGGTAGAGACAGAGGCAGAGGCAGAGGGAGAAGCAGGCTCCCTGTGGGGACCCCAATGAGAGACTCGATCCCAGGAACCCGGGGTCACAACCTGAACTGAAGGCAGATGCTCAACCACTGAGGCACCCAGGTGCCCCAAGTTGATGCTTTCAGCTCCTACATTATATTTTTTTTTTCCTACATTGTCTTGACCGTCATCTTTGTCTTGTCTTTCTCCATCATGAGTGGCCACGTACGTTAATCTTTTGGCAGAGGTATAAATAGGATGTGGACAACCTGCTGTAACATGTGGTTTTGAAGTACTGACAGAGGCCCACGGCCACCTGTTGTCAAAAGCTCCCATTTAGTCTGGTTTTCTCACCCGTTAACTTTTAAGCTGACATTTAGGTAGTTTCTTGCTTCTTCTTTTTCCATCCATAATGGACCTACTGTGAGAAATCTTGAGTCAGACAACTTATTTTTCAATATTTATGGGTTGCACTGGGGCCCTTTGGTTAGCAGGTGGAGTACTGGGGCATGGGGTGTTGGGAGCTGTGTGGGACCTCCTTAAGCATGACAGTGCATCACCAGATGGGGCTCCTTGGAAACAGGAAACTCCCCCTGATGTAGCTGGCTCCTCATACTCCTGCCAATTCTGTGCTTTGTGTCTTGAGTTTAATTTTTCTGATTTAACATGTCCATAATTTACCTTCATTGTGGCTATTTTGTACTTTTTAAAAAAAGATTTTATTTATTTATTCATGAGAGACACACAGAGAGAGAGGCAGAGACACAGGCAGAGGGAGAAGCAGGCTCCATGCAGGGAGCCTGAGGTGGGACTCGATCCCAGGTCTCCAGGATCACACCCTGGGCTGAAGGCAATGCTAAACCGCTGAGCCACCTGGGCTGCCCTCCTTTTGATAATTAATAAAAGTAACAGTTTTCTTGAGGTATAATTCACATACCATGCAACTCACAGGCTTGGAGTGTACAATCCAGTGCCTTCAGTATATCCAGAGTTGGGTGACCATTCTTGGGATGATTTTAGAAATATAAAATCATTCTAGGTTTCCTGGGCTTGACAACCTCTGTCTCCTCCTGACCATACCTTTCTCCAGTACTCTTCCTTCTGTGCTTATTCCCTCTCCGTGTTCTCTTTGCTTAGGTTCTTCCTTTGCTTGTTCTCCTCCCATGCATCAAGCCCTAATGATGTGCCAGCTCCAGGCTGAGACTTCAAAAAGAAATTTTTTTTCAATGGACTTTATTTTCGAGAGCAGTTTTGGATTCCCAGCAAAAGTGAGAAGGTCCAGCCTTCCCCTATGATCAATGTCCTGCACCAGATAGGATGTTTGTTACAATCAATGAGCCTCCCACACTGACACCTGGTTATCACTCAAAGTCCCCTGTTAACATCCAGGTTTAGGCTGAGATTCCCATGCACCATTCATTCAATGCTTGGAGTGGCCCTGCAGGTCCTTATGATGCCCATTTTACAGAAGAGGACGCAGGAGCCCAGCAGAGTTCCATGCCTTATGCCAAGTCACATGGCCAATGCCCAGCAGAGTGACTTTGGCGGACTGCCTTCCTCTGCTCATGGTTCCTTTCTGGTGTTCCCTGGAAGCAGGGGCCAGCTGGTCCTGGCCAGGGCAGAGAGACCTCTGTCCCCAGTGCAGCTCATCCCAGAGCCGCCTTGGCCATCTGACAGAGCCACTGTGCATCTTGTTTCCTCTGCCTCTCTCTAGATTCCCTGGAAAGAAAGGCAGTGGAGGTGGGCAAAGCAGCTCGGAGCCCCCGTGGAGACGCAGAGGCCCCGGTCAACTGTAGCTCGTGCCCGGGCACCCCAGCAGCGTTGGCTCAGAAGCCAGTGTTTCGTGTCCTCCAACTTCTCAGGACGAACCTGTCTGACACACAGACTTCACCCATGAGCCCCTCAGGAGCCCACACCTCACCCTCATCCCCTTTGGGACCCAGGGGCACATTCCCAGGGGAGCCTGGGGCCTCCCAGCCCTCACTAGGGCCTTTGATCCCTCCACGAGCCTCCAGTCTACCTCCAGTCTCTCCTGGGGCTCCTGGGCCTCCTCCTGTTACTCCAGAGCCCTCATCCTCCTTCTCTGGGGCCCAGACACTGACCAGAAGGGCTTCTTCACCTGCTGTTGTCCTGACTGAAGCTTCAGTCCATTCCATGAGGGCCCCCAGCCCCTCAGAGACCCCTGCTATTCTCCTCAGGCCTCGCAGACTCTCTCCTGCCACTGCCAGACTCTCTGCAGCCCTTGTAGCCTTGGCTACCTCCAGCCCTCAGTGGCCTGCTGCAGGGACCTCACGGGAGGAGGAGTCCACCAGCTAAGCAGGCCTCCAGATCAGGACTCTGCGTGGGACACGCCGGACAGAGAAAACTGCCAGCGGTCCTGGGGCTGGTAGGGAGGCTCTGGGGCGGATGAGGCTGGTTGACACCAGGGAGCTCGCTTTTGCATGGCCCCATGTGCAGCCTTGTCCCCAAGAAGCATTTGGAATGTGCTGTGAGAAGAGGCAATCGGCCCTCTCCACGATCAGGATCCTCCTTGGACACTGCGGCCAGCCTTTGGAAGAAGGTCTGGGCCACTGAGGATCCTGCTCAAGAGGAGGAGAGTCTGAGAGGACCCAGGATTCCCCTGGGCTTGTGCCACCAGCCATCATGTGTCCCTCCCTGAGGTTCCCTGATTAAAGGCTGTCTCAGTCTCCCCCAGGCTACCCTGCTCATTTACTTCTCACCTTTGGAGAGGTGGGGCAACTTCACTCCGAGCCCCAGGTGGTAAACTAGCACCGCAGCTCAACCCCCCATTCCCAGCTTGGGAGAAAAACTCGCACCTGAACTGGAGTGGGGTGGGCTCTTGTGGAAGCACCTGCTGCTTTTGATGCTGGGGGGCTCTCCAGGGAAATAGGAAAAGATGGACAGAGGAGGCTTTGCAGGTTGGGTTCCTTGGGTGGGGGGTTGTATGGGACAGGAGCTGACAGTTCCTGAGGGCACCCTCTCAGCAGTGGCCCCTGTGGGTGGAAGGCAGGGAGTGCAGAAGCGAGGGAGGATCACAAGCCTCAGCCAACCCCCTTGGAAGCTAGGATGGCCCCTCAGAGTAGTCCTGAGTAGACCTGAGTTGGCTCTGTGGCCACACTGCCACCCCTTGCCCCGTGCTGACCGGTAATTCTAACTGGGCTGCCTCAGGAAAGGGGCGTGACCTTGGCAGGGCAGCTCCCTTCAGCCCAGGTTGTTCCTAGGGGCCCAAGGCCGAGACCTATTAGCCGACAGCCTACCCAGCAGCTGGGGAAATAAGTTGTCAGTCCCAAAGAAAAAAATCGTCAGTCCAAAGGGTGGGGGGATCTGGGCGGTGGATCCACAACAGATGGAAAGAGGATAGTGCTATTGTTAATGGGGGCGGGATGGAGACAGAAGACAGAAGGGAGCTATGCTGTCCCTGGGTCACCAGCTTGCTACCACTGAGAACCGTGTATTCTGCAACCTCCTGGGGCACAGCCCCACCGCCATTAGCCCCGCTTCCCCCTTCCCCACTAGCTCTTCTCTGCCCTGCCACTCAGCACACATGCCAGGGTGAAGCATCCGCCCAGACATCGGTGAGCCTGTGAGGTCCTAATCCGAGCGTGGTGGCAGGACCAATGAATTTCTAGTTAGGAGCGTGGAAACCCAAGACTTGAGAGATGCAGAGGACTTAGAGATCTTTTTGTCCAGTAAGACCTAAGGTGTGTGGTGTAGAGTGAGATCTGGGATGCCCTTCAGCTGTGACCAGCCCAGGGGCCTTAGTTCTGTCTGGCTCCCTCACCTGTGTAGTGGGGATCCTAACCCTCCCGCCATAGAGAGCCGTGACAATGGCACGCACTAGTGCCTTCATATGTCTCAGTGGTTTATGCTTGGAATCCAGGGCAGCCTGCCCACCTCACCATGCCCTCTGGGATCTAATTTCAGGATGGAAGTGTAAAATATTGGCTGCCTCCATGTTGTCACCTCTTGAACAACCCAGCTGTCAATGTGGTAGTGGCTGAGAGTCAGTGCCAATTTTCTCATTGCTATTCAGTAAAGTGCAGTTTGAGTTTTAATACCAGTTTCCCTCTCTCTTGAGCTTGAGAAAATCATGTTTATTTTGAATGATAAAAAAAAAAAGAAAAACAAAGGACAGGACAACAGCTGTAAACGTTTTCCCCAAGGTGGTCCAAGTATAAAAAACACTTATCTAGACTTCCTCTCCCCAATTACAGTGGGGACCACAGAGGCCCAGAAGAAGTGTCCTAAGGTTGTGTGGATGGTGAAGTCTGAACTGGGAGGAGAGCCCTGTTTCTCTGACTTCCAGCTTGGGCTTTGTCTCTTCACATCACTTCTGGTGGGGTTTCAGAGATAGTTTATGGTAGGGCAGTGTGATTACCCTATTTTGGTTTGGGCTCCCCCAAGAGCAGACCAGAGATCTGGGGGAGAGTCATTGACCTGGAAAGTGATCCCAGGGAGCACAGTGAGGGAGGGGGCGGTGAGATAGAGACAGGAAGAAAATCAATCACCGGGTGTTAAAGTGTGGGTCACGTCTATGGGCAGTTGGTACCCAGTCCTTCTGCAGACCCTCTGGGAGACCATGTAGCGCATGCCTCAGAATTGTCCTCCCAAGGGCCTGAGGATGCCACACTCTTGTCCCTCTCTTGCTCCCAGGCTGTTGGCTCTCCAGTATGCCCAGTTGCCTGGGGCTGAGGATGGAGCTTGTCTCCTTTCCACTGGTTTCCAGCCACATGCAGGCACTCAGGGAAGAGGTGAGGGAACTGTCTGCAGAGGGCCTCCAGGCTGGCCAAGACCCTCACTACCTCACACTGTGATCAGTGTAGTCCCTTCCCAGGTCACCTGGGCGGGGGCGGGGTGGGGGTCAGAGCTGTCCTCCTTCAGGCAGGGTTGATGTGACATGTTGGGAAGCCCCAGTGGGATCCAACTTGGGAAGAACATGTCCAGCCTGAAAGAAGCCTCAGGATGCTAGGGCCCCTGTCCAGGGCTCACTGGCTCCAGCAGGCTGGAGGACTGCCTTCAAGACCCTAGGATGGGTGAGGGCTGCTTTTAACGAATGGGAGGAGCTGGTCTGAATTCTCAGACTTCAACACTCAGGTGTTTGGTTTTGGGTGAACACACCCTTCAATGTCCCTTACTTGGGATTCCACACTTAAGGAATCTTCTGAAAAGCAGTAGAGGATGTGGAAGACAGGATCCTGGAAGCCTGGTCTGTGATCCAGTTTCACTGGGCGTAGGGAGTTCTCAAATGGCCAAATGACCAGACCCCATTCAAGAGACCTGATTTTGGAGATTTTCAGATCAACAGGTTCAAGGACAAACTATAGTAGGTTTCAAATTAGGATAACTCAGAGGTTTAAGAGTACCTTCCCTTTATACATATATATGTGTGTGTGTGTGTGTGTGTGTGTGTGTGTGTGTGTATGTATACATATATATGTATATATATATTTAGAGAGGGGTGGGAGGAAGTGGGGGAGAGAGAGACAGAACCTTAAGCAGGCTCAACACTCAGTGTAGAGCCTGACACAGGGCTCAATCTCATGACCCTGAGATCATGACCTGAGCCAAAACTAAGAGTCAGAGGCTTAATAGACCAAGCCACCTAGATGTCCTCCCTTAACTTATTTCTAATGTGTAATACGCTTACGTCATGTAAAATTGTGTTCAGTGAGACCTCTCCCCCATCCCCTGTCTACCCTGCTCCCCCTCTTCTTTTTACGGTTTCTGATTCTGGGTGTCCTTTTTCAGTTCCCATATCTAAGTGCGAGCAAATCTTATTTTCTTTCTTTGTAATGCAAAGATAGCATTGTATGAGCCTGGTTGTCACCCGTTTGTGTGTGTATTCATTTCATCTAACAATCTCTTCTCAAGAGCTTTCCCAGTACCTTTTGAGCACACTTATTTTTAATCCTAGTCTGTTTAACCATCCCCCCACGGGTGGACATTTGGGTCGTTTCAAATCTTGCTCTTACAGAGAAGATGCTACAAAAATAACCTCGTACTTATATCATTCAGCACGTGTGCAAGTTTATGGCTTTAAGATAAATTCCCAGAGGTGAAGTCATTGGGCTGGAAGGCATATGCATTTCTAACATTGATAAATATTGCCAAATGGTGCCTAGGAGCTGTACCAGTTTCTGCTCTCACCAGCACTGCATGAGACCCTCCGTGCCTGAGGAGGGTGGAACAGAGATTGCAGAGATGAAAATACACTCCTGGACAAGTGTGAAGGGGAAGGATGGACCAAGCTGTGCTTAGACCCCCGAGGCCTGCGGGGGATGGAGAAAGATGAACAGAGGAGGAGCCCCAGACTGTAGAGTGCTAATGTGAATCTATCCTATCTATCTCGAGGGGCAGAGTGGAAAGAGTCAGATCAGGCCTGTCAGCTCTGGGTTTCCCAGCCCAAATGGTCTGTTTAAAGGGGAGTCTTTTTAGATTCTGTCTGGATCCAGGAATCCCAGAGCGAGGAAAGGGAAAAGGGGCAGGGAGGGAAGGGCTGAGCTGCAGCTGGTGGGGGGCGGGGGGCAGGAGCAGAGGTCTGGGAAAACAGGGCCTGCCTCCCCAGAGCCTAGCATGCTGCCTGGCTCATGGGAAGCGCTAGAGAAATGCCAGAAACACGAACACAGCAGAGCAGCAAAGACAGTGTGAAATTCCTCCTCAGAAACCTGAGAAGTCCACCTCTTTGTCTCAGGACCAAGTACGACTGGGACAGAATGTGGGTGGAGATGGAAGCAGACCCATCTGCTGTGTCAAGCACGTCCTCAGTGAAACTAGAGCCACTTCCTTATTCCCTTTCAAAAAGTTGTCTTGAATTCATTACTGGGTGTGCAAATATTCATTGAGCACCTGCGATGTGCCAGGCCCTGCCCTTGATGCCGGGGCTTTAGCAGTGCCTGCCTTGATGGATCTAAAACAGGCAGTCCCATAGATACATGATTGCAGGATGCGTCAAGTGCCCTAACAGATAGGGGGGCCAGGCTCCATGGGAGGGTGGTGAGGGAATACTTTGCAGGTCAGTGCTGTGTGAGCTGAGATCTGCAGGATGCCTTTTACTTGAAGGTCAAGAAAAGTCAGCAGGAACCCAGGCAAAGGGAACAGTGCGTACAGAGGTCCAGAGATGGGGAAGAAGTCTGGGTATTTGTGGAGATGACAGAGGCTTGGAGGAGGGGTCAGGGTGAGGGGGGGTCAAGGTGAGGCAGGGGAGGTGCTCAGGGACCAGAGCGCCCAGGGCCTGAAAGATGGATTGTCTTATTCCAAGTGCAATTGCAAGGTATTGATTGAAGGTTTTTGTTGTTGTTCTTGTTTTTAAAGATATTATTATTATTTTTTTTTTTTTTCATGAGAGACACAGAAAGAGAGGCAGAGACACAGACAGAGGGAGAAGCAGGCTCCTCACAGGGAGCCTGATGCGGAACTTTATCCTGGGACCACGCCCCCAGCCAAAGGCAGCCGCTCAACCACTGAGCCATCCAGGCGTCCCTTGATTGAAGGTTTTTTTTTTTTTTAATTAATTTTTATTGGTGTTCAATTTACCAACATACAGAAAAACACCCAGTGCTCATCCCGTCAAGTGCCCCCCTCAGTGCCCGTCACCCAGTCACCCCCACCCCCCGCCCTCCTCCCCTTCCACCACCCCTAGTTCGTTTCCCAGAGGTAGGAGTCTTTATGTTCTGTCTCCCTTTCTGATATTTCCCAACATTTCTTTTCCCTTCCTTTATATTCCCTTTCACTATTTTTATATTCCCCAAATGAATGAGAACATACACGGTTTGTCCTTCTCCGATTGACTTACTTCACTCAGCATAATACCCTCCAGCTCCATCCACGTCGAAGCAAATGGTGGGTATTCGTCCTTTCTAATAGCTGAGTAATATTCCATTGTATACATAGACCACATCTTCTTGATCCATTCATCTTTCGATGGACACCGAGGCTCCTTCCACAGTTTGGCTACTGTGGACATTGCTGCTAGAAACATCGGGGTGCAGGTGTCCCGGCGTTTCATTGCATCTGAATCTTTGGGGTAAATCCCCAACAGTGCAATTGCTGGGTCATAGGGCAGGTTTTAAGCAAGGGAGCGATGTGATCAGGTTTATGTTTATGTTCAGTGCTGGAAAATGGGCTAGGAAGAGTACCAGTGACACTGGGGAGACCCAGGGCATCCTAGAGTCCAACATCTAGTATTTGTATGAGTGACAGATGACAAATTGGAAGAGGATGTGACCAGACAGTTTCCAAAGCCATCCTGTCTGGGCACCCCAAAGTCACTCCCTTCCTGCGGGGAGGCCCGGCCCAGCCCTCAGCCTGGAATCCAGCTCTCTGGCATCAGGCTGAGCTGGGTCAAGGTGAAACAGATGACTTCGTGGGAACACTGCTCAGAGCCCTTGGGAAACAGACCTCGTGCACCTCTAAGAAGGGCCCAGAATGCCACATGTTCTATGCTTATTCTGTAACTTTGTATTTCATTGGATGTTTTGCTACTAGACCCACTGGGAGAAACACTGCTCTAAGTATTTCCTGCTTGCTGGGCTAGGGCATATTTGCTAACGGGCATGCCCACTTCCTTTTCATAATCTCTGCCCCAGGAACTGGAACACCATTCTCTTCAAATTACCGACAGGGAAATGGATCCGTTCGGTGTCCTACACCCAGAACATTGAGGGATCTTCAAGTGTTAATCTGGATCATCCAGCTAATCACAGATGGCAGCCTGGTAGATTTGGGAGTGTCAGCTTTGGTGGCCCCTCTGGCCCCTGCCTGGTCTGCTTAGGGAATATCTCCATCAGTGCAATGCTGCCTCCCCTTGCCCTCGTTCCTCCTCTCCCTATCCCTTACTGACTTTGGGAGAAATAAGAAGTTGACTCCCTTGCCAAGGACCCAGAGGCCCTGTTCTTCCAGGAGGCAACAGGCCTGGCATTTCTGGTGCCCGTCTTTATATATGGTGTTCCCGGCCAGACCTGCTGAGGGCTGTTCATCTCCCTGGCTCTCTTACGGGCCGGGTAGCACTGTCACTGTTTGGTGTTGTCCAAGCGGACATGGTCATCGTGTCCCCCTGCCCTGGCATTCTGCTCCTGGTGGTACGGGAAGAAGAAGCAACTCCACAGAACATTTTTCAGGAGGTGAGGTTTTTATTCTACGTTATTGGTAATAACAGGGAATTGGGTCAAGATTCCTCCTCCACAATCCCATAGGAAGAATAATCGGGAGAATTATATACATCTAGAGTGGGCAGCTAAGGCTGGGACGTGGCAGGAGAGATGCAGGCTCAGGCCACGGGAGCCAGGCCAACCTGGTTGTTTGCCCTGTCAAACACGGCAAAGTACTGGCGGATGAAGACATCACCCAGGATCCACAGCTCTCCGGAGGAGGTGGGGAGGTTCATGCCCTGGAAGCCGCTGACACAGCTCTGTTGGCTCTGGAGAAAAGGAGGATAAAGCTGGAGATGGGGCACAGGCTCAGCAGTGACAAGGTGCTGAGTACAGAGCATCAGGGCCGGCAGGCCACCACCAGGCACGTGCACGGAAGAACTTCCTGGCTTGTGTCCGGGGACTTGGCTCTTATTGGCTGGGGGCGGGCGGCGGGGGGTCTGCCTATATAAGCTGTTTTCTCTCCTATTGGTTTCCAGGTACTACTAGACATTTTTCAGTGTTTTTGGTGGATGTCCAAACCTTGACATTAGCGTAAGAGCTAAGAGGTTTAAGGAGAAGTCAGCTACTGTGAAGAATTTTGGAAGCCCTGATGACACAGCCTTTTCTCATTCTGACCCCATCCAGTGGCAAAACAGATCACTGTTCGTCCTTTTCAGTTACTACGGCCTACGGGCCACCACCTTGGCTGCACGTTAGAACCACCTGGGGAGTTTTGGAACCACCCCCTCTACCACTACCCCTGCTAATTAATCAGCATCCGTGGGGGACAGCCTGGTAATACATACTTCTTGCTGAATGACATTGACCCACTGGGTCAGTGAAGCATTGTCCTGTGGCTCATACTCTACCAAGTAAAGATTTGTTACTTGGTAGAGACAGTGGGAGTATCATAAACCCTGACCCTATGGAATGTATGGTTTCCATTTGCTCAACACTTTGTAGCTTTGATGTGGTGGATCCTTCTCAGTTACCCTAACCACATTCTGAGGGTGGAGAACACTGACATCTCTCATTTCTAGACCAGGAAACTGAGGGCCGGGAGAGGTTACAACTTGCTTGGAATCAATGAGCTAGTTATTGAGACCCAGGGCTTGGACTCAGGTGTCCAACCAGAAATTCTCTTTTCCTGCCACCTGCCTTTGCCTCCCTTTTCCCCTTGGGGGGCCCTGCATCCACATTTTCATTCATACATTCATTTTAAATGCATTCTTTCTCTCTGGAGGCTGTCCAGAACAGAAGTCAGCTTCAGCCTGTGGAAGTACACTTTCTCTTGTGCGAAGCCTGGGGGTAGAAGGGTGAGGTGGTATGTGGCCACAGTCTCTGCAGGCACATGTGGGTGCCTGGACCAGAGCCTCCTTACCTGTAGGATGTAGGCACTGGGAGGCAGAGGGTACTGGATGCCGTTGATGGTGAAGACGATGTCAGGCAGGCTGTTGATGGCTGAGCAGCTGATCACCATCTAGAAAGAGTGATGGTTAGGAGGACTTCTGTTTCTTCTACATGGCAGACCTACCACTTGGGTCTAGAACGGGAAAGTCAGGGCTGGACTCACCTGGCCGTATGAGTTCTGGCTGGCTCCAATGTAGCTCTGGATGTTGGCAATGGCATTGGTTGGGCCAGCCAGCAGAGAGGTGCCTGTGTCAACAATGGCCTGGCAGCCATCACTGCAAGCGATGGCCTGTCCGTTCATGGTAACACTAAGGATGAGATGCAAGTAAGGGTCCCCTGAGTCCCCAGGGTATATCTCCCCAAGGAGGAACCAGGTGTCCCCAGAGGGTCCCTCCTTCCATCCATTGGCCAATACATGAAATTCCAGCAGCTCTTATTCATGCATGCATTCTGTTACTCAACAAATATTGACTGAGTGCCTGCTCTGAGCTAGGCATGGGAGATGCAAAACCAGACAGCTGCATGGTTCTGGGCTGCAGAGAACACACAAGCTGGCTGGGAAGATAGGTTATGATTGAGTAGGAGCAGGAGGAGCAGGACACATGGCAGGGCAACAGAAGCATAATCCAGGGGGAGGGTGGTGGTGCTGAGTGGCTAGGGATGGCTTCTCAGGGAAGCAGAGCCCCAGAGGCTGCTAAGGAGGTGCAGAGCTGCAAGAGGACATCATGGGCAGAGAGTGATGGAGATACGGAGCACAGACAGGAGGTGAAAGAGGTGATGAAGTTTTAGCATGGCTGGGGCAGACACATGGTGACCAGCATGTGCCAGGTTGTCCAGGACCATCCTGGTTTTAGTACTACAAGTCTGGCATCCCAGGAAACTGCTCATTCCTGGGCAAACCTGGGCAGTTGGTCCCCCCAGCAGGCCAGCTGGGTGATGAGCAGTTGGGGAAGGAGTCTGCGTGGGGGAGGGGCAGGCCCCAAAGGGGAAAGTGGAAAGGATGCCCTGAAACAATTCAGCCCCTTCACCCTAGGGTGGGAGGGGCATGTATCAGTTCAAGGTCCCTTAAGTGCTGGGATGTGTGGATATGTATGCTGGTAGGTTGTCTTGCTTCTTTGACCAGAAGGGAAGTGGCTGTCTCACTGTTGCAGAGCATCTGGGGGTCCCAGGCAGCTCTGCTCCTCCAGTGAGTTACTTTCCTTGCAGCCTCTCTGGCTTGGTCAACTTGTATGTTCTTCCCTTGGGGTACATTTCTCTGTGTTGGCTGTTCTGGGGGGCGATTCTCGAAAGCTCAGTTACCTACGAGTCTATATGGAAAAGAGACCTGCCCATGTCAGAATGTTAGTCATCCATGTGCTCTGACCTGTCCACGGTGATCTGCCAATAACCCTCGACAGAAACGGGCACCCAGTTCAGGTTTCCACTGTAGTAAGAAGAATCGATGCCACCAAACATCACCACGCTGCCACTCTGGTCATCGCTATGGAAAGTGGGGGTAAGAGATAGAAATTCATTCATTCATTCATCAACCTGAACATCTCTTAGGTGCATCCTGAGAGCCACCCTCGACTGGGTTCTTGCTAGTGCCAGGAGCTGTGCCGAGGGTATGACAGACAGAGTCATTATTTTTATTTCCACTTTACAGTGAGGTTCAAAGACATGAGGCAACTTGCCCCAGGTGAATGCATGGCAGTGTCCACTTGTCTGCTCTCAGCCAGGAGCAGTTTCCAATTTGCTAACGTCTAGGATGTTTTTGATCATCATGGTTCGGCCGGGTATAGGGGTGCTCCTGGTAGCTAGTAAACAGGGGCCAGGGAAGCTGCTAAATAACCCGTGATGTACAGGACAGCCTCTGTGAATGCACAGAATTCTGTGGTCTGTAACGTCCAGAGTGCTGTGGTAGAGAAAATCCTGATCGGTTGGAGAGATGAAAGAAACGCCTAAGTATCCATAAAGGCAGGTTATGTGTAGGAGCAGATTGGAATATTAAGTGGGCAAGAGGAAAAACAAATGAATGGCTTCTCCTATTGTAAATTGCAGGAGTTCTTGGAACGGGGACATTCACTTTCTATATCTCTGCAGTTTGGGGTGAGATAGGGAAGCAAAGGTGAGTGATGATAAGAAATAAACCATGGAAGAACTGGCCGCGGATAAAACAATCCCCACTCACTTAACCCCACCCTACCTCCCTGCAAACGTCTGACCTTACAATGTAACCCAACGAGGTGGAGATTACAGCAGAACAGTTAGCAACTCAAGAACAACGTCGAGCATGACAAATTGCTTCAAGAGAGAACGACTTGTCAGAGGAAAATTGAGTGTCTCAAGAAAATTGATGACACCCTCTTATATTCTTGCATAAACCTTTACTCAACCAAACCAACCCTTGGCTTACTCTTTATTCATCCTTAGAATTAACTCAAAGTCACCAGCAGAACCTAGGTTTTGTTAACTAACAGAAGAAATTTGCTTTCATCATTTAAAAGTTCCCTTGTTCAGGATATAAGTCCTATTTTCTTTCTTTTTTTTTTTTGCTATGGAATTTTGGCCTCCATTTTAAGTGGATTCACTAAATCCACTTCTGGGGGCCAGCAATGAGAGGACTGGTGCTGGGGAGCAAACGGCTAATGACATTCAATTTTGTTTTTTTTTTTTTTTGTTTTTTTTTTTTTTTTTGACATTCAATTTTGTAAGTGTTAAGGTGACAAAACTCACACTGGTAAAACAAGATGAATGGAGACAGTTCATCAGGGAGGGATTTACCTCTTGAGACTTAGACATTGACCTTTCAAATCCCTTGCTTGCTGAAATCCTATCCACCTGCTCAGCCCTGGACAGCCCCGTGCTATGGTCATGACTTCCCTGCCCAACTTACCCACTTAAGTAGACTGAGAAAAGGTCTTGGGAAACCAGACCCTCGTTCCACATGTTGTCAAAGACGGGTGTAGCTCCAGAAGCTGAAATCTGAGGGTAGGCCAGACCCAGGATGCCGTCGAAGGGAGCATAGTACAGGAAAGAGCCGGGCTCAGTCTCGCTCAGGCCAAAGATCTGATTGGTGTCTGCGATGCCTCCAACCTGAATTGGGGGAAACCAAGATTTTCACCATCAGCACATGTTGATTGAGCACAGCGGGGTGCCAGCCCTGGGCTCAGAGCATCCCTGTTTCATTTCAAGTAGGACCCAGCTTGGCAGTCTGGAAGGGAGAAGGACTGGCCCTGGGAATGCTTGTTATTCTGCTGGAAGTAACCATTGCGATGGATCTCCAGATGGCCATAGTCTGCGACGCAAAGGGAGGATTTGCTGCAGATGGTCACGGTGTCTATGTGTATGTTTCTAATGACTGGATGCAAAGCTGACTCCAGACTAGTCAGAGAGCCCTTGACCCGTGCTGCACCCTGTGGGGGGGGGGGGCAGGGGGTGGCCCTTTGGAGTTCTCCTGACTCAGGGGGGCTGCAGGTAGGGGAATGAGTGGGGGAAGAGGTGCTGAAAGAGAACTGAGACTTTTTGTCTTCTGCTCCTTTCCCCTACCTAACATTTGACTTGGGGGTACTGAGGTTGGCTTATGGCTTCTGGTGCCCCACCCCCTTACCCAGTACTGCCCCACCTAAAAATGTCTGTGATGTCCTTTCCACTTTCCCCTCCTGCGATCCCTCTCAGGTTACTTTGTTTTCACTGAGACCCATGTTGCTTGAATAAGCTAGCTCGGCAGGGGGTGCGCTGTGGTCACCAGGGTCCTGGGAAGATGGCTTCAGGGCTGGGTGGGATTGGGAGGGCAAGCTGGCAGGTGCTCACCTGGACAGTGTCGTATCCCAGGATGCCTGTCATGCTGCCGGTGCCATAGGCGATGGAGACTGGCCGGTTGGTGCCCTGGTATGTGGAGGACTCCTGAGGGTTGAAGCGGTTGTGGTTGGCTGCCAGGACGAGAAGTAACAAAGTCAAACTTGAAAAGCTGAGTGAGACTCATGGGCTGAGAATGTCTTCTTAGGGTGGGTGCCTTGGTTCGGGTGGGAGCGTGGGGGCTTTGGAGGAGAAATGTAACCTTTCCCCCAGACTTTAGAGCCACTTCTGGCTCGTTGGGCCAGTCCTCCCAAGGACCCCCAGGCAAACAGTGAGCAGAGCAGGCTCCCAGCTGCCCATGGTGCTAAGCCCTGTCACACTTCTCTCTGCTGGGGACTGAACTCCCGAGGGTGGGGACCGTGTGTAAGTTACCCCTTATCCCTGGGCACCTAAGCCCAGTGCCTGGTATGTAGTAGGTGCTCAGCAAACGCCTGTTGGGTGAATCCCCGAGTGACTCCCCCAGGCTTGAAGATGGACCTATTGGAAGCCCCTGGGTGTTCTGGGCTCCCAGGTGGGGTGGTGGCAGGGAGCCCCCTGGGCAGGGCAGGGCCAAACACTCACAGCAGGCAGGACTGGAGCAGTAGACTGAGGGCACCCACAGGTTGGAAGAGCCGGTGTCAAAGATGACGGTGAACTCCTGAGGAGGAGTGCCGATGCCGATGGTGCCAAAGTACTCCATCTGTCAGGGCGGGGGGGCGTACAGTTCGCGGTTGGGGCCTCCCCGGGGCCTCTGCCGGGTCTGCTGCTCAGCCCACCCTCTTGCCTTGCCCTTCACTGTTCTCCTAGCCTTTCTCTCCCTGTCCAACGCATCCATCCTCCAAGACCCAGCCTGGCCCCCCCTCCTCCTGGGAGTCTCCCCGATTGCTCCCCTGTCACCCTCTGTTCTCGTTTAAGCACCACAAACACCCAATAATAATCTGCTGTCCTCTCTTCAGCTCTTGTCTTGTGTATCTTAGTCTCATCAGCCTAGAGAATGCACGTTCTCAGGAAGGGCTAGAACCCCACGTACCCATCAGGGTAGATGCTGAAATGCCTTTTCACTGAATCGCTGGTGGGGAGATAAACGAGTCACCTAATGATGGGAACCTCTCGAGATGTCTGCCTCCTAAATCTAGGTATGTGTAGCAGGTTCAAGAAAGGACACAGTCAGGACTGTTGGTCTCAGGGGTGGCATTATCTCCCTTGCCAGCTCTGTTCCAGCCCCACTGGTCTTTCTATTCTTTGATGATAACAAGCTCATTCCCCTCCCAGGGCCTCGGCACTTGGTATTTCTTGTGCTAGGCAAAGTTTATTCTAGATCTTTCCTTGGCTGGCTCCTGCTTGTCACTCATTCAGAGCCCCAGTCAAATGTCACCTCTGCCAAGAGGCCCTCCCTGATTACTTTATCTAAATTTGCCCCTCCCTCATTTTTCTTCTTCCTTTTACTCTAATTAATTTTTCTTTGTGACCCTTGTCATTACCAGAAATTATCTTACATATTTCTTTGTCTCTTCTCTGTCTTGCCCTCTAGAATATAAGCTCTATGAACTTAACTTATTCACTATCATCTCCTTAGCTCCTTGCACAGAGCCTCTGGCACATAGTAGGTGGTTTATAAATATTTGTTAATTGACCAGGTGGGCTGACTTTACCAAGCTCTGACTAAGGTCAGGCCCTGGGCTGAGCACTCCAGAAAACATTATTGCCTTATTTACTTGCAGCGACACCCTGATGGTAGATATGAGCGGCTCTGTTTTACAAAGATGCTGAGGCTCACTCAAAATTCAAATGATTTGCCCAAGGTCATGTGGGCAGGAAGCATTTGAGCCTGGCTTTGCACCAGGTCTGGCAGATTTTGTAGGCTAAACTCTTAACAACAGGCAACCTGGTTTCATACCCTGGGCCTAATGCCATTCACACTAGGGACACATAATATCTACTGAAGGACAGGTGTGGCCATTGAATCTCAAATGAAAGAGTCAGAGTGATCTTTCTGAAGCTCCAATCTGGGCGTGTCAACCCTCCTGGTTAAGACAATTCAGCAGCAAGCCATTATGAGACTCGTCTTTGGCTCCTCTCACCCACCCCTCAGGTCTTGCTTGTGCCTCTCTCTCCTTCTCTGCTCTCCATGAACTCCAGCCTCCTTTCCTCAAATGCACTCTGCTCCCCGCTGTCACGGGGTCTGGCACAAGCTGTCAGCCCTCTGGGACTCTCTCCTGTCCCCTAGAAAGCCCTGCTCTACCTTTGCTGTTTGCTGTAACCACTTCCACATAGTTTGAGTGAGCCCTCGGCCTGCTTTACTTGGCATGGTTTGTGAGGCTCCCTGATTACTGTCTGTCTCTCCTTATAGAATGAGTGTGAGCAGCATGAGGGCAGGGGCTGTGCCTGGTTTTGCTCTGCACTGGGCCCAGCACAATGCCTGACACATAAGGAGGTGCTCTGGACGCATAGACACTGGATGAATGAACCAAAGAACAGATGAAAGCTACGGCTCTGATTGCAAGTCTTCCTGCAACCCCCATGCCTCTGAGATCCTGGGAGCAGCCACCTAGGTTACTGCCTGGGAGCCCTAGCCCATCCTCCAAGACCCCTGGGAGCCCCTCTCTCCTCCAAGGCTGCGTCCTTGGAGCTGCCCCACTGCCATCCCTGGGGACTCACATCCATGTAGTTCTTTAGGGACTGAGTGGCCAACACAGTAGGCTCTTGGGGAAAGTACTTGCTGGCTGGGTTGGGGCTCTGGTTCTTCAGGAAGTCATTTAGGAGGCCATGCTCGATCAGGTTCTGCCTCAAGGACTTCTTTCTGACCAGGGGAACCCTGTGGCAAAGCAGTTGCAAACAGGTCGTTTGGAGGAGGAAGAGTAATTAGGCAAGGGATCTGCTTATGGGGTGCTCTGGAAACCTCAGAAGGAAAAGGAAGCTGGCCCAAGAGAGGAAGAAGGAGGGAAGCCAAGAGGAGAGATGCTTCCCTTTTGGGCACACTAATGCAAAGAGGTGAAGTGGTTGCCCAGAGTCACCAGCCCGGTGCTGGAGCTGAGAAGCCAGCCTGGGAAGGACTTTAGACTTGTGTCAGCAGCGCTGCCTCCCCCAAAGGGCAGAGAGACAAGAAGGAAGGCTGGAGGTGGTGAAACAGAAAGAATGTGGATGAGGGAAGAAGGAAGACAAATGCAAGGGAAAAGAAAGGAAGGTGACAGGCAGCAGAAGGAAGAGCCTATGGAAGCTCTTCCGGGTGCTGCGAGTCCCCCAGACTCACTTGATGATAGTGCACTCAGAGAGTGCCACCAAGCTGATCAGCAGCAGCCACTTCATGGTTCTTCTCAGGTCCCAATCTCCAGAGAAGGGTAGATGGGTGGAAAGTGTACAGAAGCAGGCAGGAGTTGCTCCTTATATACAGTCCATGTTCTTAGGGATCAGCCTTATCAGCCTTCAAATGTCACCCATAATTGTAACCCCAAACAGAAAATTTCCCGATAAGATTGTCCCCGCCCCTCAGCTCTGATCTGAGAAGTTTCCAATTGAGTAGATTTCCACTGTAACCATACCCCACAGTTGGGACGGACCTGCAGAGAGCAAGCTATGGAGCGGTGGCTTATTACTTAAATAATGGAATTCATTAAAACTTGACAAGCTGAATGTTTTGACAGAATTGGTCTAAAGTGCACTTAACATTGAGCAGATGGCAAGGGGGGCTCATTGTACCCTGATCTGCCCCTGTGGGATGGACGGTGGGATTCTCGGAGGACAGTTCCCCACTCAGTGATGAACCATGTTTCTGGAGCTGCTACCCCAAAGCACGGGCCTAGGTCAGTGATTCAGACCTCAGGACACATTTCCACATAGAAATGTCCTCATATGGAAATATAGGGTGTCAAATTAGCCTACGGCCCTACTAGGTTCTTGTTTCTCACGGCAATTGGGCTGACTCTTGGGAAAGTGGTGTGTGCAGCACAGAGGAAGAGGAGGGAGAGGAACAGGTGGGAGAATACTGCCTTCCTTTGCTGGAGGAAGCAAACTTGAACCAGGCTGGGTTTGTCATTGGGATCTGCACCTTCCACATTTTTACCCCTTCTCTCCCTAGGGCTCCTCTCTCACCCTCTCAGGTGGCTGGAAGCCTCCATCTTGAAGATCCCACTAGAGTCTGTGTCTCCCAGGTGCTCCATGCTTAAAATACGATCGAATCAGCTACAGTGGAGCAAAGCTATCCAGGCAAATTCACACTAGCACGTGAATGACTTCAAAGAGGGTCCTCTTTAAGGAAAAAAAAAAAAAGAGGATCCTCTTATTAGAAGAGGATACTTACCAACTCACAGGATTCTCTACCTTGTGGGATTTATTCAGTTGACAAAATGGAAAGAAAATTTTGATTCAGAAATTGTAGGGGAGGGAGGTCAGCAGCAAGCCCTATCTGTGGGTCTTGTTTTGAAATCAGATTCCCTGGGCCACCCCTGTTTTTTCCAAATCAAGAGACATAGATTTCATGAAAGCCCCAAATATCCCCCAGTGCCTCTGGGTGAGTGTGGAGCCGTGGGCAGTGTGGATCAAGGTTGGGACCAGGGGTGGTTAGTCCAAAGCACACTTGCATTTCAGACTTACCTCTTAAGACATCTCTGTGCCCCAAATGTGGATCCTTGCACCATAATCTCCACATTCAGGTATTTTGATATCTGCTTCCTGTCTTCTCTCTTTCTTCCCCCTCCAGACTTTCTCACCCTGACTTGTGAACTGATCTCAGCACTTATGTGGTCAAGCCTATGGTCCGACAGATGCTTGCCTAAGTTCTGGAAGCATTAGATAAAACCCCTGGCTCAAAGCTGCCACTGGCCAGGAGGGAGTATGGGTTGGGGGCTACTCATCAGGACTTCAAGAGGGTCTTGCACTGGGTGGTGGGTACATGGGTGCTCATTAGTCTTTATACTTGATGCAATATGTGTATCTGAAACCATTCATAATAATTTTTTTAAAAAAATTTATTCAGAGAGAGAGGCAGAGACACAGGCAGAGGGAGAAGCAGGCTCCATGCAGGGAGCCCAACGTGGGACTGGATCCCGGGACTCCAGGATCACGCCCTGGGCTGCAGGCGGCGCTAAACCGCTGCGCCACTGGGGCTGCCCTCATAATAAATTTTTAAAAAAGAAAGGAGGACCAAGCCTTTTGCACCCACTTCTCAATTTAGACATGAAGGGAAATATGGGTGGGCGATAGCAGGGACCATCAGGATTGAGATGCAATGAATGAATGAAGATCATGCATGTTTTATTCATCTTTCATTTCCCTCAGTAGATTATATGGTGCATGGAGTGTTCATCATGCTGTTTTGATGAATCCCAGGCAAAGCTGGGCTTAGTTAAGAGCAGGTTGTAGGGGGCACCTGGGTGGCTCAGTGGTTGAGCATCTAGATGCCTTCAGCTCAGGTTGTGATCCTGGGTCCTGGGATCAAGTCCCACATCGGGCTCCCTGCATCGAGCCTGCTTCTCCCTCTGCCTGTGTCTCTGCCTCTCTCTCTGTGTCTCTCATAAATAAATAAATAAATAAATAAATAAATAAATAAATAAATAAAACTTTAAAAAAAAAGAGCAGGTTGGGAATGTGGCTCCAAGTGGGGTCATGATTCCCTACTTAGCCATTCTGCTAATTGACCTGGGGTAGCATGTTCCATGTGTTTCTCTCCATTGGCAGTTAGAAGACACCAAGGAGCTTGGATTTATTGATCTCTTACTCTTAGCTCACTCTGCTAAGTAATATTATTATCCATATTTGATGGATGCGGAGACTGAGGCACAGAGAATTTGTGACACTTGCCTGGGGGAGCTTGAATCCTGGCCCTTCTCTGTTGCTCCTTGTGCCTTCTCCCTCAGTCCCTGGACTAGAGCTTACTGCAGGCTATGGGTGAATCTTATGAAGAGTTCTGGATCCAGGGTCTAGGTAAGGACCTTAGTACTGCCTCTGAATGTCTGTAAGACCTGGGAGTAATGGGGATAATAGTCCTACCACTTTCATGGGATCGTTGTGAGGATAAAACATGGAGTGCTAACAAGCCACACACTTTTTTTTTTAAGATTATTTATTTTAGAGAGAGAGCACATGCACACATGAGCGGGGGGGGGGGGGCAGAGGGAGAGAGAGAGAATCTCAAGCAGACTCCATGATGAGTGCAAATCCCACCACCATGAGATCATGACCTGAGCCAATACCAAGCATCAGATGCCTAAACGACTGCACCACCCTGGTGCCCCTAACCAGCCACGCACTTACAATGGCTAAAATGAAAGCAACTGTCAACTGCAGGTGCTGGTGGGGATGCTGGGCCACCATTGCAGGTGGACATGCAAGAGGCATAGCCCCTTTGGAAAATGACTTAGCAGCTTCTTGTAAAGTAAACATGTACTTATCATTTGACCCAGCAATCTTCCTCCTGTGATTCACTGAAATACTGGGTTTCTATTCACTGAAAAGAAATGAAAACCGTATGTCCCCACAAGGACCTGTACACAGATGTTTGTAACAGCTTTTTTTCATAATTGCCAAAAACTGGAAACAACTTGGAAGTCCTTCAGCTGTTCCCTGGATATGCAAATGGTGGTGCAGCCACTTGACAGAAGAGCCCTCAGCAACAGAAACAAAAGAGCTGCTGGTTGAATCTCATAAGCATCATGCTGAATAAAGGAGGTCAGACTCAGAGATTACAAATCTTACAAATATGTAAGATTCTACCTATATGACATTCTGGAAAAGGCAAAATAATGGGAACAGAAAACAGGTGAGAGTCCAGAGGAAGAGGTTGGCTTTGGGGAGATGGAAATACTCTCTAGATTGTACACTTGAAAAGGAATGCTTAAAAAAAAAAAAAGAAAGAAAAGGAATGCTTTACTCTATGACAACAGACCTGATGCACTTGACTTTTATAGCAGGTGATGTGTTCAGCCAGTAACAGCCACACAAGCTGGGGAGGGGGGTGGTGAAGGGAAATTGGGTACTAGGTTCTGCTTGTGGGGGTGCCCTGGAGAGGACCCATTTGATTCCTTTGAAATAAGATGTTGTAATACCATTAAAGGAAACACAAAAGAAAAGAACAATGCATTCACCACCCCTGCTTCCATTTCGGTCCTACAGAACCACGAGTAATACCTGTCACAGCCTGCTTTTCTCTTCCACATCGAATGGTGGCAGTGATGAAGCTGGTCCACTGTGGTGAAGCCCTGGGGAACCGAGTGAGGACCGAAACTCCTCAGAGTGACTGGCTGGCTGGCTCTTTCACGCCATCCTGGGGGTGAGAGTGGGGTGGCCATGGTCCATCTAGGAGGGGTAGATAGTGTCCAGGCATCTATCTGGGGGGCATAGCTTGTCTGTGAGACCCACATGGGAATTTTGGATAGAGGAGAAATATGTTCAGGAAGCAGAAGGAAGGCTCCTCAGGCAGGAACCCAAGGGAGCCATTCACGCATTCGTTTAGTACATTTTTACTATGAACCTGTTACATGCTGGGCAGGCATGTTCAAGAGGCTGGGGGTACATCCATGAGCAAAATGAAAATACACCAAGCCTTCAAGGGTTTGTAGTCAAGTCAAGAGAGGGCAGATAGGGGTGGGGAGCTCTTTCCTTCCCACCTGGATAGGTCTTTGGATTGCACTAAAGAGAAGCTCTTAGATGGGTGAAGATAGTTGAGTCTTCCCATATTAGAGATTTTAACACCTTGAGAGAGGCTGAACTGCTCGGTGGCACCAATCCCCAGCTTATGTCTCAGTCTATGATGAGCCCCAATTATCCTTGCCCCTCCTGCTCCCCTCCCTTGAATGCATGGAGGAGAACCTGTGACTTGTTCTAGCCAATAGGATGTGGGAAAGCAGATGGGATGTCACTTTTGTGATTATATTATATGGGATCATCATCACTTCTGTCTTGCCAGTAGAGTCTTTTTTTCTCTCTTTTTTCTTTTATTTAAATTCAGTTTGCCAACATATAGTGTAACACCCAGTGAGACTCTTTGTATAGATGTTTTTCCTCCCTCACTCTGATGGAACAAGCTGCTCCCATGGAGAGGCCCAAACAGCAAAGAATAGGGGGTGGCCTCTAGTCAACAGCCAGCAAAGAACTGAGGCCCCTAGTCTGACAGCCCACAAGGAGCTGGATCCTGCCAACAACCATGTGAGCTGGGAAGTGGACCCTTATCCAGTCGAATGCCAGATGAGACCGTGTCCCTGGCTGACACCCTGACTGCAGCTTCATGAGACACTGAAACAGAGGACCAGTTGAATGAACCTGGATGCCTGACCCACAGCAACTGTGAGCTAATAAATGTGAGTGTTTCAAGCTGCTAAATTTGTGTTAATTCGTCACCAACAGTAGAAACTAATACAATAGAGGGCACCTGGGTGGCTCAGTGGTTGAGCCTTTGGCTCAGGTTGTGATACCGGGGTCCTGAGATCAAGTCCCGCATTGGGCTCCCCATTCATGAGAGATATGTCTCTCATATCTCTCATGAATAAATAAAAATCTTAAAAAAAAAGAAACAAATACAATATAAACCCCCTTGAAAATTCCATTAAGAATGACATAACCACCTCTGCTTTTCTCCGTTTGGGGCCATTCCAGAGCCCTCCTGGCAGTTTTCTGCCCAGGCAACGTGAGCCATCGGGCAAGAAGGGAGCTGACATATGAAACTCCGTCCATACAGTAAGGCTTGTGCTTCTGAGGCTCTCCAAGCTTTCCTCAGTGCTTTGAGATACAGGGGCTTTTAAGAATTATTATCATCCCTGAATTATCCCTACTGACACAGTTCAGAAGGTTTAAGTGGTCAGCATGGGTTCCTATAACTAAACAGTGACACTATTTAGGGGCTAGAACCTGTGTCACAGAAGTCTGTGGTCTGGGGAGACCGTTGCCCTGGGCAGGCTCTGCGCCCACCCTACCCCCCACCTAGTTCCTGCCCATTGGTTAGAACGTAAGGTGGATGTTCCATCATGGCCACAGTCTCCTCCCGGGGCACTCAGGGGGGCCACTCCACCCAGTCCCTATAGGAATTCCTGGGAGGGACAGTAGATCCCCGATTCTAGGACCACGTGTCTTCCATGAGCAGGTCTGATCAGCAGCCAGAGCCGCTCCTCGGCTGCCAAGGGGGATGCCAGGTAATCTCATTGTGCCAGACTGGCCTGGTAGAAAGATTAGACAACACTGTGTACACTGCCATTAGCCCTGCCCTGAACTTGGCTTTAAGGGGCACTCAGAACGGCATCACTAAGGCAGGGCACCCCCCGCCAACGGCACAGGTGTTCAGAAACGTTCCGTGAACATATCAAATCAAGCAATGGAATGAGATCTAAAGAACTCAGTCTTGGCAAGACTGAAATGGAGCATTTAAGCAAGATAAGTGTTATCGAGCTGGTGTGATAGGCTTTGGGCTGGCTGGTCCCCTAGGGGCTTTCAATCAAGGCCTTGCCCCAGGCACACAATCTTCCAACACTGACCACACACTTCCACTCCCCAGCCTCAGCCTTGCGGAATTGCTCTAGGGATGGGCACATGTTTTACAATTAAATTTATAATGACATTTTTGGGGCCCGAGTCTACAAATAATGCATGTCCCTTGTAAGATTACTTATAGGCAAATAAAAGTTTTAAAGGGATTCAACCGCACCCAGAATGATCCCCCCATTAATGTCGTAAATGAATAAATTTATTTTTTCCGAAAATGGGGCCAGACAATAAAATACTCTTGTAGCCTGCTTTTGAAAGAAAAATGAGGGGCAGCCCGGGTGGCTCCGTGGTTTAGTGCTGCCTCCAGCCCAGGGCCTGATTCCGGGAGTCCTACATTGGGCTCCCTGCATGGAGCCTGCTTCTCCCTCTGCCTGTGTCTCTCCCCCTCTCTCTCTGTGTGTCTCTCATGAATAAATAAATAAAATCTTAAAAAAAAAAGAAAAATGAAATGTTCATGTGTTTTCCAGGTGATTTCATGTCATTTACACCATCATTTTATTTTATTTTAGATTTTATTTATTTATTGGAGAGAGAGAGAGAGAGAGAGAGAGAGAGAGCACACAAGCAGAAGGAGGAGCAGAGGGAGGAGAAGCAGGTTTCTCCACCGACCTGGAAGCCCGATGCAGGGTTCCATCCCAGGACCCCAAGATCATGATCTGAGTTGAAGGCAGACACTTAACTGACTGAACCACCCAGGTACCCTCCCTACACCATCATTTTAAAAGCATTTCTTGAACTATACGGTGTGTACCATAGGGAATGGCTTCATACAATTTCACAAACCGAAAAAGTCCATGTAACCACTACCCAGATCAAGGAATAGAACATTGCAAGGGCCCACAGAGCTCCCTGAGGCCCCCCTTCTAGATCCACCCCCCCCAAACCAAGCATAATCACCACTCTAATTTCAAACAGTAAAGATTAATTTGGCTTGTTTCTGTACTTCAGGGAAACCGCACCACATCTACTCTCTGGGTCTAGCTTCTTGGCTCCAAATTATGTTCATGAGATTTACCCCAGGATAGTGGGCAGCTGCAAATCAGTGATTTTCACTGCTGTATATTGTTTTGTTGTGTAAATATACATTTTCTGGACCTCTTCTCTGGTCAATGGGCCTTTGGGTAGCTTCTAGAGTGGGGGTTCTTAGGAACCATGGTGCTATTAACATTCCAATACATGCCTTTTGGTGAATATATGTAGCATTTCTATTGGCTGTAGACCAGGAGTGGACTTGCTGGGTCATAGGGCAGGTTCAGCTCTAGTACAAACTGCTAAGCAGTTTTCCAAGTGGTTGTACCATTTTGTGCTCCCACCAGCAGATAGTGGGAGTTCTAGTTGCTCCACGTTCTGGTCAACACTTGGTATGTCCATCATTTAATTTTAGCTACTCTAGTGGGTGTAAGAAGGTACCTTCTTGTGGTTTTAATCTGCATTTCCTGAATAGTAATGCTAAGCACGTGCTTACTGGCCATTGGTGCCTGCTCAAGTCTTTTGCTCATTTAAAAGACCATTAGGTTGCTTGTCTTTTATTATAACTTGCAGGAGTTTTACATCAGTAATTTAATTGTTTAAGGACAAAATATCTTTATAAAATGTGGGGTGCCTGGGCGGCTCAGTCGGTGAAACATCTGCCTTTGGTTCAGGTCATGATCCTGGAGTCCTGGGATGGAGTGCCATGTTAGGCTCCCTGCTCAGTGGAGAGTCTGCTTCTCTCTCTCCCTCTGCCTCTCTTCTGCTCATGCTCTCTTTCTCTATCTCTCTCTCAAATAAATAAATAAAATCTTAAAAAACAAAAACATAAAATCTTACATGCATATGATGCCATTATAGGAAAAGGGGAACAAGCTGAATTGCCTTGGCAGCAGAGGGGATGAAGACTCGCCAACTCCACAAGACATTCCTATGGAACCCCTGGAAATTGAACTTACAGTTTGAAAAACCCGTGAAACAGAGGCTCTTCTCACTCTTACCTCTTAGGTGTCTTACCTCATTTGCAGATTTGGAGTTTGCAGGAGCAGAGGACATCTCCCCTAGAAAATCTCTCCCCCATGGCTGTCCCAACCCAAGTTGGCAAAAGTAATTGCCTGCAAGTGTCGAGCACTTACCTATGTCATGCCAGGTACCTGTACACCTGCATGAGATCTTCCCATGAGATAGATCCTGAACTATATGGCACCATTTCATTTACCTCAGCTGGTAAACTGAGGCTCAGAGAGGTTCAGCAGCTTGCTTAGGGTTCAGAGCAGTGGAAGGCAACCTTGACTCTTCTGCTAAGAGGGTCTAATGCCAACTGTGCCTGCCCCGCTGGACCTGAGATTTTTGGGATAGTAGGGGTGAAAATTCTCTTGAATGGAAACATGTGCAAGGCTTCTGGGAGCTGGTGTGTTCTATTTCTTGGCCTGCACGGGGTTACTCGAATGTTTCATAACAATATGCTAAATCGTGTATTTATGCTTTAAACCTATTTACATGTTGGTTATGCTTCACAATTGAAAAAAATGAAAAAGCAGGTAGTCCCCTCACTCTGGCTCTGGATCCTCCTTATTCACTAAGGAAAGTGAATTTCTAATTGGTTTGGTTTGGTTTTCAGACCTCTGAGGACTGGCAAATGGCGCACAGGAGACAGGACACTCACTGGTCCAGGCATAGTCCATCTCCCTAGGGCAGGTGAAACCAAGCCCCTCCCATCCAGACCAGCCCCTGGGACAAGGAGGCAGATCAGTGGCATGACGGTAATGCATAGACGCCTGGGAGCATGACACTGACTAGCAGGTATAAAGGCAAGTGTGTGCTGGGAATTCAGTCTCATTTCCACGACCCTATGAGTCAGATACCCCTCCTCTTTATGTGTCACTGGTAGGATGCAGAGAGGTTCAGTGGTTCAAGGTTACACAGGTTACTCAGCTGGCAGGGGGCAGAGCTGGGGTTCAAATCCAGGCTGTCTGGAATGTGAGCCCACACTTGTAAGCATTTACTGCCACTTTCCCAGGAATACACACACCCAATTTCAGAGCTCCCAAGGCTTGTCCCTGGGCCCAACCCGGGGGGAAAATTTCTGCTTGTGGAGAAGGCAATAAATAGGTAGTGAGCTCTGCCCCTGAGAGGTATGCAAGCTGAAGCTGGGATGCCCCCTGCAGATGGTGCAGAATTGATGTTTCCATATAGATGAAGTGAATGAACACATGAAAGGATGAGTGAGTGAATTGGCCCAGGGCAGCAGGAGCCCACTGACCTTTAGGGCCTAGGACCATGGGAACCCTATAGCCCCAACTCTGTGTCCCCTGAGCAGCGAGGGCACTGGGTGCTGTGGTCAGGCTCTCAAGCACAGTCAGGAAGCAGAAAGGAGGTAGTGGTTTCTTGGGGGTAGGGATGTGCTCATGCAGAATCCTGAGAAGGCTGAATGAAGCATGATGTGGAGCCTCCAACCCAGCTTTGGGGAGAATGCAAGAGAGGAGCGTGGGGGAGGCAGGCATCTGGAACTGGGCAATACAAGGGTTAACTGGAAGCAGACAAAGTGATGTTTGGAACCTGGGAGTGGGCTGGCAGAGGATGGAGTTATTAACCGGGGTATGGAAAATTCTCGGGAGCTGGAGTGTAACCAAGGAGTTTGCCTGGAGTCCCGCAGCAGAGACAAAGGGATTCTCAGAAAGCCCCTCTGCCCCTCACAGCCCCCACCCCCCGCCCCCCCCCTCAGGGTGCCTCCCTGGAGCTGGATCTGCCCAGGGTGGAGGGTGCAGTGGAAACTCACTGGAGCTGGTGGCCTGGGGTGAACTCCTGCTGGGGACAGAGGGCTAGGTCTCTGATAATGAGTCCCGCCCCATAGGGCACCAGCTCTTTCATCCTCCGAAAGCCACATTACTTACTCCCTGGTGAGCACGCCTCTGGACCTGACCCTCTGTGTCTGTTCTGATCCAATCTGATCTGATGGAGGCCCTGTTCTTTCTGGCAGTGACCTGGGTCCTGGCTTCTGACCTGTGACTTTATCATGTTTGGTTACAGTGGAGCGAGCTGGGGAAGTGGCCGGAGGGTATTTAAAACCCTTGACCTGGGCCTCAGGCTCCAGATGAAAAAAACATTCTTGAAGCAGCAGGGGCCTCCAACCAGAGGATCTGCAGCAACAGCGTGGGTGGCCTCCTCCCTTGGCCTAGGGGTGGGCTGTGAGGCCACGGATGATTGCGGAAGCCTTTGCCATCTTTCTAGACCCTCTTACTGCTTTGCATCACCCACTTTGGCCTGGTTCCTGAGTACCCAGATTCCTCCTTTGCCTGGTCCATCTCCTCATTCATTCATTCATTCATTCATTCCATGTGCTGGTCAATAGGCCCACTAGAGACAAATTAGCCATTAATTTTGCCTCCATTGGGTTCACATCTGAGTGGGAGGAATAAGACCCAGACTTAAATCACTATAATAATGGGCAGAAAATCATCACAATAGTTAGCTAGAGCAGGATACCAAAAAGAGCCAAGGCGCTATAGGTCATTTAGAAAAAGGAGCTCACTTCTAGGGAACATCTGGGAGGTCATCATGGGGGAGGAGGCATTTGAGCTGTCTTTATGAGAGTAGCTTAAGAGTGTGTTTCCCCCTCCTAGGGGGAATCAACTTTTTATAGATATTTGAAACTGGCACAGAGTAGATGTCAGGTGAATTAAGCCTCCTGATGGACCCTCTGGAATGAACTTTTGATCACTGGTGGTAGAGAAGTCTTCAGGGCCTCTCTGGAGGCTTGAAAATCACACTGCTGGTGTGCTCCCAGCACCTGTCACCCTGCTCAGCCGGAGGTGTGCCTGTGAGGGTGGACAGCAGAATCCCACATGTTCTCTCCATCCCGGGGCTGGCTCAGGTAAGGCACCCTCCCTTCCCCTGTTGTCCTGGGGCTGCCTTACCCCTGGCACTAAACATGAAACCATCTCTAAAGTTTGAAACTTTTTATTTTGAAAGTATTTCCAATTTCCAGAAAAATTGCCAGTCTAGTGCAATAAGCTCCTGCATATACTTCATGCACATTCAACCTATTGTTATTTTGCCATTTGTCTCTGTCTACACACACACACACACACACACACACACACACACACACACACACGGAGTATTATTTTGGTTGAATAATTTGAGTCAGTTGCAGACATCATGACCCTTTACTCTAAACCTTTAGTGTGTATCTCCAAAGAACAAAGACATTCTCTTACGTAACCCCGGTTCAATGATTATATTTAGGAAATTCAACTTTGACACAATCCTATTATCTGACACATAGCACCTATTCAAGTTCACCAGCTATCCTAAGATTGTTCCTTTAGGTGATTTTTTTTTTTTTCCTGATGCAAGATTCAATTCAGGCTCATGCCTTATTTTGTGCCTGGTCTCTTCACCTCCCCTTTAGTCTGGAACAGCTCCTTAGCTTGCCTTTTGTTGTTCTTGACGTGGGCAGTTGTAAAGTTTGGGCTGGTTTTGCAGAATGTACCTGGATTTGAGTTTGAGGTATTTATATTTTTAGATTCAGGTTATGTGTTTTTTCACAGGAATGTCACGGGAGGCACTGGGTGTTGATCAGTCCTACTCTGGGTGCTGACTTTGGTCACTTTAAGGTGGCATCTACTGCTCAGATCCTCCACTGTGGTTCTCAAGCTGGGATTCCTAGGTGTTCTGTGGGGAGGTGCTTTGAAATGGTGCAGATAAGCTGTCCCCCCTCCGCCCCCCCCCCCCCCCCCCCCCCCCGTGAAGACCTTCACCCGAGTTGAAGCATCCCTTGAGGATTTGCGCCTGAATCAATCATTAAAGTGATGGCCACAGTGGTAATTTTCATTTACATTTTTCAATTGGCAGTCTGTGGTGAGGAACAGCTATCCTTTCACCCTATGTATTTATTTATCTGTTTGTATTTATTGATCAATATGGATTCATAGATTCTTGTTTTATTCAATGAGTTAAAATCCAGTATTATTATTCTTACTTTTCATGCCTAGACTGGCCTGGGTTTGGCCCCTGGAAGCCCCTTTCAGCTGACTCCTGTATTCTTTTGACACATCCCAGCATTTTTTGTGTTTATCTGTGTAATGGGCTGAGTGACCTCCCCCCTCCCCAGTATTTCCATATGTTGAAGTCCTAACCCTCAGAATCACCAAATGTGACTGTAGCTGGAGATGAGGTCCTCCAAGAAATGGTTGAGATGAAATGAAGTCATATGGGTGGCACTCATCCAATCTGACCAGTGTCCTTACAGGAAGAGGAGATTGGGGCGCCTAGGTGGCTCAGTCAGCTTAGCGTTCAACTCTTGGTTTTGGCTCAGATCATGATCTCAGGGCCATGAGATTGAGCCCTGCACTGGTCTTTGTGCTCAACGGGGAGTCACTTGGGATCCTCTCTCTTCCTTTCCCTCTGCCCCTCATCCGCTCAAGCCCTCTCTCTCAAATAAATAAATAAATAAAAATTTTTAAAAAGGAGATTGAGATAAGACACACAAAGAGGAAGGACCATGAGAAGACACCAGAAGAAGGTGGCCACCTCCAAGTCAAGCAGAGAGGCCTCAGAAGAAACAACCCTCCTAACACCTTGATCTCAGATTTCCAGCCTCCAGAACTGTGACAAAATGAATTTCAATTGTGTAAGGCCTTGCACTACCCCCCACACCACACTCCCAGTCTATGGTATTTGTTATTGCAGCCTGAGTAAACTGATAGTAGTTGTTAGCATCCACATTTCTTGATTTTGCAGTTATGCTCAGTGTGAACTGATGATATGGTTTTCTCAACATTGGTTTCTTTTTGTTTTTTTTAAAGATTTTATTTATTTATTCATGAGAAACACAGAGAGGAGAGAGAGAGAGAGAGAGAGAGAGAGAGGCAGAGACACAGGCAGAAGGAGAAGCAGGCTCCATGCAGGGAGCCCGAGTAGGACTCTATCCCGGATCTCCAGGATCACACCTTGGGCTGAAGGCGGCGCTAAACCACTGAGCGACCCGGGCTTCCCTCTTTTTGTTTTTTCTTTTTAAGATTTTATATATTTATTCACGAGAGATACAGAGAGAGGCAGAGACATAGGCAGAGGAAGAAGCAGGCTCCCTGCGGGGAGTCCGATGCTGGACTAGATCCCAGGACCCTGGGATCATGACCTGAACCAAAGGCAGATGCTCAACCACTGAGCCACCCAGGCGTCCTCTTAACATTGGTTTCACATAACATTCATCCCCAGGATATTTTATGGAGCATCCACCATGTCCCGGGCCCTAACTTAGGCACTTGGGGATCTATCGAGAGACAAGACAGACCCAAATCAGGTCTAAAGGTGGGAGAGCTGGTATGACAGTGGTTTCATGTTACTAAATAGCCATTCTTGCAGAGCAGCTGGGACCAAGGGGCAGGTCCACCGCGACCTGAAAGAGGACGCAGAGCGCGTGCGCAACACCCATCTTGGCCACTAGGTGACAGCACGTCACAGTCCGTTCCCGGAGGGCTTTTCGATGGGAATGGATTTGCTGGGTGCAACCGCATCATCTCCTCTCTGTTAGAAGACTTTCTCTTTCGTGGAATAATGCTTAGCTCCTACCCCCCTTTTCCTTTAAGGACAAATCATCTCTGAAAAGATGGTACCAATCTGCACTCGTGTAAGAAGTGTTCAAGAGCTTTTTCCTTTTCCTCCACATTCTCTCTCACCAGAGGCTGGATACATCCCTTCCGTATGCAACTGGCAAAGAGTAAAAGTGGAGGGCTGGGGTGTGGTGGAGGGCTTTTTGCTTTGAAGATCAGATTTTATGCTCATGTTGGTAGCACAGGCTACACATACAGGAACCTTAAGGAAAGTTTAGTTCATTAAAAGGCACCAGTTCCAGCCTTGATCTTGGGCTTGTTTAGGGGGAGCAAAGCCCAACCTTTTATGGTTGATGGAGTAGCCGTAAGCCACAGAGATACCACACATGTCTCCTGCCATGGATGCAGCAGTGTGCGCTGGTGGGAGCACTTACTAATTCATCTATTCGCTTATTCAACGTGTATTTACTGAGGGTCCACTATGTGTCTGTCATTGGGAGCTGGAGCCCATCCGAGCCAGCAGCTCGGATGCCTCCCTCATCTGTACAATGGGGGCAGCATTCTCTGCCTTGTGGGGGGTCATGGGGAGACAGTGAGCATATGTAATTAACTAGACCTATTAGTCTTGCTCTTATTGGTGGCTTCTGACCAAGAGAGAAGTTGCCTCTAGTCCATGAAGAGGACTTGAGCATGAGTTTTACAAACTATTTGCCTGAGTCTTCATTGAGCCCAGTTTTTAATTTTTATTGTTTGTTTGAAAACATTACCAAGTCTGGCCTCCCCCTCCACGAGCTCACATCATGTTCCTCTGCCATCCTGAAGGGACTAGGACAGAACCGTGGACATAGAGTAGATCTCACACAGACAGTAGCTGCGGGGTTTGGGGCAAGACTGAGGTCAATGCCAACTCACCCAACCTTCCCTGACTCCCCCAAAGAGAAAGCCCATAGTCCTCGGACCTCCTACTAATGCCTGTTATTTTCTCCACCTGGCACTCATGGGTGGCCAGAGTGGGACCATCTGAGTTTTAAGGACCTCACTCAGAGCCCCCGGGGGCAGAAGGCCACTGCCAACTAGGCTTTTGCGATCGGAAAATAGAATCTACCTTTACTATCCTCAACCGTCCCTCTGGATGTGGAGGTGGCGGATATTGGAGGTGTTGGCATGACCTCTCTCCCAGCTGTCTAGCACGCACCTCGGCCCCTTCTTTTGGGGACTGTTCCTCCTCAGCTCAGGGGGCCACGTGGTTGGGCATGAAACTGTCGATCACACCCTTGGCACTGGTGAGGCCACGTGGCCAAGGAGAACCAATCAGAGTACCCCAGAGCCTGCCCACAGTGGCTGGTCCAGGGTCGGACACAGCCTGATGTGGACCAATCAGAGCCCTGCTGGGTACTCAGCTCCTTTCTAGGGTTTCTTCCTTTCGGTCTGCATCCCTTAAGGCTAGAAAGCCCCGAGGACACATGGAAGACTGAGGAAAGAAACTTGCCAGGAGAAGAGGATCAAAGATGAGGGAAGGGAGAGAAAGAATGAACTGACAGCTTTTGATCTCGTGGGTTCCCGAGCCCTTGGACCTGCTCTGATTCCCGCATCCTGGGTCCCCAGTAGCCTTCCAGGCGTTAGTCTCCCTCTTCTTTGAGGCCAGCTGGCTTTGGGCTCCTCTCACTCTGGTCCAGACTAGATTCTGAAGTCCTGCCTGTTTCTGAGGCACCTCCCAATCCGGAGAGAGGTGCTCCACGGAAAATGAGATCTTTTATTCTCTACTGAGAGCAGGGCTTTACAGAGCCGCAGACAGAGCCCAGGCGGGCACCTGGGCAGGAATGCCCCGTGTGTGTGTGTGTGTGTGTGTGTGTGTGTGTGTTTGGGGACGGCGTGGTTGCTTCCCTGAGCAGTCCCAGCATTTACACCGCTGGAGCCAGGCCGATCGTGTTGTTCCCTCGGTTGAAGACGGTGAAATACAACCTCAGGAAGACATCACCCAGGATCCAGGAGTCTGAGATGAACAAGCCGCCTCTGCCCTCATCAAAGTTGCTGTAGCAGGTGCCCTCTTGACCCTGGAGGAGACGGAAATTTTCACCAGTCAGACTGCGCCCACACCTGCAGCCTCCCCTTCAACAACCAGTGCCTCTCCTCTTCCTCTCCCTCCTTTCCTTTGAGCCAGTTGGCTCTCCCAGCAACTGAAAAGTGGGTGCCCATCCAGGAACCAGGACTGCCTGGGTCCTGTGTCTTTCCTGTGACTCACATTCTCGGCTGTTCCCTCCACAGAGACTGCCTTTCCTTCTCTCCTCACCCCTACCCTCACCCCCTACCCACCCCTTAAGACCGAACTCAGCTCCTCTAGGCAGCCTTCCCAGACCCACGTGACCCTCCTCTGCCACTCGGCCATATCTGCTATGGTGTGGCTTGGGCTCCAGGGGGCTCCTCCTTCTGGCTGCTACCCCAACATTCCTGCAAGTCCCAGATTTGAGGACCTGGCCCCAGGGTTGGCCCCTCACCTCCTGGATGTAGGCACTGGCTGGCACTGGGTAGTTGACGCCATTGATGGTGAAGACAATGTCGGGTAGGGTGTTGATGGTGTTGCAGTCAATCATGTACTGTCAGAGAAAGGGAGAGAGAAGGTTGGCCCAACTGGTCCTTCAGTGTATGGAGAACCCCAGACGTCCCTGCGGCATGACCTGTCACCTCGCCACTGTAGGACTGCTTGGCATTGATGATCTTCTGGATGTTGAGGACAACACTAGATGGGCCAATCAGCAACGAGGTTCCCGTATCAATAATGGCCTCGCAGCCACCACTGCATGCAATTACCGCTCCATTCATGGAGATGCTGAGAGACGGAGGATAAAGCAGGTTCCAGGATCACGGAGGATAAAGCAGGTTCCAGGATCACGCTTGGGGCTCCCTTCACTACCACCCCCTGGCTGGATCCAGAGCAGCCCTTTAGCTCAGGCCTTCCAGCTCTTTCTCTTTGTTCTGATCATACTGATCTTCTTAGACTTCTTTCAGTTCTTGAATGTCCCAAGCTCTCTGGTGCCTCAGGGCCTTTGCATAGGCTGGTGTCCCTTTCTAGAACCATCCCCACTCCCTTTGTCTGGCTAATTTCTCCCCGTCTTCCAGGTTCCAGCTTCACTGTCACTTTTTTAAGGGAAGTCTTATCCCCAGACTAAATCAGCCTCCTCTCTTGGTCACCTCAGCATACCTATACTCACTTCTGGCACATATCAAGACAGTAATTCATTATTTGTGTGACTTGTTTCATGTACATCTGCCCTGCTAGATGTAAGAGCAATTTCTATCCTCAGGGCCTCCCTCAAGTGTCTAGCACATAGCAGATTGCTCAACATGAGTTTGTTGAATGAATGAATGAACCAGTAAGTGAGAGAGGGACAGTGAGAGCTCTGTATCTGGTGTCTGGCTCACTATGGGGTCACACAGGGCAGATGGAGGTTCTCCTGCTGCAGGTGCTCAGAATGACAGGAAGAGAGCCACAGGCTGTTCTGCACCAGCTCCCAGCTCACATGCCAGGGCCCTGGCCAGGAAACACCTTATCTAGCTCAGGGGGCAGGACACCAGCTGTGGAAGCTTCCAAAGGACATTTTAAGCTTTTGTATGCTGGTGTCACACAGAATCACATTAGTTATTGCCTCCTTGTTCTCAGGTTGATTCCCTACTTTCTGATGCTCTCTGCCGCACTGTATGCTCAGGCCGAGACAAGGGGTGGTGGGGGCGGCACCTCATGTGATTTGCTTTCAGACCTCCAGAATGAAGATGACCCCTCTCCCCGGCTGGGCAGCCTCTCCTTAGGGTGACCAGCCGTCTTGGTTTGCCCAGGACTTTCCCTGTTTTCAAACTGCCTATCCCGTGTACTAGGAACCCTGTCAGGCTGGTGGACTTCCCCCCCATCCCCTTTTCAACCTCCGCCCGCTCCCAGTAGGTGGATGAGCACCTCCACCTGCCCCTCTTGCCAGAGGGAGTTCAGCTTCCCAGGTCTGTAGGGCCTCCACTTCCCCTGTCCTCGTGCACCGAGATTCAGGACAGAGCCCTCAGCTTGGTCAGGGCCTTGTCATGAGGCAGGGGGCTATGTCTGTGTGTCTGTCTACGCGTGTCTGCACGTGTGTGCGTGTGTGAGGATCACCCGGAGCCACCCTCAGGGGGACGAACTTACCTGTCCATGGATAATTGCCAGTAGAAGGGTTTGGATACGGGCACCCAGTTGAGGTCTCCCCTATAGTAGGAGTGGTCCACGCCTCCGAACATCACCACACTGCCCTTCTCCTCCTTTCTGGGGGTGGGGGGGGGAGGAAGAGCTCACTGGGTGGGCAAGATGATAGGGGAGAGGGCAGGATGCTTTTCCCAAGCTCAGCAAACACACCAGGCACCATCTAAGGGCACACTCTTCACTTGTGCCCTTCACTCTTCACAGCTTACTTGTTCACATATCACAAAGTCTTGTGGAGTAGGTGCTCCCCTGCTCTTTACAGACAGGGAGGTTGAGGCACGGAGGGGTTAGGGCCTGGCTAGTGGACGGTGAGGCTGAGTTCGAACCTGCACAGTCAGGCAGCAGGGCTGGCTCTGACCACCCCCTCTGCCTGTCCCCTTCGGCCATCAGAGCAGTCGGCCATGCATTTGGAGGGCACGGCAGCCAGAGAGGTCTGGCCTGTCCTCTTTCAGAAAAGCCTCTTTCAGGAAAGAGCCCCAGGCTTAGCAAGTTCCCACCTCTCTGCTGGGGCCTCCTGTTTTTGTTTTGCATCATTCCTACAAATTATGGAGCAGGTCTTGGGAGCACGCTAATATGTTAGTGAGGGAGGACACACCTCTGCCCACCCCTCTCCTTCCTTCCACAGCAAATCTAAGGGCGAGTCTTGTTGCCCCTTCCTCCAACACATATCCCGAATATGTCCATTATTTTCCCTCTTCCCTCTACCTCGCTGGACCAAGCTGCCCCTCTCTGTTTCCGAAAGAGACTGCTGAAGCCTCTCCCCTGGCCTCCCTGCCTCCACTCCACTGCATCATTTTCCAGGGCACACCCAGAGTGAACTTTCACAAATGTAAATTGGATCAAGTCTATTCCTGGCCTAATCCCTGCCAGAGGCCTCCACTCCTACACAGAGCAAAACCCCAGAGTAGCCTCGCCCCTGCAATATCAGCCCCCCCCCAGCCCCCGCCCCCCCATGCTCCATTCCCATTCCCCTCCTCCTGCATTGTTCCAGCCCCACTGGCTCCCTTGCTGGTCCTTGGGTGCTCCTTCAGGCCATCGCACAGGTTTTCCCTTCTGCCCGGGACTTTGCCTCTGCAGCCGGGCTCTCTCCCATCACAGAGACTCAGCTCAGAGACAGGCCTTTGCTGTAGCCCCTCTACATCCACACTTATCACTGTCTGTTCTATCACCTTGGCTTGTTGCGGCCACAGAATCGAGTATTATCCAGAGTTATCTTTTCCCTTTACTCGTGTATTTATTTCTTCCCTGCCTCTTCTGCCTCTTGCCTGTCTCCTTCACCAACACATAGTAGGCACTCAATAAATACTTGTTGAACAAATCTTCTTTGACTGGGGCTAGTATTCTTGAGGCTCAGAGGGGTTCAGCAGCTTGTTTCTGTTCGTGTATATAGCTGAAGTTTGAACTCCGGTCCCTCTAGAGCCTCCACCACACTCTGCCTCCTACACACATCTCTGGGTCAAACTCCACCTTTGGTGAGGAAGGTACAGCCTGTCAAAAGGGTCCTCCTCTACTCTGTGCTTCTCCCCTGCCCCAGACCCTTAACCAGACAGGGGACTTCAGCTCTTCCTGCTACTGAGCCCAGGGACCAGAGATCTGCTGATGACTTGACCACCCACCATGGGGGAGAATCCTACAGGCTGAGATCAGGGCCTGCCACGACAAGCACCTGCCTGGCCAACCTTGTACCAAGCTCTTCTCTGAGCCTGGGTTCTCCCATTGGTCAAATGCGGGACTTGGAAAAAGGGGGCCAGGAAAATCTTCCTGTAGAAGGGGCCAGATCATCATGATTTCAGGAATTGCAGCCTGCATGATATCCATTGTGACTGCTCCCTGCTGCCACTGTAGAGCAATGGCAGCCACAGACAGAATGGGAAAAAATGAGCATGGTGGCATCTCAATAAAGTTTTATTTACAAAAACAGGTGGTGGGCCAGACGTGGCCCCCAGGCCATAGTTAGCTGACCCCTGGTCTCAAGAAACTTCAAGATCAAGTAATCTACAATTTATCATGTAACTTGGAGGCATCTTAAGCTGATTTGGACAAAAGGCTCGTCCAGCCCAGACTTACTTGCTCAAGTAGAAGGCAAAGAGCTCCTGAGAAATGAGACCTTGTTTCCACAGGTTGTCGAAAATGGGGATGGTCCCTTGGAGGCTGAGGCTGGGGTAGGCCAGGCCCAGGATGCCATCGAAAACTGCATATTCCATGAACTTGCCAGGCTCCCTCAGGCTCAGGCCAAATGCCTGAGACTTGTCAACGAGGCCCTCGAACTATAGGAGAAGAGAGGGTTACCAGGGAGAGGGCTAGAAAGTGGGGCTGGGTGGAGGTGGGCAGGCATGTGCCACGAACACGGCAGAGGACAACCCAGGCATGGTAGTGCCCTCGGGGACCTCCGCTGGCATGAGGTACACGCTCTGTCTGCGTGGACTGTGTGGGTTTTAACCAACACTACTCCTCTTGCTGACATCATCCCTTTTTTACAGGTGGAGAAACAGATGCAGAATGGGGCCAAGTTGTTCACATTTGAAGACAAAAGGAAGAGAGAGGAGGACAGTCTTCTCTTGGGCATTACTCTGATGACAGAAATGGAGCAAATTCATTGCAATTCGTTGTGGATTCTGTGTCCACCAAGGACATAGACATGCTTATTATACCATGCAGCCATCAGGGCTTTTATGAAAATTCTGCATGGGAAATATGCTTGTGTGTGTGTGTGTGTGTGTGTGTGTGTGTGTGTGTGTGTGTTCAGGCACTTTAGGGGAGGCAGCCCACAGTTTTTATTAGAGCCTCAAAGTCCCCCAAAGGTAAGAACCCATTTCTCAGGGCCCTTCCACTGCTGCAGACTCCACTTCTCTTTTCTTTTCTTTTCTTTTTTTTTTTTTAAGATTTTATTTATTCATGAGAGACACAGAGTGAGAGAAGCAGAGACACAGGCAGAGGGAGAAGCAGGCTCCATGTAGGGACCCCGACGTGGGACTCAATCCCGGGTCTCCAGGATCACACCCTGGGCTGAAAGCAGGCTAAACGGCTGAGCCATCCAGGCTGCCCCAGCCTCTGCTTTTTTGCCTGGAGCCCTCTCTGCCCTCTCCCCCAAAGTATCTTCCAAGGGTATGAGTCCTGCTTCGCATCCCAGTTCTGCCTCTTAGCAGGTGGGTGACCGGAGTGCCTTGGGAAAGGCACTCACTCTCCCCATACCTCGGTGCTTGCATCTGCCTCATGGCAGTAGCAGTGGCTGCCCATTGGGCTGACACAGGGTCAAACAAGTTCTTACAACGAAAGCACCCAGCACCATGCCTGGCACAGTCTGAGAATATAAAAGCAGGTGGTTTTCCGCATTGCTGTCCCTGTTCCCAGCAAAATCAGCCTTGAGCTAATCGAGGGGAAAGAAGCTGCAAATCCTTGGCCCTAAGGTCCACCAGCACGATGACCTGCTCTCTGGGGTAGTTGTTCTAGGAGTCTGTGTGTCAGCTGGAGGGGAGCCTGGGGGAGAGTACTGTCTTCCTAGGGACACAGCCCTGCAGGGCAGGCAGCCAACTGCTGGGAGGCTTTGGGAAAGACAGGTGCTCCCCCCTGACCCTACATCTGGCCCTATAAGCAGTCACTGCTCCCTGGACCAGCCTGCCCTAGCTTTGGGTTTCCACCTTACCTGAATGGTGTCGTAGGCGAGAAATCCTGACATCGTCCCAGAACCGTACTGGAGGTGGATGGGCCGTCCCGAGACCCGGAAGGTGGTGGACAGCAGAGGGTTGAAGACGTTGTGATTAGCTGCAGACACAGGAGGTGAGTGTCTGTCAGGATGCCAAGGACAGAGGAAGGGATGGTGGTGCGCGAGAGGGGGTTGGAGGCACTCACCGCAGGCAGGGCTGGAGCAGTAGATGGACGGCACCCACAGGTCAGACGAGCCCGTGTCAAAGATGACCTTGAACTCCTGTGGGGGTGTTCCAATTCCGATGGTGCCAACGTAGGCTAGCTGCGGGGGCCAAGAAGGGGTGCTGAAGGAGGCCTGGACGAGGCCCTCGTCCTCTCTGACTCCCAGTGCCTCTGCCTCTTTTGGGTGTCTCGTGTCTCCTGCAATCAGCTTTCAACCACTCCCCTTAAAGCCTCTACTCAGACTAGTGCCTCTATTTGAAAAGCTCTTCAGTGTCACCCATAGCTCACTAAATCCTTCCACCCTCTAAGGCCCAGCTTAAGTGCTTCCCCCTCCAGGCAGCCCTCCTAATGTCACTACAGGCCCCTTCCTCTAAACTCAAAACATAATATCAATACCATGTAGTTAACCCTTTTACATTCATTAACTTATTGCCTGTCTCTCAGGTTGTACTATACATTCTTGGAGAAGAGATGAGACCCCTTGTTAACAATAATGATGATCTTATGTTAGTGTTTTATGGCCTCACACACCATAGGCACTTAATAACCTTTTTACTGGTGTCATTCTTGGGGTTGTGGAGGTTGCACTGCCTCTGCCGGGGGTGTAAAACTTGGGTCACAGTGGGTTTTGTCGTTTACGCAGACCTGGCTCCCCTTCAACTATAACTCAGTGATTTGCATTAGTTCAGAAAGAACAAAATCCCTCAAGCCAAGCACTGTGGCTCATGGGTGCCCAGTGAAGTATCGCTGGTGCTGAAATGGATATTTACCTGCCACCAGGTAGTTGCCAGACCTGGTTGCCACAGATCGGAGTTGAGGGTGGGGGTGACTTCTCTGGGAAGGGTTCCTATTCCCCCTTGTTTCTGCCTGCAAGAGCCCCAGCCCCAGCATCCCTGCTCACACCTCCAGTCATGTGAACCCCAACGCTTGGCTGGAGCCCTAGGGTGTGCTCTGTGGAGCCATTCTGCCTACTGCACTTACATCCAGGTAATTCCTCATGGATTCATAATAGACCCCTGTGTCTGGATCTACAGACTCAACAAACTTGTAGGCCAGGTTGTAAGGATGCTTCTCTAGATAATCTTTCAGCTTGTCCTTCTCCCTGAGGTTTTCTCGCATGGACTTGATCCTTGTCAGAGGGATTCTGTAAGCCAGCGTTGGGAAAGAGAAATGAATGAGAGACAGTAATTGCCCGCCCCATGTTACATGTAACTGCCACATCTCACTCTGTAATCCTACCGTGTATTTTCCAGGCATCTTTATGATATCATCATCAAGACAGGCCACCCAACAGAATGGAAAGACCATGGCAATAAACTTAGGTTTGAATACAGGTTCTGTTGTATGATCTTGGGTAAGCCCTATGCCCTTTCTGTGCCTCTGTTCTTCCTGCAAAAAGGTGGAATGACAATAACTCCCTCACATAGAATGTTTGGGGTGTTAAGCAAAATGATGGCTATCATGCATCTGACCGATAGGAGGTCCCAACAAAGGCAGCCATCCCTCTTGCTACTGTCATCTCATTGTGTTTTTCTCAAAGAAGCCATGATGGGGGTGAGGGGAGGTAGAGTGGAAATCATCCTCTCTTTATATGTAGTTGGTGACTTGGCATGGTCACACTGCTTGTTAGAGGCAAAACTGGGCCTATCAGTAGCTCTCTTGATCTTTTTCTCAGGGCTCAACCAGAAGAGAGGGGTTATGGAGGAAGTGAGGAGATGGGGAATAAATTAGAGAAATTAAGAGGACAGAGAAACAAGAAGGACACAAACTAGAAAAACACAGAGTTTGCATGCAGAGACATCCAAAGAGACAAAGACAAAGAGATAGGTAGATAGAGATATAGATATGTATATGGAAATGGAGAGAGAGCAGGGAGAGCAGATAGAAGACCTAGAAACAAATGTAGGAGAAATGCTGTTCCTAGACAGGGCCATGCCTACAGTTGCACAGGTTGTGCACTGAACAATTCCAAGGGGTGCCATTTCACATAGTTCATGATATGACTGGCACTCCTGGAGTTGTACAACCCTGCAGGGCTGCCTCAAGACACCTGGACCCCATGGTGCACGTGGTAAGCTACTGATCAATAAATAGATACTTGAACTTTAAGACAGTCTGGGAATGATTATATGCTCTTCTCTACCCATGGTGGAGCAGGAGAATAAGAGGACAAGAAAGAGTCCAGAAAAAGAGTGGATGCCACCTGAAGTCCCTGTACTTACGTGACTAAGCACTCTGAGAGGGCCACCAGCCCGAGGACCCCAAACCACTTCATGCCTTCTTCTTGGGTTCCGAGCATGCAATGGCCAGCACGAGTTGCTCATTATATGTACTCTGACCTGCCCTAGTTGTCCCCCTGAGGGCCGCTAAGTGGACCTGATAAGTCATATGAATCTCTCTGATAAGATCTCTATCCTCATCAGTGTTTGTGAGGAGGGGATTTAGAAAATTCACAGAATACAGAGATTTCTATTATGATCTCTTCCTTGGGGCTTGACTGGAACAAACAAACAAACAAACAATCCCAAACCGTAAGTTCTAGCAAAGAGTGGGTAGACTCTTCCTATCTTGGAGATAAAGGTGCTGCTAATAATGTCCTAAAAATAAGTGTCAGGTGCTACGCTTGGCTTTGCTGATCTGGTGTAGTCCCCCCAGGCCTGTGAGGCATGTGTTGCTATCCTCATTTGGAGAGGAGATTGCCAGGAGGAAGGGAGGTCAAGTGTCACTGTGAAGACACCGAGTACAGCACACTGGCATACAGATGATTTTAGGTGGTGGGATGGCACAGACCAGGGGCATTCATGATGCCAGTCAGCTCCAAAGATCCACTTAGAGCAGTATTACACTTACATAATTTTAATGTTAGAAGAAATGTGATGCATGCATCCAAGAGACCTGTTATTCACACAACAAACATTTGTTGAGAACTCACACTGTGTGCTGGGTCTGGGCTGGATGTCAAAAAGTCAAAGTCAAATATGACACAAGTGGTCCTTGGGGCACCTGGCTGGCTCAGTCAGAAGAGCATGCAACTCCTGATCTTGGGAGGTTGTAAGTTTGATCCCCATGTTAGGTGTAGAGATTACCAAAAAAATACATAAACACATTTTTTAAAGATTTTATTTATTCATTCATGAGAGACAGAGATAAATAGATACATAGATATATAGAGAGAGACAGAGAGAGAGGTAGAGACACAGGCAGAAGGAGAAACAGGTTCCATGCAGGGAGCCCGATGTGGGACTCGATCTGGGGACTCCAGGACTATGCCCTGGGCCAAAGGCAGGTGCCAAACTGCTGAGCCACCCAAGGATCCCCTAAACAAATACATTTAAGGGACGCCTTGGTGGCTCAGTGGTTGAGCGTCTGCCTTCTGCTCAGGTTGTGATCCTGGGGTCCTGGGATTGAATCCTGCATCAGGCTCCCTGCAGGAAGCCTGCTTTTCCCTCTGCCTGTGTCTCTGCCTCTGTGTGTGTGTGTGTGTCTCTCATGAATAAACAAATAAATTAAATCTTAAAAAAAAAAAAAAAAGACACTAGCAGTCCTTGCCATTGGGAAGCTTAGGGCAGGGCTCAAGAACTCATGGTGCAGGAGGTGAGGGAGATGAATGGAAAGGCTGGATGGGCAGCATGGGCAAAGGGCAGCACGTGCCTGTGACAGGGAGGCAGCCTCTACCCTGTTCCCATCAGAGTTGCCATGTCTGGCTGTTGATGCCAGACTGGCCAAGTTTTCAAGAGATATCAGAAGTCTGGATGCTTATGTGAAATCCTTATTTTCAAATGTAAGCAACTACTTTCTTAAAAAACAACAAAACAGACCCATAATAAACAGTGTGAGCCAAACCTCAAGCAGCTGTGGGCTGGATTCAACATGTAGGCTGTACAGGTTTTTATTTCTAGCCTAGGGACAAGAGTACAGTGTAGACTAAGAGGATGTTCAATTCGTGTTGGTTGGATGAGTAAGAGACTGAATGCATCCTAGCCATGTGAGTTTTCTGTGCATTTGTAAAGAAACACCAACCAGGGTCAAATCAACCAACAGACTTACCATTAACTTTCATTTGCTGAGCACCTGACATAACTCCCCAAAAGGATCCAAGGCTTGAAACACTTTTTCTGCCAAACCAAAGAGACAAAGGAATAAGCTTGTCAATCAAAGAAGGTGAAAAAGAAAAAAAAAAGACTACCTACAACTTCTGCTTAGCCTGAGATGTATGAGGCTACCCATTAAACTGGTATGATTCCAGCCAAAGTAAAGAGAATGGGAATTTTACAGCTCTTTCCAAGACTGCTGGGGACCTGATGTTCCTCTGTGAGCTCTCTCTAGGTCTGAGTCTTGAGTAGAACAATGGGAGGTGGGCCTGGTGCCCAGGCTGGGTGGTATAGAAGGAGTGGGGGCACTGCATCTTACCCCTCAACACTCCACATTGCTGCAATTTAGTTTTGGTGGCCCAGACTTATGGAAGGGATTTGATAGCACCTAGCAAATGACACACATGTGCCCTTTTTAATTTTTTTTTTTTAAAGATTTTATTTATTTATTCATGAGAGACAGAGAGAGAGGGGCAGAGACACAGGCAGAGGCAGAAGCAGGCTCCATGCAAGGGACCAGGACCCCGGGATTATGCCCTGAGCCGAAGGCAGATGGTCAACCACTGACCCACCCAGGTGTCCCACACATGCTCTTTTTAAATGTAGCAATTCTACTTCTAGGCTTTGAATCCAAAGATATGTTGGCAAAAACATAAAACTACTGTTAAACAATTTAACCCCATATATTTTTAAGACCTAATTGGCTTTAGTATAGAGTGCATGAATCAGCCAGCATCTTATCTAGCAAATAGAGGGGGAACTCCTGAGTTGTCCAAAATGGAAAGAATTCATCGAAGTAGGGTTGGGCAAGAGAGTTACCAGCAAAAGAAATTGTTCCAGGTGAGGCCGCTTTCCCTTGGGGGGAAAACCAAGCTGTCTTATCATATAGATCACCTCGTCTTCCTTTAGGGGATGGAGAGGGCCCATTTGTTAATCAGAAAATTCCTGACTGACTGGTTAAGATTACATTTCTAGGGGAGGTTGAAACTACAGTTAGATTATGTATTAAAGCTACCATTGGGGACTTGGCCTAAGTGATGCCATTTTGGGCCTGTGATTCTTTTTTTAATAAAATGTATGTACCAGCTCTGCACTGCAACGTTATTTGCAAAAGCAAAGACTTAGCAGCATGCCCGAAGTGACAGTCAACTGGGGATGTCAATCAGATAAGCTACAGAGCAGGTCTCACAACTGGGTATAATGCAGATGGAAAAAAGAAGGGGATAGTCGAGACCTCCAGGGTATATTGTTTGTTTAATAAAAAAGAGGGGGCGGAACAGAACAGTATTTATAGCTTGCTGCTTTTACATACACAGACATGCATACTCTTTTACTTCTTTTTTTTTTTTTTTTAAGAATCTGTTTATTTATTAGACAGAGAGAGAGAGGGAGGGAGGGAGAGAGGGAGAGAGAGCACAAGCAGGGGGAGGTGCAGAGGGAGAGGGAGAAGCAGATTCTCCGTGGAGCAGGGAGCCCAATGTGGGGCTCCATCCCAGGACCCCATATCATGATCTGAACCGAAGGCAGATGCTTAATTGACTGAGCCACCCAGGTGCCCCAAGACATGCATACTTTTAATAAGAATCAGTGGAAAGAGAAACCCAAAACTAATAAGACTAGTTATTAATAGGGAAAGGTAGGGATAGAAGTGAGGTTTTTCTTGTTTTATAGTTTGACTCTGCAAGCAGGTAAATGTTTTATAGAACCCATCAATCAGAAAGACATCTCTCAGAATTGAGAACAAACTAAACAAATGAACCCAATGGTTATCAAGTTGGTGACATAGCCACACAGAGCACAACATTACCTCAGATGGCTTAATTTTTTAAAAAAGATTTTATTTACTTATTTGACAGAGAGAGAAAGAGAGAGAGAGGGAGGGAGGGAAGGAGAGAGAGAGCACAAGCAGGGGGAGCAGCAGAGGGAGAGGGAGAAGGCTCCCCGCTGAGCAGGGAGCCTGACCTCAGGCTCATCCCAGGTCCCTGGGATCATGCCCCAAGCTGAAGGCAGACGCTTAACCAACTGAGCCACTGAAGTGCCCCTCAAGTGGCTTTAACTTTTTTTTTTTTTTTTTTAAGATTCTATTTATTTATTCATGAGAAACAGAGAGAGAGAGGCAGAGACACAGGCAGAGGGAGAGGCAGACTCCTCGCAGGGAGGCTGATGTGGGACTCGATCCCAGGACCCCGGGATCATGACCTGAGCCAAAGGCAGATGCTCAATCACTGAGCCACCCAGGGGCCCCTCAAGTGGCTTTAAAATGCGGAATTTTAACTCTACATTCACTGGGGGGGTACTTTCTAAGGATAATCAATAAGGACAGCAAGGAAAAAAACCAAAGAAATCTGGAACTGCATCTAGTAACCTTATTGTTGGTGATGTTGCCACTGTTATTTTGAAACCCCGAAGTTAGAGGTCAAAGCCAGTGAGTAATTAATTTTGCAAATATTGTCCTGATGCAAGCAAGACTTTCAGCGGAAGAAAAAAGAGATGTAAGTCCAGGACAAAAAAGTTGAAGTAAAACCCCACCATCTACAAACTTGAATTGGAAGTCTAAGTTTGTACTAATTCATTATTTTTCTGTTTCTAACAAAATATGTATAGTTGACCTGAGACTAATGTGGGGTTTAGGGCTGCTGACCCCCTCCCCCATGGTGCTAAGAAACCGCATATAACTTTTGACTCCCCTGTAACTTAACTACTAAGAGCCTACTGTTGACCAGAAGCCTTACCAATAACATACAAAGTCGATTAACACATATTTTGTATGCCATGTATATTATATATTATATACTGTATTCTTACAATAAAGTGAGCTAGAGAAAAGAAAGTGTTATTAAAAAGTTCATAAAGATGGAAAAACACATTTACAGCACTGCACCGTATGTACTACAAGGATTCCGTGTGTAAGTGGACCTGTACAGCTCAGACCTGTGCTACTCACGAGTTGACCATATCTCCTGGCTCTGGCAGCCGAAAAGCCTAGAAGTCATGATAAATGTGATAGCAGAGAATATCTGGAGGCCCAGCTTGTGGCCTCTAGATACCATTTACCACTAGAGGATCAGGGATTCTTGAAGAGATGACTGATTCCAGGGTTGGGTGGAGAAATGCATAGGGTGAGCCTAGCACGTCTTGAAAGTCCAGAAAGTTGGGAGCCTCCAAAGATCACTGGAGTCCTATCTAAACACTCAGGAATCAGTAGGAAGAAGCTTCCACTGGCCAAGTGTGGGACATTTTGAGCATCACATCAACTCAAAAGAAACAAACTAAATATACAAAGAAGCCATGAGCTCCATGTAATATCATGTAACATCTACTTTGTCACCATAGGGGATTGCTAGGGCACTGCCTTATTCTGAACATTGATAGAGAAAGGGAAATAATGGTTAATATTTATGCTATTTTTGTCTGAGTGAAGTATATTCCAGGTAACTAAAAATAATGCTGATTGAAAGTTCTTCTTTATTGAAGAATTCCAGAATTAAATTCAGAAGGAATGGTAGAATGAGGAAATCATTCTTTTGCAGTTCCTAATAAAACAAAGGATCTAGGAGAAAAGCATCAGTGGATATGGGGACCATAAGACAAGAGGTTCAAGGGGGAAGTCCAACAGATAAAGTCGATAACATCTGATGAACCCCAGCATCTATCAGTGATGTGCCTACTGAAATAATGTAGTAAGAGACCCATGGAACTGTCTACGAAGTATTCCAATAAAAAATTTTCAACCCAAGTCTGAATCTGACTGTCAGTCTTTAGGAAGTATGTAGATAAAGGGACAAGGGAAGCAATCATTTAAACCCAATACTTAGGACATTCTGTAAGATAATTGACCCTCCCACCCACTCCCTGTTTTTAAAGATTTATTTATTTATTTATTTATTTTAGAGAGAAGGGGGGGGTAGGGCAGAGGGAGAGAAGCAGTCTTCTGGTTGAGCATGGAGCTCAACATGGGGTTCAAGCTCACGACCCTGAAATCATGACCTGAGCCGAAATCAAGAGCTGGTTGCTGGGACACCTGGATGGCTCAGCAGTTGAGCATCTGCCTTCAGCTCAGGGTGTGATCCCAGAGTTATGGGATCGAGTCCCACATCAAGCTCCCCGCATGGAGCCTGCTTCTCCCTCTGCCTATGTCTCTGCCTCTCTTTCTGTCTCTCATGAATAAATAAATTAAAAAAAAAAAAAGCAGAAAACTAAAAAAAAAAAAGACTTGGTTGCTTAATTATCTGAGCCACCCAGGTGCATCTCACTCCCACTTTTTATTTATTTATTTATTTATTTATTTATTTATTTATTTATTTATTTATTTTTTAAAGATTTTATTTTTATTATTTATTCATGAGAGACAGAGGGAGAGAGAGAGGCAGAGACACAGGCAAAGGGAGAAGCAGGCTCCATGCAGGAAGCCAGACATGGGCCTCGATCCCGGGACCCCAGGATCACACCCTGGACTGAAGGTGGCACTAAACCACTGAGCCACCCGGGCTGCCCTCACTCCCACTTTTTAAACAAAGCATAAGAAGGGACTTTTTGTATTCAAAATCTTAAAGACAACAACCAAATGCAATACATGTGTACATCTTTAGATCCTGATCCCTAATTCAAATCAATAAACTGTTAAAAGGCATTTTGAGAGAATTAGGGAAACTTCTAAATTTCCACAGACAGGACATTAGATGACATTAAAGCTATTGGTAATTTTGTTTGGGATAAAATAGCATTGTGGTTACATATATTTTAAAAATCTTTCACTCTGGACACCTAGGTGGCTCTGCGGGTGAGCCTTTGGCTCAGGTCGTGATCCCAGGGTCCTGGGTCTGAGACCTGCATAGAGTTCTCCGCAGGGAGCCTGCTTCTCCCTCTGCCTATGTCTCTGCCTCTCTCTGTGTGTCTCTCATGAGTAAATAAATAAAATTTTTTAAAAAATTTAAAAAAAATCATTACCTCTTGGAGGTATACAATAAAGTCTTAAAATAAGATGGTAATCTGTGCCTTAAAATGCACCAGTAAAAATGAATAACAAAAATTTTTTTAAATGAGCGCCTAGATAAAACAAAGATTTGCATAATTGCTATGGACTGAGTTGTGTCTCCCTCCTTGTCCCCCAAATTCATATGCTGAAGCTTAACTCCCAATATGATGGTATTCAGAGGTGGGTTGGTTGGGAAGTAGTTAGGTTTAGCTGAGGCCATGAAGATGGGCCCTCATGATGGGATTAGACCTTTAAAGAAGAGTCTCCAGAGAGCTTTCCTCAATCCCACCACCATGGGAGGGCACAGTGAGAAGGGGGCTGTCTGCAAGCCAGGAAGGGGGCTCTGATCAGGTCTAGCCTCTGGTCTGTGGTCTTTCATTATGGCGGCCTGGGCTAGAGAGTAGTGTTGTAATTTTTTATGCCAAGTGATGGTACATGGGGTTCATGACACTATCCTTTTTCACTTTTGTGAGGTTTGAAATATTTTGTGTAATAAGTTTTAGAAACTTGCATTCTGGGGCCCCTGGGTGGCTCAGTGACTGAGCATCTGCCTTGGGCTCAGGTCATGATCCTGGGGACCTGCGATGGAGTCTTGCATCAGGCTCCCTGCAGGGAGCCTGCTCCTCCCTCTGCCTGTGTCTCTGCCTCTCTGTGTCTCTCATGAATAAATAAATAAGATCTTAAAAAAAAACTTGCAATTTGAAATTTCTGCCTTTAGTGTTACTCCAAGAACACTAAGCCTAAGAAGAGCAGACCTGGATTGGACCTCTCTGACTGAGTCACTGGGAGCCTCCTCTGCTCATCCCCTCGGCTCTTCCCATGAGAACTACCCCCTGCCCGCCCCTCCTTGAGACTTTGAGGAGCCATGTCAGGGCCTAGATGTGGAAGGGATGAGGACGTTTTTAGGAAAAACCATCTGGACACCCCCCTCCCTGGATTCTTCTTCTTTAGGGCCATGGGCAGGGTGACAGATGGGCCTGGGTAGGGAGGGAGTCAAGGGGGGTGGTGGAGGTGGGGTGGGGGGATGGAAGTGGAGGGAGATTTGGAAGGGAAGTGGGGAAGGAGTAACAGAGAGGGGTCAGCTTGTGCGGGACCCCAGAGGGACTCCAGTAAATGATGGAGGTGGCATCTTGCTTGCTGGAATTCCTGCTCCAAACTTGGAGGTGATAAGAGCCATAGTCATTGCTAGTGAGCTGTAAGAGGGATAACCATAGCCGGTGGCCCTCCAATTACTGCTCGCTGTCGGCATCATCTCAAGCTGAACAGCAAAAGGGCAGGTCATCCAAAGCATTTAAAATATTGTCTGATTTCTCTGACCTTCCTGTCTTGTCTTGTACCCAGAGTCCTTTTATTGGTATTTATTCCTTTAGGAGAGGTGATTCATCGGCCTAACCTGTGTTTCTGCTGAAGGAATCCACAACCTTTCCGTCAATAACTTCTGCCTTTTAACTACCTGATCTCAGCCCATTCCAAGGGGTAGAATGTTCCGCAGGAGAGAGCCCAGGGGTCCTCCAGTTCATGGGTGGGAGTTAGATGGCATCTGGTCTGTCACACCCCACCCCAAGTTCAGGGAACACATGGCCAGGCAATCTGATCCCTCGATATGGCCTCAGCAACATGCCCGTCCTGAGCAGCATGCACCCCTCGGCCACTTGTCACGCTACTCAGCGTTGGCATGCAGTCTGGACCATCTGCTGTCCTAAAACGAGTCCAATCCACTCATCCTAGAATGAAGCAACTGGAGCCAGGGAGTGTCACTTACCAAAGGTTGCCAAAAGGTAAAATATTGAAGTGTTGGGACTCGAGGCATCTGGTCCTCAGGCTGGGAGAGCACTGAGCTGGGACAGCTCCGAGAAGGCTCAGTGGCATCCACTGCTGCCAGCCCCCATGGGCCCGCAGGTGCCAGGGCTGGAAGTGCTTCCCCTCCTTCTCAACCCTGGCCTGCTTCTGTCACCAGACCTGCTTCTTGGGACAGCAGAAAAGTGATGTTGAGAGCTGTCTCTCCCGGGTGCCAGGCACAGTGGGCACAGCCCCAGCTGGAGTGGCGGCAGGAGACCAGAAGCTGTCCTACAGACGGCACCTGACTCATGCCCAGCTCCATAGAGCCACGGCTCCTCGTTCATGCAACACCAACCCTGCCAGATCACAAGGCACTGGCCTGAATGTAGGGCAACGAACCATTTCTCCCCAGCCTTTGGCAACTTAGACCTCGGGTCATATTCATTCTTCAGGGAATATGTGGCTGAGTCTGAGGTTCTGACAAGCCTGTGTTCAGGGGACTTGTCTGATGCTCAGGAAAGACCTTGGAGCTTTGAGGGCCCTGACTGATGGAATCCACTGCTGGTGAGCTGAGTTCTAGCCACCAGGCCTCCAGATCAGGTACCGACGCCGATGCCCTGTGGCCCCCTTAGGAGAAGGAAACGGAGGGACCAGATTCGGCTGAGGGAGCGGCCACCTCAGGCGGCTCTATGATCACACAGGGGAAGATTAGACAAGAGTGTTTACTTTCCTCTGGGCCCTATCGGCATGCTGGAGGCTCCACCCAGGAGGACAAGCCGACTGAGAGTCTTTGGCGGTGGCAGTAACGTTCCCTGCATCCCCAGAGATAACCAGCTTAGCCACCCAGCCTGGTGCCTAGAGTCAACTTGGCAGCACCGCCCTGGTCTTCCTGCCTCGGTCCGCGGCAGCTCCCGAGGTTCTGGAAATGAAGGTGATGGCTCGTTGCTGGTAACTCACAAGTGAAGGATGTGACAAGGAGGTTATGCTGGGTGACCTGTGGCCTAGACATCTCCTGGTGGGTGCTGGTATGTCCAGGTGTGGAAAGGAGACCAGAGGTGGAAACATGGCCAGTTATGGAATTTGGTTACCTAGGGCTTCTGCAATTGCTCTTCTGTTGTTTGGAATGTTTTTCTCCCAGCCCTTTGCACAGCTGGCTCCTTCTCTGCATTTTGGCCCTTGTCTCCACAGTCCCCTCCTCAGTGAGGCCTTCTGTGGCTGCTCCAGCCTCCCAGGGAAAGAGCCTGAAGACCCAAGTACTCCCTTGAGGAGCTATGGCTAGCAGTGAGTAGTAGAGTCACGATTTGAACCCAGGTCTGCTTGACTGCAAATTCCATGCTCTTGACCACTCTGCTGCCAAATAGTGCTGGGCTTGGGGGTCAGGAAACAATGCAGGGGGGGCAATAGGAGGGGAGGGATGGGAAATGGACGGCATAATTTTAGATATGTTAGAGACTCTTCTTTTAGTGAACACTACTTTTTTTTTCTTTTAAGAGGGAGAGAGAGCTCAGGTGAGAGCAGGGGGAGAGGAGCATAGAAGGGGAGGGAGAGAGAGAGAGAGATAATCTTAAGTAGAATCCACACGCAGTGGCATTGCCTGACACAGGGCTTGATCCCACTACCCTGAGATCTTGACCTGAGCTAAAATCAAGAATCAGACGCATAGCCAATTATGCCAACCAGATGCCCTCAGGGAATGCTTCTTGAAGGTACCCTAAGCCAAGTCCATAAAATGCTCGCTGTGTGGAGAGGAGCCTGGTAGGTGGGGACAGAGTGCAGACTGTACCTTGGACACAGTTGACAGGCCCAGGGGAAGGTAGCCTAAAGTCCAGTCCATAATCTGTCACCAAGCCGTGCCCTGGGGAGCTCATCCACTGGAAGGGCCAGCTTTTTCTGAGTGGGCTGACAGTGGCCCTTGTGGTCCAGAAGTGTGACCAGATTATAAAGGAGGCATTCTCCAGGCATCCTAGGAAGAATATGCCTAATGCTGTGCAGGGGTCCCGGGTGGGCTGTCCCAAAATGTGCCACTTTGGCCTATTGATTATTTTAGTATTTTATTTTAAAAGATTTATTCATTTAGAGTGTGAGCAGGAGGAGGGGCAGAGGGAGAGAGAGAATCTCAAGTAGGCCCCACACTCAGTGAGGAGCTAGACATGAGGCTAGATTTCATGACCCTGAGATCATGACTTGAGCTGAAACCAAGAGTCAGATGCTTAACCTACTGAGCCACCCAGGCACCCTAGCATATTATTTTAAATAGAAATTACTTAAGAGACAGTCTGTACAAGAAGGACACTCAGATTCTCCTCTGTCCCCATAAAAGCAGAAAAATAAGTTTCCCTTGTGAAAGGTACCCTCCCTGCTCTAGGAGACCCTTATCTCCAGAGATGGGAAATTTAGATCCGAGAAGGATATATAGATGATCCTTGTTACTTTTTACTAATTCGCCCCAGTCCAAGTTCTGTTTAGAATTTCTAATCGAGCTTTCCAAGGTTGTTTTCTTTGTCCTGTCTATTCCTCACAGATTTATTGTCTCTTTGTCTAAAAAGTATAAAAACTGCCTGGCATGGTCATTTCTTTGTATCTTAATTTCATAATTTGGCCTCTGAGGGCATGTAATAAAATTTTTGGTTTTTTTCTCCTGTTGATCTGTCTCATGTCAATTGAATCTTAGTCCAGCTAGAAGACCTTAAGGGTAGAGAAGAATTTTTCCTTTTCTTCAGTTGCTTTGGGTGGAAAGTTAGGAAGGCTTCCTTGCACAGGTGGCAACTGCGCTCAGTCTCAGTGGATCAGAGGATTTTGCTGAGTGGGCATGGGGAGCAGAGAACGTCACTCAAAGAGGGCAGTCCTGCCATCCCAGTAAGCTCAAGGGATGGTCGGTTGCCTGGCAAGGTGGAATTGCAACAGTCATAGGCCCAACTGACACATTATATCAGTCAGAAAGGGCAGCAATAACCAACATTCAACTTAAAAATAATGTTTCTTGGGTGCCTGGGTGGCTCAGTTGGTTAAGCATCTCATCTTCTCTCTTGCTATGTCTGTCTCTCTCTCAAGTAAGTAAGTAAGCAAATAAATAAATAAATAAATAAATAAATAAAATCTTAAAAAAATAATTAAAAAAAAACAAAACCTGTTTCTTTCTTGGTCTTTTGTCTGTCCATGACAGGTCATATATATGGGGCTGTGATTGGAGATGTTGCCACTCAGGGATGCAGACAGATGGAGACGTCACCATCTGTAGTGCCCCTGGTTGCCATGGTGGGGGCAGGACATGTGCCAGCTTGTACACAGGCCATGATAAAGTTCACCAGGAGTGACATGTGCCTCTACTGCTCAAATTTCATAGGTGTGAACAAGTCACATGGCCACACTGAATTTCAAGGAGTGTAATCCAGCATGCATTTAGAAGGAAGTCTAGAAAAATCCGGAGGACAGCACCAATGATACAGGGGATAATGTGGGAAGGGAAAGCAAAGATCATGTCATGGGTGGGCCCTGAACACCATGTTCAAGAGCGTGGAATGTATCCCTTGAGATGGGGAGCGCTGTGTAGGTGAGTGAGATGACAGACTGTGGAGCATGAAGGAGGCCAGACCCCAGAGAAGGCTGCAAGAGAAGAAAGAGGTTTTTTTTTTTTTTTTTTTTTTTTTTTTTTTTTTTTTTATGATAGTCACACAGAGAGAGAGAGAGGGGCAGAGACACAGGCAGAGGGAGAAGCAGGCTCCATGCACCGGGAGCCCGATGTGGGATTCGATCCCGGGTCTCCAGGATCGCGCCCTGGGCCAAAGGCAGGCGCTAAACCGCTGCACCACCCAGGGATCCCCGAGAAGAAAGAGTTTAAGAGGAAGGGAGTGCATAAGACAGAGCAGGGGGGCTGTGGAGGTGGGTGGGGGAGCAAGCAGACAGGTCTCCGGAGGGGGGGTGAGGGAGGGTGCCAGGGAGGAGGGAGAGGGCACAGAGGTCCCAGAGGGCCATTTACCTTGGGAAGTCAAGGTTTCCTAGAGGTGGAAAGACCACCCTCAAATCTAAAAGGTTTTTGCTGGGGGATCCCTGAGTGGCTCAGCGGTTTGGCGCCTGCCTTTGGCCCAGGGCGTGATCCTGGAGTCCCGGGATCGAGTCCCGCATTGGGCTCCTGACATGGAGCCTGCTTCTCTCTCTGCCTCTCTCTCTCTCTATCATAAATAAATAAATAAATCTTTAAAAAAAATAAAAGGTTTTTGCCAACACAAGCGACTAGCCTTACTCTACGGCAAATTTTCACAGTGGAACAGGACCACATTTAAACTGTGCGAAGGCAGATTTAACCTGAATTTTGTAACAACTTCTGTTATCAACTTCTCCTTGTTCTTGAACTATTTGCTAAGCACTCTGCACAGAAAGGAGTGTGTGTGTAATATTTGGAAATGTTAATCTCCTTCCTGTTCTTACCGCAGCAGGAGAGTAAGCATGACAGCTTTGCTGAACACTAGAGCTACCCTGCAGAAAACTTGCCCCCTAGCCAGCTCAGTTGGGAGGTGAAGTTCAGTGGGTGCACCCACTGGTGGGCAGGTGGGCTCAGGGACAGGTGTGGGGATGGAAAGCGGGAAGAAACAGGGGTGGTGGCTTCCATGCATGGCCAAAGCTGGCTCTCCCCCACTCAGCTCTGCAGGAAGGGGCAGTAATTGTAGGTAGGTGGGTGCTGAGCATGTGGCCTTCTGAGGAGCTGGTGGGACCCCTGAGGACCGGCCCTTGTCCCTGCCGGGGCCCTGAGAGGGGCACCTGTGTGACCTGCCCAGAGACAGAGGGCATTGGCATGTCACTGTACATAGCTGGGGGAGCTCTGGCTTAAGAGTGACCCTCATGTTGTCTGGACCCCAACCTAATTTTTTCCTGGCACCACAGTAGTCTGCAAATCTCACTGGGTTCTGTGAAGGAGGAGGAAGAGTGGCCTGGAAGGAAGGGAAGCTTGCACGTGAGTTAGAGAAGTGGGAGTATGTGACCTTGCTTACAAAAGGAGAGGGAGGGGGATGATTCCTGGGTGGCTCAGCAGTTGAGTGCCTGCCTTCGGCCTGGGGTGTGATCCTGGAGACCCGGGATCAGGAGGGATCGGGATCGAGTCCTGCATTGGGCTCCCTGCAAGGAGCCTGCTTCTCCCTTTGCCTGTGTCTCCGCCTCTCTCTCTCTCTCTCTCTCTCTCTCTCTCTCTCTCTCTCTCGTGTCTTCTCTCTCTCTCTCTCTCTCTCTCTCTCTCTCTCTCGTGTCTCTCATGATTAAATAAATTAAAAAAAAAAAAAAAAGGAGAGGGAGCAGAGCGGAGCATTTAAGAACACAGCGCTGGAGCCGGATGGACTGGGTTCACATCCTAGCTTGGTCTTTAGTAGCTGTGTGACTTGGACAATTCACTTCCTCTCTCTGGGCCTCATGTTTACCATCTTTATTATTTATTTATTTTTTAAAGTAGGCTCTACGCCCATCATGGGGCTCAAACTCAGGACCCTGAGATCAAGAGTCCCTTGCTCTACCCAGCCAGGTACCCCTCACTATCTTTAAAGAAGGAATAATAGCAGAACCTCATGCATTTGTATGCATAGGGTGCTTCAAATCTTGGTAGGTGCTACGTAAATATTACACAAAGTTGATCATGTAGTTTGGACCTAGATTTATACCTGTTATACTGCTGTACGTGGGAAGCCTCTCTGGGATTTAGGAGTCAAGAAGGAGCTGTGTCTTAGCGCAATGTCATGACTGAGGGGCCATTTGGTTCCATCTCTAGCTTTATAGGTCAAGGCCCAGAGAACAGAAAGGACTAGGCCACGGTCACTTTGGACCAATGCCACTGAATTACAAAGCAACTGGAGCTCAGAGGCATTGTGAGGCCCAAGTCTGAGGCCCAAGTCAGCCTCTCACTAGCTGCTCGGTGTTGGGCTCTGTGGGGCTATCCAGCCTGGGATGAATGGGAAGCTGCCTGACTGCCCTCTGGTGGGGTCTGCCTGGGGCCTGCTGCCTGGAAGAGAGGCTGTCCTTTCATTCTGACACCAGCTGGCTCTAGGTAGGGCCTGGGGAGCTGTGGTTGACTGGGACCTTACCATGGCCCATCCCAAAGCCTGTGAAGATGCGAGTGTGGGGAGCTGCGGTGGGACTCAAGGCTTCACGTTTCTGGGGGCCCAAGCTGGAGACTGAGCCTGGCTTATTTTGCTGAGCACTTCATAACTGCATCGGCAATCACAGCACACCCTCCTTCTTGCTCTTAAAAAACTGGCATGTATGTGTGTGTAAATGAGTAAGCATGTGTATGAATGTGGGGTGTGTGGAGATTTAAGTGCTGAGGTGATATGTGCTCCTGCTCAGCTTATGGCTCTTCCCTGGTTCACCAGAATGTCTTACTCTAGAGGCTAGAAGAGGCTCTCCCCTTTGAGCCCACGCTGGCCAGAGCAGAGGTGGTACAGGATGCCTGGACATTATCTGAGGTTGCATTTTCCCTCGCTTTGGCATGCTTTTGTTTCCAGCAGTACCTGTGACTTGTCTCTGGAGGATCTACTACTACAGCCCTAGGGTCACAAGGTAGCAATCAGGCGGCCGAGGAACTTGTGGCAGTGTGAGAGCCCAGCTCCCTGGCCTTGGGTTGGGCAATTTTCAAGGCAGGACTTACTTTCCAGGGTTCCCTCTGGGAGCAGGCTAGAGCTTCCCTCTGCAGGACTTGCGCAGAATCACACCCAGACTTGGCTTGGTCACTTTCCTATTCTGCTTCCCCTGTCCCTTACTGGTTTCTCTGAGAGCAATTTTGAAATAAACCTCCCCTACATGAAACCTCATCTTTTGGGCTACTTCTGGGGAAGCTGACATAAGAAGATGTAAGATCGTTTTCTTTTTCAGGCAACCCGAGGGCAGGGATTTCACTTGACTCATTCATAAGTCCATGGAAGGAGAGATATGGTTTCTAAAATATTTTATTTATTTATATGAGAGAGAGAGAGTGTGTGTGCACATGCTCAAGCTGGTGGGGGTGGGGAGAGCAGAGGGGAGGGAGGGGGGAGAGAGAATCTGAAGCAGACTCCATGCTCAGCACGGAGCCTGATGCAGGGCTCCATCTCACAACCAAGAGACTGTGAACTGAGCTGAAACCAAGAGTCAGATGCTTAACTTACTGAGCTACCCAGGCACCCTGGGAGATATGGTTTCCATTCTCCACACTCTAATTGTCAAAACAAGGCTAACACATGGATTGGGTATTAGGTTGTAGGTCACCTTCTGTAACCAAAGTCTAAATAACCGAGGGTTAAATAAAATACAATTTCATCTCTCTCATGTAATAACACTCCAGGTGGTTCCCCAGTGAGGGGGGGGGGACCCAAATTCCTTCTCACTGCTTTGCCATCTTCAACATGTGATATTTATCTCTTGGTCTAATGTGGTTGCTCTAGCTCCTGTCATTACATCTGTATTCCACCTAGCAGGAAGTAGAGAAGGGGAGCAGGATATACCCCATTTCTTAAAGAACATAGCCAGTAATTGTAAATATTATTTCTACTCATATCTCATTGGCTCTAATGAAGTCAATGGAGTACTTTTAGGTAAAATAGAGGTTAGGAAATATACTCTTTAGCCGAGTGGCCCTAGGCTAGGGGTTTGATTCCTAAGGGAAGAACGAAACAATTAACATCTCCTGTTATGCTCTCCTCATTCAGTGCAGATAAACTGTTACTCTGTGAAGACATAACAACCCCCAGATCTCAGTGGGTCAACACAACTAAGGTTCATTGCTCATTCCCACCTGACACGGGTTAGCAGGGGACTGCTTGTCAGTCACATGGGGAGAGAAGCTGATGGATGTGCCCTCTTGATGCAAGAGAAATGGATGCACGGCAAATTGGACCCAATTTGTGAAGGCTTCTACCTGGAAGTGACATCCAGTAACCTCTGCAGGTTGCAGGGACCAAAGTAAATTCCATCGTCACAGTAACCTGGGGCAGGGGCTCGAGAGGGGCGGAAAAGCCTGATCCAGCTAGGTTTAGGACAAGTAGTAATGGTCCTCACCTTCATTCGTGTGCCTATACTTTACTTTTCTTTGCTTCTCTCTACCCTGCTCCTCAGCCTCTTTTGGCCAGTAGACTCAGATTTGGATGAGATTATATGAGAGGACATACACTAGGCTGTTAATAAAGGAGGGAGACCGAAGGCAAAAAAACGAAAAGAAAAAAAAAAATCCAAAAGCTATATTTTAAGAAAGCATGTATGTTTATAATCACAATTTTGCATTGATACAAGTGTGTGTGTGTGTGTGTGTGTGTGTGTGGTTTTTTTGTGTGAACTTAATAGAATAATAGAGGAAAGAAATTTGTAAAATATAAATTAATTTACCAAACCCAACCAAATAATAATAAAGCAGTACTATATTAACCATAGCATGTTTAAATTTGGGCACACATAACAAAAAAACCTAAAGTAACCATAACAAGATAGAACTAGATTTTTTCCCCCTCCCACTTAAACCAATCTGGGGGTAGGCCATCCACAGCTTCAATGGTTTCCACTTTTTAGGTCACCTCATGGTCCGATACAGCTGCAAGAATTCCAGCCATCACATCTGAAATTGAAGCAGCAGTTGAGAAGAAGGTGGGGAAGACAAAAGGACTCACATCTCAGGTGACTCAGCTCCTTTAAAGCAGCCTTCCAAATAACTCTTCTCAATCCATCTGTTTATATCACAAAGTCACTCAGTTATTTATCTGTGTATTTATTTAGCAGGGTCTCGACAGGAGGCTTGAACTAGGACCCTGAGATCAAGACCTGAGCTGAGATCAAGAGTCAGATGCGTAACCCACTGTGCCACTTGGGCACCTCTAGTCATCCAATCATAACTAACAGCAAAGGAGGTTGGTAAATGCAGCTTTTTAAAGCTATTGGGCATATTGCCATAAAAGAAAATAAACTCTATTTTTTAAGGAAAGCCAGAGAGTGTATGACTCTGTTGGCAGCTACCAACCCCTGCCTCAGCGGCACAGTTCCCTTCTGAGTAGTGCAGGCATGACTGCTGAGCATGGAGGGGGAGCCAGGAGGAATGGGCCCAAGTGAGAAGCCCAGCCAGAATAATCTGACTTTCAAGTCCAGAAAAAAAATAAGATCAAGTGTTCACTGAAGATCTGAAGGCCAAATTGGGGATTGTGTGTACCACATGGCGAAAGTTCCTTTAAAAACTGCTTATCCAGACAGTTCCTAAATACCACCCCTCCCCCCGCCCCATACCTCAGCTTCTCCAATATCTTCTTTGATACACCTCAAATTCTGACCTCCCTGTCCAGCCCTCCTCATTTCTGTTCACATCACCTTTCAACTAGTCAACCATGGACCTAACAAGATCCTGTTCTGAGGAGTTAAACAAACATACACTTTAGTAGGAGGTAGAGAGGAAACATAATGAATATTTCGACTTTACTATTTTTTTGTTCTTGATCATCTGAAGGACTGAGGTATCTTGGGGGAGGGAGATCTCCTGTGTCCTCTCAAATTCCAACCAGCAAGGCATCTTCCCTGGGGCTGGAGACGGTGTCCTTCTCCTTTGTATCTGCAGTCCTCAGCAGTGAATGAAATGTGGAATGAAAAAATGAGAGAAGAGTAAGGAGCAGTCTTCTCTTGCTCTCTCTCCCCCTCTCTTTTGCATGTTTCAGGGTCACTTTGAAACATGAACGACGTTGGGTATAACTGAGGCACTGTATAGGGACAGAAGTGCCAGGGATTGGACACCACCAGGACCAAAGGGGGTGGGCTAGAGCCAGGTGGGGATGAAAAGAGCCTGGAGTGGAAAATAGGAGGAAACATGTTAGGGAAAGCACCCTCTTCCGTTGCCATCTGCCTCAGATGACTGGAATTTTCTGCCATTTCTCCCTCCCTCCGTCCTTTGCCCTAATTCTCCATCTTTGGTTATTCAGAAGGCCCAGCAGCTCCCCTCACCCACCCACCCCAACGGATGACTTGGCAATGACCTGTTTGATATGGAAAGTAGGCAGTAGTTTGTCTTTTCCCCTCAACACCTTGGCTGGAATCATTGTGTCTGTCACATTTTCAAGTTATTACTGTCATTGTTTTAGGAGTTTCTAGCATTGGCAGAAAATGATGTATAAAATAGGTTCTGCCTGTCCTTACGGAAATACCATCCAGGGGGAGAGAATGGTCAGTTACACAAAAATGTAGTAAATGCTAAGAGACGGAAAAGTGGGGGGTGTTTGAAGAACATGCATGAGGGAACTTTCCCAGTCTTGAGAGTACAAGAAGGGCTTTCCAGAAGTGGAGTCTAATGCCCAAAGGGCATGAGTGACAGAAAACCCAAAACAAGAGTGGCTCACACAAGATGGTTTATTTCCCTCCCCTGTGAAAGTCTGGAGGTGAGCATCCAGCAGTGTCATGAAGCTCCACCGTGTCAGGGCTCAGGCTCTTTCTGTTCTGTTGTGCCTGCAGGTATGGCCACCATTCCAGGGTCAATTCACAGGTCAAGATGACCTCCCAGTGTCATGTACCTATCTCACCTGCCAACACAGTACCAGTGAGTGAAAGGATTGCTGAATGAAACTCAAGCTAATCCATCAGTAGTACTATTTTTTTTTTTTTTTTTTTTTTTAGAGAGCAAGAACTTGGTTGTGCACACGTGCAGATGGGGGACAGGCAGAAGGAGAGGGAGAGAGAAAGAATCCTAAGCAGGCTCCGTGCCCAGCATGGAGCCAGATGCAGGGCTTGGTCTCAAAACCCTGAGATCATGCCTGAGCTGAAATCAAGAGTCAGATGTTCAACTGTCAGAGCCGCCCAGGAGCCCTCTGTTTTCTTTTTCTTTTCTTTTCTTTTTTTTTTTTACTACCAAAGTAACATATGCACAAGATTAAAAATTATATAGCACAAAAGGTTTATGACACAAAGTTAATGCCATCCGCCCTGGTCCGCCCCACCACTCGGAAACAGTTCCAATACAGTTCTCTGAAAGCTGCTATCAACATGAGCTACTCTAACATTATGTGCAAGGCGAGGTGTTTGCCAAAAGCAACCTTGGTATCCCTCAAAGAAGTCAGTAGCTGGGGCTGCCTTCCTCATGATCCGATCTGTGCTCCAGGGGTGGACACTGAGTGAGGCCTGATCCTCTTGCCCAGGGGCCCGAGTCCACAGGCTACCTGGCAGCCGGGAGCTCTGCCCACAGGGGCAGTGGTGGTGCCACAGCCAATCAGATTGTTCTCTCTAGAATCGACATGGAAATTTTGAGACTATCTGCTGAGAAGAATTCTGATATCACAAGAGAGACCGAGTCAGACAGGAGGATGAGCCTGCACGAGCCTGCACACCGCCGTGCGGGGAGCGCTCCCGCCACTCTCCGGTCACGTGACCCAGCAATCCGCGTCCTTGAGGAGCTGCTCGGGGCTGGGTCTCCCTCGCCGGCGAGGATGGTCCTGATTCGACGCCTGAAGGTGGTGGGTTCTGCGAAGCGCTCCTCCTGGGGCCCCGCTTTTACAGGGCCGCTACCATGGGCCCTGCTGAGGGGCGGAGCAGCTCAGGACGGGCCGGCCGGGGAAGCCCGCGCTGGCCCGCTCCGGGGTCATTCTGGGTCCGGGGCGGAGGGTGCAGGAGGCGGCCCGTCCAGCACGGCTCACAGCACGGGCCGCAAGTGCGACCCAGGGCCTGGCCAACCGCGCGGAGCTGCTGCGGGGAACCTGCCGCCAGCTCCAGCCCGCCCGGGAGGACACAGGTCCGCGGCCGCTCGCGTCCCGGGGCCCAACGGCGCGGGCGCAGTCGCACCGCCTAGGGCGCTCCCCGGGTGCTGGGATCTCGCTCGTCTCCTCCCGGGCTCCCTGCGGGCGGCTCTGAGCCGAGGCCCCGAGTCGGGCCGGGGACACAGGACCGCGCCCCCCGCCCGCGGGGCTACACGCGGGGCGGCCGCGCAGGCGCACTCGCCCGGGGGCAGAGTCGGCCCGAGGGGCGGCGCCCCTCCCAGAGGCGGGCGGAGGCCGGCGGGGGCGGGGGCGGGGCCGGGGCAGCGGCTCGCGGGAGGGGGCTCGCGGGAGGGGGCCCGCGGGGACTCCCTCGGGTGTCTGCGGGGCGGGCGCAGCGCGCGGGGTAGACGTGCGGGGCCTCCGGCGTGCTGCGGGGGGGCGGCGCGGCCCCGCTCCGGCCCGGACGTCGGAGGGCGTCACTTCCGGCGGGAGGGGGCGGGCCGGCGGGCCCCGGAAGTGCGGGCGCGGGCGGTGGTTTAACCCGCGGCGGCGGCGGCGGCGGCCGGGGCAGGTGAGCGGACCCGGGAGGGGCGAGGACGGGGAAGGAGGTGGTGCTGGCAGTGGCTCCTGGCGCGCCCCCGCCTGTCCGGTGATTGGGCGCGAGGGGCGCGTGACTGCGCCGGCACCCCTGCCCCTGGCCGCGGGAGGGAGGGAGGGAGGCCGGCGCCCCCGCCCCCAGCGCCCTCCGCTCCCTTCCCGCCGCAGGTGGCGCCTGCGGCCCCGCCCCGCCCCGCCCCGCCCCTCTCCCGCCCCCCCGCCCCCCCCAGCCCCCCCCAGCCCCTTGCCGTCGCTGTCAGAGCCACTTTGCCCATTGCACACGCGGGAGCAGGCCTCGGAGCGGGCCTGACTTAGCAGAGGTCACGCAGGGGAGGCCAGTGCAGAGTAGGGTCACGGAGACTCCTGGCCGTGACTCCTGCCTGTGCCCTTCCCCAGGAGAGTGCAAGGGGCTTTCAGCCTGGGCTCAGTCCTGCTCTTCTGGACCCAGACCAGGAGAGCCCAGCGCCCGTCACTTAGCAGCCCCACTCCTGGACCTGCCGGGTACACAGGCCGTTGCTGTGCCTGTGCCTCGACAGACTGGACACATCTGTGTCCTGTATAGGTCTGGTGCCTCTTGGGTGCAGAGGGCAGTGCGGCGTTTGTGGGTCTGTGTATCCTCCATAGGGACCCGGTTCCTCCTCATTTCTTCCCCACAGCCAATAAAGGTGCTTATTTTCCCACTTTACGGCTGGGAGAAGGAGTTACCTGAGGCTCTGTTGTGAGTTATTGGCACAGATGAGTTTCAGTCCCCAAGGCTGTGCTTTCTCAGCACAGGGTCTGGCCTCACCCACCCTAGAAATGTATTCCTTTGGCCCAGTAAACTTCATAGACTCACTTCCCTTCACTCTAGCAGTGTCTCAGTAATCCTGTTGCTGACTCAAGGCTTTTCCACTTCTTTCATTGGCTCCTTGCCTCTTTTCCAGGAATCTTGTTTACTGCCAGTGCACCCAAGTTGCTGCCACCTGACTCTCAGGACTGTAGGCCCTAGAGCTGAAGGTTTCAGCGTCAGAGGGATTTGGGGAGGAAGGACTTCCTTTGCCTGTCGTGCAAAGCTACAGCCTTGCCCAGGCCTGGACCTTGGGGTTCTGGGGTGGGAGGAGGGGCCTGGTTGAACCTTGGCTGCTGAAGTGAGAGTCTTTGTTCTTGGTGGTCATGGTGCCCACAAAGGCTTTTTTCCTCGATTATCTCGGAAACTGGCTTGGTGCCTTTGTAATTGCCATTAGGTAGAAATTTCATTTTGGATTTCTTTATCTGGACAGCTTTTGCTGGCTGGTTTTTAGGTGGTAATAGCTCTGATATCTTGCTTGACTGCCATGTGCTTTTGGCACTGTTTTAGGGGCTTTGTGAACACAGTGAGTTCTGAGAATACTTCAGGGTAGGTGGTGATCCCATTTTACAGGAAAGCGAGTTGCAGAGATGTTATATAATGGTCACCCAGCCAGGAAGCACTGAGTTGGGATTTTTAACCTGTTAGTCTCATTTCAAAGCTAATGTTCTTGCTGGACCTTAAGAATCATCAGTGATGCTTAGGGGACCCTGGGTGACTCGAGCGTTTACCTCTTGGTTTCAGCTCCGGTCATGGTCTTGGGGTCCTGGAATGGAGCCCCGTGTTGGGCACTGCACTCAGGGAGTCTGCTTGAGGATTCACTCTCTCCCCCTCTGCTCCTCGTCTTGCTCACTCTCTTTCTCTAAAATAAATAAATACTTTTTTTTTTTTAATTATTAAAAATATGAAGCCAAACCTCTGGAGATTGTCTGGAGCAGCGGTCCCAGGAATCAAGTTTTTTCACATATGCACTGAGAGATTCTTTTTGAAAGTCAAATTTGGGAAGCACCAGTTTAAAGAGTTTGTAGATTTACTATACTGGAAACTGAGATTGTTTCTAAGGAATCTCTTTTGCCTTCTACATATTGCTGTGAAATCTGCTAATCTGGCATAAATCTGCCATTGAAAGGGCATTGGCCTAACTAGCCATGTGAATTATTTCCGAATACTTTGGGCCAGTACCAGTCAGCTTTATCCAGCCTGACAAAATCATTGAAAATCTCGTTGAAATCCCACTGGATCTCTGTTGTTCCAAAATTCTGTTAGTTTCTGCTCAGAGTCTAGAGTTTTCTTAAGGTTCCGGTTTGTTCCTGGATAGTTGCCCTATAACTTAGAGATCTCTGTAATGGCAATGCCTTTGAGGATTTGGGTGCTTTAAAAGGCATGTATACTTAGCTGGTGCTCCCTCTACTGCATTTCTCTTCCCCTTCGCTGGTTTCTGTGAGAGACTTAAGCAAAGACCAAACAGGTTCGTCATGATTTTGCTGGTACTGACAAGTGGGGCCCCTGGGGCTTAGGATGGGCTGGAGAAGAGAGAGAAGGAGAGACTCAACCATAAACACATCAAACAGCCCAGATCAGGTATGCCTAGCATCGAAGACGTTTAATGTATCTACTCTCCCCTTGGCTGGAATACAAGTAGTAGAAGATGCAAAGTCAGCATTATACTATTACTTTATTTTCTTTCTGTCCAGTAAACACTGATTTCTCACTTAATTTCTTTGTAAACAGAGGATGTACTTTGTATGATTTGAAATGTTTTAATTGACTGAGACTTGCTTTATGGCCCAGGATAGGGTCTTCCCTGGTCAATGCTCTGTGAACACTTGGGAAAAATATGTTTTCTGCTTTGTTGAGTGGAGTATTGGATCAATATCTGTTAAGTTGGTTGGTAGTGCTGTTCAAGTCATAACTTCTTACTGCTTTTCTGTCAGCTTGTTCTATCAGTGAAAAAGGGTCATTGAAATTTATGACTATAATGATTGATCTGTCCGTTTTTCCTCGTAATTTTATCAGTTTTTGCTTCATGTATTTTGAAGCTCTGTTATTAAGTACATAAACATTTTGGATGTTGTTTGTTTGATGAATTGACCCTTTCGATCCCTGGTAATAGTCTTTGTTCTGAATCTTTGTCTCCTATTAATATAGCCAATCCAGCTTTTAAAAAATTACTGGATTGGTATACAATATATAATACAGAACTACAACTAAAAAAAAAAAGTGATCTGATTAAAATAGGCAAAGGACTTGAATAGATGTTTCTCTGAAGAAGATAGACAAATGACCAATAAGTATATGAAGATATTCAACATCACTAGTCATTAGGGAAATGCGAATCAAAATGACAATGAGATACCACCTCACAGCCCTTTAGATGGCTGTTAAAAAAACCCAGAAGTATGGGATCCCTGGGTGGCTCAGCCGTTTAGCACCTGCCTTTGACCCAGGGCGTGATCCTGGAGTCCTGGGATTGAGTCCCACGTTGGGCTCCCTGCATGGAGCCTGCTTCTCCCTCTGCCTGTGTCTCTGCCTCTCTCTCTCTCTGTGTGTGTGTGTGTGTCTGATGAATAAATAAATAAAATCTTAAAACAAAACAGAAGTGTTGGCAAGAGGATGTAGAGAGATTGGAACCCTCATTATTGCTGGTGGGAATGTCAGATGCACAGCCGCCGTGGAAAACAGTATGGCAATTCCTCAAACAATTAAATATACAGTTATCATATGATTCAGGCATTCCAATTATGGGTATATCCCCTAAAGAAGTATAAACAGAGACTCAACCAATATATTTGTACACTGGTGTTTATGGCAGCATTATTCACAATAGCCCAAAGGTGGAAGCAACCCAGGTGTCCATTGATATATGAATGGATAAACAATGTGGTACATATATAGAACATTGTGTATCTTTAAAAAGGAAGGAGATTTTGACTCATGCTACAACATGGCTGAAACTGGAAGAAATAATACTAAATGAAACAAGCCAGGGACAAAGGGACAAATATCGCATGATTCCTCTTATATAATATTCCTAGACTAGTTAAATTGATAGAGTCAGAAAGAAGACTGGTGGTTGCCAGGGGCCGAAGAGGCAAGAATGGGGAATTAGTGTTTAATGGGTGTAGAGTTTCAGTTTGGGATGTTAAAACAATTCTGGAGGTGGATGGTGATGATGGTTGAATAACAGTGTGAATATACTTAATGCCATAAAACTGTACAATTAAAAATGGTTCAGACGGTAAATTTTATGTTATATATGTTTTACCATGATTTAAAAATGGATAGTGTTTAAAGATCAACATTTGCTTTGTGTATTTCTTGATATTCTTTTAAGTTATGTGTCTTTAAAATGAGTTCTTGTAGGAAACACATAGATAGGTTTTGCATTTTGTAAAATTGAATTTTACAGTCTCTGCCTTTTAATTGGTATGTTTAGTACATTTACATTTAATATGATTATTAATGTAGTTAGGCATAACTATTATCTTGCTGTTTGTTTTCAATTTATCCAATAATCTTTCTTCCCATTTCCTTTTTTTTTCTCTCTTTTCTTCTGATCTCTTTGGGGTTGAGTAATTTTTTTGATTTCATTTTGTTTCCTATGCTAGTTTATTAGCTATAACTCTTTTTTTTTAGCAATTTACTAAAGATTCATAGTATGCATCTTTATTTAGCTTGTCACAGTCGATCATCAAGTGATATTATACCACTTTAAATCTAGTATAAGAACCTTACAATATGTACATTTATTTCTTCCCTCCTGGACTTTGTACTGTTGTTATCACACATTTCGCTTCTACATATACTATAAATCCCACAATTCATTGTTAATATTGACATGTAAACAGTCAATTTATAAAGAGATAAAAAAGAAAAGATATTTTATATTTATTTACACGTTTTTCTTTTCTGGTGTTCTTCATTCCTCTGTGTAGATCCATTTTGTTTCACATTCTTTCTTACTTGAGGACTTCCTTTAATTCTTTCAGAATTTGGGGGTCTAAGAAAGTCTTTATTTTGCCTTTGTTATTGAGAAGTATTTTCCCTGGGTATAGAATTCTAGGTTGACTCTTAATTTCAACATTTTAGTAAGTGGGTCCGGTGTTTCCTGGTTTGCATGGTTGCATATGCATAATCAGTTGTCCTTCTTATTTTTTGTTCTTCTATTTCTAGTGTGCCCCTTTTCCTTCTGCTCTTTCTTTCTTTTTTCCCCTAAGATTTTATTTATTTATTCATGAGAGATACAGAGAAAGAGAGGCAGAGACATAGGCAGAGGGAGAAGCAGGTTCCTCACAGGGAGCCCCATTTAGGACTTGATCCCAAGACCCCAGGATCACACCCTAAGCCAAAGGCAGATGCTCAACCACTGAGCCATCCAGGAGGAGTCCCCCTTCTGCTTTTCTTTTATTGCTGGTTTTAGACCATGTAATAATCATTATCATGTGCCTTGGTGTAGTTTTCTTCATGTTTATTGTGCTTGGGTTAGTTGAGTGTTTTTTGGATCTGTGGGGTTATAGCTTACATCAAATTGGGAAAATTTTCAGCCCGTTAATTCTTCAGATAGTTTCTCTCTTGTCCTTTCTCTCTCTTCTTTGGGGACTCCAAATACAAGTATATTAGAATACCTGAAATTGTTCCACAGCTCTCTGATACTTCATTCATTTTCTCCCCCAGTCTTTCTGTTTTTCTCTCTGTGATTTGTTTTGGATCATTTGTACTGTTTTATCTTCAAGTTCACCTATCTTTTTTTCTGTAGTACCCAATCTATTGTTACTTCCATCTAGTATGCTTTCTATCTTGGCATTATTGTTTATATCTCTGCAAGTTTGATTTATGTCTTTTTTATACTTTTCTATATGTCTCTACTTAACATGCTCAGTTTTTCCTTTAGCTTCTTGGACATATGGAATATTGTTGTAGTGACTATTTTAATACCCTTTTAGGCTAACTCTGTTATCTGTATTTCTGAGTCCGTATCTGTTGATTGATTTTTCCTTCATTATGGATTCCATTTTCTTGGTTCTTTGTATGTCTGGTAATTTTTTATTGATGTCAGGTGCAAATTTTACCCCATTGGGAGATGAATATTTTTGTATTTCTGCAAATATTCTTCGTGTTATTTTGGGACACTGTTAAGTTATTTAGAAACAGTTTCATCCTTTAAAAGCTTGCTCTTAGTTTTCGTTACTTGAAATCAGAACAATCTTTAGACCAGGGTTAATTTCCCCACTAACAAGGCAGTACTTTCTTCAGTGCTCCACGGATGCCATGTGGATTACTAAATTTTTTTGACTCTGGCCGAGACACAAATTATTTTTGGCTCATTTTGAGTTCCAAGGATTGTTCCCTCTAATCCTGATCCGTACTGTCAGCACTTAGCTGAAAAATGGAGGGGGACCCTTTGCAGATTTCCAGAGTTCTTTCTGTGTGTCGCTATCTCCTCTCTGGTTTTAGGCCCTGTAAAGTCTGGCTGCCTTGGCCTCCCAGGACTCCCAACTTCCTTTCCCCAACCCGAGGAGCCTGTTGGGCTCTGAGACTGTCAGGCTTTGCCTAGGCACTCTATCATTGTATCATGGCCTGGAACCTCTTTCTAGGCAGTGAGCTAGGGGCAGTTGTTTGTTCTCCCCTCTCAGAAATCACTTTTCTACACTGGCTGATGTCCACTCTGTGAAAACTGTTGTTCTGCTTACTTTGTCTAGTTTTTCAGTTGGTTGAGGCAGAAGAATCTAGTTCCTATTCCTCTGTATTGGCCCAGAGTGTTTGTCCGGTCAGCACTCATTGAGTGCCCTATGTGTGCTAGGCATTGACCTAGTGCTGGGGTGCAGACCTGAGCGACCCCATGGGCTGTGCCCTTGGGGAGCTCACAGTCTGGCTGGAGAAACATGCTGATTCCTATATCATAAATGCTGGGTGGTACTTACAGAACACCGTGAGAGGGTAGGATGAAGTCTTTGGGAGAAAGATCTGAGATTTGAGGGACGGGCAGGCATTTTCAAGCTAGAGAAGGCATAGGAAAGGGTATTCCTGGCAGAGGGAACAGTAGGAGCAGAGGCTGGGTGGCAGGACTGGGAACTCCTGTGGGCAGGATCTGTGTCCTACTGATCTTTATATAGGTGCAGAATATTTATCAAGTGATTGGAAGCATGCTGCTTGTTCTGGGAATAGTAGATAGAACAGAGTTGGGGTGGGGTGAGCAGTCCATGAGGGAGTGGAGGGAGATCTAGCTGAAAACAAGGTTTGGGGTCAGCTGATACAGGACCTGGGATGCCAAGCCAAGGGACACAAGGTTTTGAATGTAATACCAAAGCCCTGGGGAGTTATGGAAGGTTCTAAGCAGGGATGTGGGAGCTCTGATTGACTGTGTTCTCTAGCGGTTACTGAGGTATGGGGGAGAGGGATGGAGAGGGTGGAGTCTGTAAGAACCAGGCGGGCAGCTGCTGGAGAGGCTGGCTCGGAGTAGGCCTTTTGCTGGAGGATGAAAATGAGTCCAGAGCCCCATGCAACCGCTGATATGGTGTCACCTGTTTGATAATGGTTTTGTGTGTTTGATAATGGCCTTCATGGATCCCTGCCTGAGTCAAGAGCAGATATGAGGAGGCTCTGGACTAGTTTCTCTTTTTCTGTGGCTCCACTCTTGCCCTCAGCACACCTGCCTGCTCGGGGACCTAGAAGTTCAAAGCATTAGGTGTCACTGACAAGGGTAGGGTCTATGGGTGGAGAGGGGAGGGGAGAAGGCTCCCCTCCGCCAGCCTTCTACCAGCCTAGGATGATGCCAACTCAGTGAAAACAATGGTCTCTAACGTCTTGGCCTTTGAACAGACAGACCTTGAGTAACCTGATACAGACCCTGGATATTTGCTGTAACCTTAATCCTGATCCTTCCTAAAGGGATGTTGAATCTGCTAGCTCAGCTTGCCCTGCATAGGTTAGGAAGTGGTGGGGTGGGGTGGGGGGGTGGGGGGTGGGGTGGGGGGGTGGAGTTGACAGCTGCAGGCAGATCCTTTCTGAGTCATCTGAACGGTTGGAGCAAAGGAGAAACACATGGCCATTGGGTGTGGAGTAGTTTAGGATTGTCTTTTCTTTCTCCTTTTCTTTTCTTTTCTTTTCTTTTCTTTTCTTTCTGATTTTGTGTGTTTATTTGAGAGAGACAGAGCGTAAGTAGTGGAAAGGGAGAAGCAGGCTGCCCATCAAGCCTGATGCGGGGCTCCATCCCAGGACCCTGGGATCATGACCTGAGCTGAAGGCAGCCGCTTAACTGAGCCACCCAGGCACCCCTGGAGGATTTTCTTTTCACTGAGCCATGGGCCATAGGACAAAGAAGCTTTGCAAAGTGTCAGGGTTGTGTTTTACTGTCAGGAGGTTTCAAGAATGGGCTACTTATTAAATAACCTGTTTCTTGGCCAGCATATTGACTGAATTGGGACGTTACTGATCTGAGTTACATCCAGCCACTGGATTTATGTGGCACTGTTGATTGATGCTATCTCTGGAGGAATTTTCAGTTCTCTTTCCTCAGCGTCTACAGAGGGTATATGGGTCAGGTGGGAGCTCAGCCATGGGATAAAAGTCCTGATCATTTGTTGAGCCTGGCCTGCGAACTGGACATTAGACTTCCTAGGGACTGATTCATTTCATCCTTGTAAAAGGGCCTGAATTAGAGAAGAAATCAGGATACAGAGAGATGGAGTAGCCTGCCCAAGCTCCCCAGCCAGTAATGACTGAGGGCATAGGGCCCTCTGTCTTCCAGAGCCGTTAGCCACTAGGCCTTCCTTGCAGGCCTGGAACCTTAAGGAGGGGCTGCTCCTGGTGCCCTTGGGAGATCTGGGACCCTGGGGCACTGTATGGCCAGGCCCTATTCTTTAGAAGTCTGATGGAAAATGTCAGGAATATGGACCATGTACTGAGTTTGTACCCAGAGCTGGGTACTGTGTCAACCTGGGCACACACTTGACCAAGAGGCAGCATAGTGCAGTGGGGAGTACAGGCCCCAAAGCCAGGCTACCGCAGTGAAATTTAGACTCTGCCATTTCCTCATTGTGAGACTGGGATCAGGCACGAGACTTCTCTTTAACTCAGGTTTCTTGTCTGTAAAATGAGGGAAGCCAAAGGACACATAGCTGGGAGGGCTTCTTGTGAGGATCCTACCAGCTGCTGCAGACAGGGCGCCTAGGATGCCGCTCGTTACATTGTAAGTGCCCTGAACCTTATGTGTGGTGACCATCATTGTTTCTCTTTTACGGTGACACAATGAGGCTTGGAGAGAGGAACTGAGTGTGGCGGTAAAGCCTGGTTCGACTCCTGTCCTCAAGGAGTTCCCAGCTGTAGCTCCCTGGCTTTGTTCTTGCCTTCTGTCTGCCTGGAATATGCTTTGCCCATCCTGAACATGCCTGCCTGTCCTTCAGATGTCCTCTCTTCTGGGAAGTGTTCCTTGCTCTCCCTCCCCCGAATATTAATTATTCTGTCTCTTGGGGGGTAATCTGATGATGAGGGGGCAACTCTTGACTCCCCTGGGGCTCAATATCAGTGAAGCAAATGTAACTGCTATTACTGATTCAGAAGCAGGCTTGGGAGGGACCCCTTTAGGGGATGGGCTGGGTCCTTAAAGGACTGTAGGTAGCCAGGGGCCCCACCCCTGCCAGCCCTGCCCTTCGGCTCCTACTCTGGCTCCGCTCTGTAGGTGTCCTCTGCTGATGGACTGCCCCAGCCTGGCCAGCAGCCCACAGAGTGGAGAAAGCAGTTTGCTAGAGTCTAGTGCCACTCCCGAATCCTCCTCCCCTGTCCTGTGTTCAGCACAATAAAGGGGCTCACTTAGTAGCCTACCTCTGGGGAAAGGGGAGTTCAGATGGAGTTATTCAGTGGACTTGGAGAGCATGTGGCTGTTAAATAAATAAATATTTATGTAAAGATGACAATTGCCTTCAAAAAGTCTTGTCTTGAGAGGTTGTATATTCTCCTCGTTGATCTGTTGGCATACTTGTATTTGAGGATCTCTGTTCAGATTGGTTTCCAGCCTGTTTCAGAAAGCCACACCTTTTGCCTTCCTGAAGACCTGCCCTCTCTCCTGAGCCTAGCTGGGTGCCTGGCCAGGTTGTCAGGTAGCATTTTGCAACAGTAATAAGGTGTAAATGTGTGACTGCTCCCTACCTAGCGCCTGCTTAGTGGTTCTTCTGGCACCTCTAGATGTTGTCTCGCTTACTTCTCTAAGTCCTTACAACAGCCCACTGTGTTGGTAGTGTTAGCCCCATTTTACCCATGAGAAACGGTAAGAAAGGGGGAGTACTTTGCCCAAGGTCACAGAGCTAGTAAAAGGTCAAGCTGGGATTTAAACCCAGCAATATTTGGCTCTTAAGCCCTGACCTCTTTCTGCTTCCCATCATGGTGTCTTAACTGTTCAGTGTTGGAGGGTGGGGAGGGATTCGCCACCCCAGCCCCAGAAATTCTTTAGAAAACTGAAGAAGGCTCCCTTCTGGCACTTACATGCCTGCTTTTCAAATTGAAGGGAAGCTCAGTTCAGTGGTGCTTTGGGCCAGGTAAGGAGCGCATAGTGGTTTGATTTGTTTTTATTAACTTCTATGGGAAGTCAGGTGACTGAACAGTCTGATACTTGGGTGCCCGGCTAGAATCATTCTAGAAAAAGAAAACTAGATCAGGTCAACAAATCTGTTCTCATTAAGCAGAAGGAATAAGAAGGTTTCTAAGGCAACCGCAGGTGTTTTTGACATGAAGGGTGGGATGGGGCCAGGTCTCTCTAACTCAGGCATGCTGAACTGTGCAGGTTGCTATGGTAACTGCTGCTTATGCTGCCCTAAGTGGATGTGGGAAGCTTGCAAGAAGCCCAACGCCTTTACAATTCTCCTTGCAGTGTGATTTGGGGCTTGAAGTAGCTGGCGAGTCAGCATGGTCTCCTAACGATGAGGACGAGGGAGGTGATAGGAACCTCTGTTTTGTCTGCCAGGGGAAGCTGGGGAAACAGAGGCACCCTGCTCAGGCCCAGTTCCATCTTCTGAATCAGTAGCAGTCACATTTGCTTCACTCAATATCGAACCCCAGGGGAGTGAGTCAAGAGCTGCCCCTCATCATAGGATTACCCCCAAGAGGCAGAATAATTAATATTTGTTCAGTGCTGAGGAGCTTGCAAAGCCCTCTCTAGGGCCCTTTGCTCATCTGAGGCACACGACCCCTAAGGTAGGATTACTGTCATGGTACCCATTTCCAGATATGGAAACTGAGGTTAAGAGACTTGATTGAGGTCATACAGCTGAAGGGTTGTGGAGCCAAAGTGCAAATCCCAGGCATTGGTCCACATTCTGTGCTTTTCTTTGCATCCTGTCAGGGAAGAGCTGTCATTGACTGTTCAGACACATTGACTGTTCAGGCAAAGGGTGCCAGGCATCACAAGCCACCTCCCAGGCTGGCACACCTTATTCTGATCTCAGCTTAGAAAAGACTGTGTTTTGCTTTCTGTCTTTACTTTAAAAAAAAAAAAAAAAAGAGAGAGAGAGAGAGAGATTTATTTATTTACGATAGAGAGAGAGAGAGAGAGAGAGAGAGAGAGAAGCAGAGACACAGGAGGAGGGAGAAGCAGGACCCATGCCGGGAGCCCGACGTGAGACTCAATCCCGGGACTCCAGGACCGTGCCCTGGGCCAAAGGTAGGCGCTAAACCGCTGAGTCACCCAGGGATCCCCCCCCCCTTTTTTTTAAGTTTATCCTTGCAAAGGATCTGATACTAGTTGAAGTTATTTATTTTTGACCTAAATAGTCCTGGCAAAGATCCACATTGAGCAGGCGCCATCCATATGTTGCCTTCTCCCTGAGTTTGAACCCTTCCCAGCATCCCCAGCATTCTCAGCCCCATCTACCCTACCCCAGGGAGTAGTGGGAAAGGGTACTGCCTCTGCTGAGCCCTCCAGTGGGTAGTAGAGTCGCCTTTGGGCCTGCTATCTTCATTCAGTTGAGTTCCCCCTTGCTCCAGGCACGTGAGATCAATTTAGTCAAGATATCAAGGGATGGAAAGAAGTTGAGACTGAGATACAGGGCCATTGGCCTGGGAACTTCTTTTCTCATCATAGTGTATGTGCTCTGGAGGCCCAGGGGCTGCACCCCCAAGCCTGCCTCCTTGGTTCTGCTCACTGCTGTTCCAGCTTTGTCAGCCCCTATACACAGTGCTCAGTGGTGGAAGGTGAGCTCCAGGATGCCTGGGAAATGTCTGTCACTTTGCCCTCCCCGCCCCCCTTATCTGTGGAACCTGTCCTCCAGGCAGGGCAGGGCACTAGTCTCTCCTGAAGGAAGTGGTGTTGACAAAACCATACCCACCCAGTTGTTGTTGTTTTACAAGTTTTAAATTGGCTACTGAAATTTAAAAGTGGAGGGGTGTCACATGGATCTGGATTTCTAGCTTCTCTAGCAGGTCTGGACAAGCTGGGTGCCCTCCTTACGGCAGGAAGTACAGAGCTAGGCTGAGCCCCTGCTTTCCAGAGGGACACATTCCCCACCCTGTGGGTTGGCCTTTGCCACAAGTGCCTGCCTGACCCCTGTAGGTGTCCGGCTTTATGACCTCTGCTGTAGGTGAAAGCTGCAGATGAGACAAAAGAAAAAGTTTTAGTTTTTTCCCCCTTTGAGTTATTGACGGGAAACTGAGACTTTCTCTTCTTGCCAAAGGAAAACAGATTAGCACATGTGTCGCCTTTCCCACTTTGTTCCATGTCTGATCACCTTTGAGTGGATGGCATCACCCCACAAAAGAGATGTGGGATCTCTGTACCTGTGAGTGCTGCATAGCTGCCTGCCTGCCTCAGCAGCCTCCCGCTTCCTTTCTCCCAGCCATGCGGATCTGCAGCAGCCCTTGCCAGGGCCCTGCTGTCCCCTGCCCAGGGTCCTCTGACTCTTGTTCCTGCAGGAGGCACCCCCTTCAGGGAGGACTTGTGGGCTTCTCATGCCCCAGCTCTAGAGCTGTCCCCCCCTCCCCGGCCCTCACTCTACCAGCCCCCACCTGTGTTACATCCCCTCGGGAGCCCACTCATACCTGCACTCTCTGGAAGTGGTGGTGAAATTTTTTTTTTTTTTAAATGGAACTGAGTTGAGGGGAGTTAGCATCTGTTTTTATACATTCAGGTTTTGCCTGGCACATGGTAAGAACTCAGTATTTACTTACATCCCTCCACCCTCCTTTATCTTGCCTCCTTTGATTTGGGGGTCTGGTACAGTCCCTGACATGCAGTGATTGCTCCGTAAATGTTTATTCAGCAGAGGCCTGGAGAAGTGAAGGCAGGTGTGAACAAGGGGGAGAAGCCCTGTTCGTGTACCTCCAGGTCTTGTCTGACTCGTCAGCCAGCTGACCCACCTGTTCTCTCCCTGCGTTGGCCCATTTTCCTGCACGCACTGTTATGAATGGTCAGTGTCTAGGCCAGGCGCTGGGAAGTCAGAGGTGAACAGTCTTCTTGCCTTCAAGCGGCTTGTGTCTTCTCTCCTGTCCCCTTCCACAAGCAGCAGTCTCCAGACACCACCTGAGAAGTTACCCAGCATCCTCCTGGACTATGTGGAAGCAGAAGGGGGTTTTAGTCAGGGCCCAGGGTGCTGAGGGGCCTGGTGATTGCACTTGTCAGGCCCTCTGGGAAATGTCTCAGTAATGTCCCAGTTGTCTGCATGATGACATCCCTAGTGGTTGCGGCCACTTTGAGAAGTGCTGGTTTGGATTTTTCTGGCGTGTCAGGTGACTGGGAGGCAGAATACTGCTGGCAGTGGGTGCCCAGGCTTCGGGGACACCTGCTTTATGGGCCTTGGGCAGAATGTCCTGTGACCCCCTCCTTTTCCGAATTCTGAACCCAGAGAAGTGGGAGCTATGTTCAGTCTCACTGCGTGTCCCTGAGAATCAGAGGAGGTCTCTGTGACTTCTGAAAGAAAGGCATCAGTGACTTCCAGAGGTGGGTGATGCCACAGTGAATCCGGCAAGATGGCAGTTGCCAGCCCAGGCCAAACTGTTGTCAGAGGGCGAGGATGTGAGCCCCCTCCATCCTGGAGGCAGGAACCAAAGACAGGCCTGGGTGATCAGCATGCTTGTGTGGGATTGTAAGCTCTACATCTTGGACAACCTTATAACCAAACTCTGCTTCCTGTGATGGGTGGAGCAGGTGGGGCAAAGAGGCTGTGATGTTAAAACCCCAAGGATGGAAGGGGACTTGGGCCTTTAGTGGTTTGACCCCAACAGCTTGCAGGACCTTGGGCAATACCCTATTATTTGTTTTTGGGCTTCATTTCATCTCTAAAATAGGGGTAATTAAGCCTTGCATTCGTTTTAGTTACTGGAGCAAGTATATAAATGAATGGAGGAGTTTGCAAAGGGCTTTGGTCTCAGAAGAAAGGAGCTACGTGACTGGCAGGGGTTATTGACTTATTTCACAAGTAAGGAAAGCTGAGTTCCTCAAAGGAATGTGTAGTACATTTGAGTGTGGGCTCCCGAGCACATCTCCTTCTGGAAGAAGTGAGAATGTGTGCCTCTTACATGTGCCAGCCATGCCCATGAGGCAGTGTGTGGAGGCCAGGGCACAGGGGAGATGGGGAGCCTGGTGGAAGGAGCAGTTGGCCAGGATCAGTCTCTTGGGCCAGGTGTCCCCTCTTTTGTCAGCACAGGCAAGATCCATGCCACTTGGCCTCAGTGTCCCCACCCGTGAAATGGGCATGGGTGAAGTGGTGGGATGTTGAGGTAGAGGCCAGAGAGGGTGATTAGAAGCGCTATGGCCACCCTCCAGCTGTCGCTGCTTCTGCTTGCCATGTGTGGGGGCCCACTTGCCATCGTGTCCAGGGTGCTAGAACGCATAGGCCGCCCTTGAGAGTTCAACCTTAGGGGGTTGACCTGTAGAACAGAGGTGTTTCAGACCATAGTTCTTGGGGCATTTAAAAAGTGTGTGACCTGTTCTGAAGTCTGCAGTGAAAGGGGATTGACACAGGAAAGAGGTCTTTGGCAACCACAGGGCTGTGATGTTTCTTTTCTGATTATGGGACATTCATCTTTTCAGGTCAGGGAGTGGCAGAGAGAGTCATCGCAGACAGGAGCCAGAACACTCTTCCATCCTCTTGATTTTCCGATTTCAGGAAGGTGTATACCAGGCCTCTTTTGGGCCTCTGAGTGAAGTGGGGATGCCCTTAGCACCTGGGAACATACCCCTGGGGATGAGATTCCCCAGCCAGGGACTTGTGCTAGGAGAGGAAGGTCTCAGAAGGAGAGCTGTGTGCTACATTCATTGCCCGCTTTGGAGGAGAGGATTCTTCTGTCCAAAAGACAGTGATTATTCACACCACCAGTTGGATGTCATGGGGATTTACGTCTGGGATTTCAAGGCCATCAGAGCCAAGTACGGGGCTTTAGATTATAGAGGAAGACTATCATTTGGGGCAGTGGGTGGAGGGGCTGCACACTTCGGTGCACCCCAGAATTATCTGGAGAGCACACATTTCTTGATTGGCCAGTTCTCTTTAAAGGGCAAAATCTCCTTTCTTGCTAAATGTCTATAGTCACTAACTGCCAGGCTTTGATGACAAGTTAAGTGGTGGGTCCTGTTGCTATCCTTGTCCCTCATGAAAGCAGCAGCAGCTCCATGCTGGTTAGCAGCGACAGGCCCCTCTTTGTGTGACCTGGGGAGGGGACAGACATCCATCGAATGCCCACGCTCACTCCTAGTTCAGGGATGGACTCACAGGCTAGATCCACAGAGGCATTGATGATAGGCTTTTGTCAGCCCCAGAGAGAAAACAGTTCAGAATGGTATAAAATACTTGAATGTTTTACCAAGATTTTGTTTGGGTGACTTTCTTCTAACCAAAATACTTCCCTTTTTGGGGAGGAGAAAAAGTGGCTGGTGAAGGTGAGCCCGTCGAAGAAGGCAGTCTTCTTGGCTGCAGGGTTGGTTCTGCAGTCAGGCCAGCTCCCAGTATTCCCAGTGCCTTCTGGGCCTTGAGCCCAGTGCAGACCCTCCCCTTTGGACTGACCCTGACTCGGCCTCTTACAGCGTGGGTCTCCTAGTCTCTAGACACCTTACAGCCGAGCAGGCGTGCTCTTTGTGTGAATCCCTCCATGGAGTTGGCTCAAGCTTAGGCTGTCTTCACAAGAGCTGTAGCCTCGATGTTCCGCTGATTGGTTCAGACACTGTGGTGGGCTGCCTCTCGGCCCTGCCTCACCTGACCCCCAGCTGTGGAGCTGCAAACCTGGAGCTTTGGTTCTGGAGTGGAAGACCCGTCTCATGCTTGGTCCCACCCCACCTTCATGAGGCAAGCCAGAGGCACCTGAGAGAAGTGCGTTTGGGGTCCTGGCAGAGGTCGCTCAGTAGAAACAACACAGGGGATTGAGCTCCATATTCGCATCCTGCCCCCATATGAACTGGATGACAACTCCTTTCCTCCCCAGGGTCTTTGCTTTTCCTCTGTTGGGAGGCTGCACCCACCTGAGATCCCTCAGAGTGCCAGATGAAGGGGAAACCAGGCCAGACTAGTTTGACCCTGGGTAGCTTGGTCAAAATGCAAATTTCGTTAAGAATAAAATTAAGAGTCCTAGAGAGTTCTGGGTCTGGAGGAGGCCTCGGGACTTAGGTGATTTTGAGGTGCAGGCTGCAAAGCCCCCACTGGGGAGAGCACTGCCACCGCCCAGCTGTGTGACCTTGGGCCAGTGGCTTCCCCTCTACGAGCCGCCTTGGCGAGGTCAGGAGCCGGCAGTACTGGCTGCATAAGCTGGTCATGACCGTCCTTGTATTGGCAAGTACTTATGTGGTGCTCTTGCTCGTCTAGTTCCGGGCAGGGTCATCCTAACAGATGGAAGTACTGGGCCACAGAGAGAAGAAACAGCAGGGCAGGGAGGGATTCAAACCCAGGCAGCCTGGCTACAGAGTCCATTCTCTTAACCATGAGGCCAGTGGTTCTCAAACTGTGTTCCCTGGACCCCTGGATGGGGGGGGGTCTTTGTGACCCTTTCAGGCTGCCTGTGAGGTAAGAATGATTCTCATGATCTAAGACATTGTTTCCTTTTTACTGCATTTCTTGCAAGAGTATAAAGTGGGGTTCTCAGAGGGTACACAGCACACGATCACATCGTCCTGGTGGCTAATGGCATGGTACTTGTGTACTCTTGTATTTTAAAAATGTCTCCCCCTGGTAACCGTGAGCATGTTTTCTGTCTTGACACCCTTCTCTTCTTAAGGTTATATAAAAATCGTGTTATATAAGCAGAATGTTCTATAAATGACTTTTCACTCAGAAAAATTCCCTTAAGATCTATTCATGTTGTCGACATCCATTTGTTCCTTCTCACTGGAGAGCCACACTTATTAGTGGAGCTATATAGCACACACTGTCCGGCTTTTTGCTCTTGGGAGATCATTTAGGTAGTTTCTACTTCCTGGCTATTCCAATAAAAGCTACTATGAACATTCAGAAATAAATTAATTTTTTTTCTCACTTTTAATATCTACATATGCAAGATCCACAGAAGGGAAACCTCTTTGGGTTTCTTGCTAACATTAGGGGTGAAAGGTGTCCTGAGACCAAAATGTGTGTTGTGATCTGCCACCCGAGGCCATGCTGCCTCGCGTGGTACTTACCAAGCACGGAGTGGGATACCCGCTGAGGGAAGTGGCTGAGGGAGAGTTGCCCTGCCCAGAGCTCTCCCAGTAGGTGCCTGGCAAGCCCCATGTGTCCGGGGGAGCACACCCGCCTAGGCCTCCCCAGACACCCTGCTGACCTTGCCGTGCCGGGGTGTGTGGTCAGCCAGCTACCTGTGCTGGAGCTTCCGTTGGCCCGGCGCCCTCAGGGCTCAGCCCCAACCAAGGGACCCTGGCAAACACCCTGTTGTGTGCTGGAGCGGGGCCTGGCACTGCCGGTGTGAAGGCCCAGGGAGTTCTCAGTGGGATCTGGGCCACACACTGGAGGCCTCAGTAACTAGTCATTTCTGTGGTGTTGGAGTCTTCGCCAACATTTGTTCTAAGCCGGCACCATGACCGCCTTACCTCGTTGAATGTTACACCAACCCATTTTGCTGATGGAGAACCTGAGGCGCAAGGAGAATCGGGTTGTCTGAGGTCCCTCTGCTGGGAAGCGACGGGGCTGGGACTCAGACTAGGTCTGTCTTTAGAACGTTGGCTCTGGAATGCCTGGGTGGCTTAGTGGTTGAGCGTCTGTCTGCATTAGGCTCAGGGCATGATCTTGGGATCTGGGATTGAGTCCCACATCGGGCTCTCGGCGGGGAGCCTGCTTCTCCTGCCTGTGTCTCTGTCTCTCTCTCTGTGTCTCTCATGAAAAAATAAATAAATCTTTAAAAAAAACAAAAACAAAAACAAAAATGTTGGCTCCGCTCGTCTGTTCACCAGCCGGTCCTGTTCCTGGGAGAGGGTTGGGTTGGGTTGCAGGATGGTAGCAGCGTGTGCCAAATTCCACTCTGTCCTGGGGCCTGTGCAGCCTGCTGTCCTCCTGCTTTGGCTTTCAGGCCAAGGGTTTTGGAAGCAGCCAAGTAAGATGGGGACAGAAGGGGGTTTTGAATTTTTACTCTGCCAGTTACTGACCTCTCTGATTCCCCACCCCTAAAGGGATAGTTGCCCTCCCTGCCCCTGCCCCCCCCCCCCCCCGGATCAGGAGAGACCACACATGCAAAAACACATGCTGCAGTGGCCAGTGGTCTCCACTGTCACACCACCAGCCAGGAGCTGTTGTCTTTCTAGAACCTGGCCTTGGACCAGCTGTATCAGCATCTCTAGGAGAGATTCTGGATTTCTGGACCCTGCCCTGGCCTGGTGACAGGACTCTACAGTGTAGGCTGGGACACCTGCATTTTTTTTTTAATAAATTTATTTTTTATTGGTGTTCAATTTGCCAACATATAGAATAACACCCAGTGCTCATCCCATCAAGTGCCCCTCTCAGTGCCCATCACCCAGTCACCCCCACCCCCTGCCCTCCTCCTCTTCTACCACCCCTAGTTCGTTTCCCAGAGTTAGGAGTCTTTATGTTCTGTCTCCCTTTCAGATATTTCCCACTCATTTTTTCTTCTTTCCCCTTTATTCCCTTTCACTATTTTTTTTATATTCCCCAAATGAATGAGACCATATAATGCTTGTCCTTCTCCGGTTGACTTACTTCACTCAGCATAGTACCCTCCAGTTCCATCCACGTCGAAGCAAATGGTGGGTATTTGTCGTTTCTAATGGCTGAGGAATATTCCATTGTATACATAGACCACATCTTGATCCATTCATCTTTCGATGGGCACCGAGGCTCCTTCCACAGTTTGGCTATTGTGGACATTACTGCTAGAAACATCGGGGTGCAGGTGTCCCAGCGTTTCACTGCATCTGTATCTTTGGGGTAAATCCCCAGCAGTGCAATTGCTGGGTCGTAGGGCAGGTCTATTTTTAACTCTTTGAGGAACCTCCACACAGTTTTCCAGAGTGGCTGCACCAGTTCACATTCCCACCAACAGTGTAAGAGGGTTCCCTTTTCTCCGCATCCTCTCCAACATTTGTTGTTTCCTGCCTTGTTAATTTTCCCCATTCTCACTGTGGGACACCCGCATTTATAGAGGACTTCCCCTTGGGTTCCATTGCGAACCGAAGCTTGGCATTCCTTGCCTTAGAGGCTGGGGACCACATTCAACCCTCAAGAGATGAGGAAACGGTGGTGATGACTCTCTTGGGTTAGCTTTTCCTCAGTAGGGTGACCCTATAATTTGTTGAAACTAGGGCACGCTTGAGCCCCAGAAATGGGTACCATTAACAACTGTACCAGCACGTGAGGAGTAAACCTGCACTTTCCTGGCAAATGAGAGGCTGTCACTGCTTCTTAGTTTCTCCTTTCATCTTTCCAATGACTTAGGGGAGACCATTCCCTTCTGTCACAGACAAGGAAGCTAGGACCTGGAGGTCACTTCTGGCCACACAGGTGTAGCATTGGTCCTTGATTCCAGAGCACCTCCTCAGACCACCGGCCAGTGCGGGCTCATGCAAGCTGAGTACTGGCACCCAGGAGGAAGGCAGCCTCCAGGTCTCCGCCTCTTTGGAATCTAGAACCTTCTGAAAACAAACATTTTTGTAATGAGAAAAACCAACATCAAGGCTGTAGGATGCACATCAGGAGTAACTGGGGAGCTCAGTTGGTTAAGCGTCTGCTTTTGGCTCAGGTCATAATACTGGGGTCCTTGGGATTGAGCCCTGAGTCAGGCTTCCTGCTTAGTGAGGAGCCTGCTTCTCCCTCTCACCCCTGCTTATTCTCTCCCTCTCTCTCTCTCTCTCAAATAAATAAAATCTTTAAAAAAAAGAAAGAAAGAGAGAAAGAAAGAAAAAAGCTAACAGGATTCTGTCCGTAGAAAGGAAGAGCGGTCTGGTTGTGTCTACTTCCTTCTCTTCGTCGCCAGGGCTCACTGCCAGGGCTTGGCTGTCACCCCTCTGTTACACAGACAGTCGCTGTCCCCCTTGGCAGAGTGACAGAGAGGGAGGGCCACTAACACCAGGGCCTATGTCAAAGAAGCTGTTCTATTTGGGTCCTTTGGTTTTCTTTGCTCTCTGAGTGTATCAGGGGCCAATTTGATGATTTTTTGTTGTTCTCCAAGGAGAACCTGCCTATCACAGTCCGTTTCTGTGGCACGCGGAGAGGACTGCCGTTGCAGAGCGTACTTGGGGCACCCCGAGGTGGTCAATGCACTAGTATAACAAGCAGCAATGCCCTTGAGCCTGTGATGTTGAAGCTGCAGAGCTGCTGCGTGTGAAGGTTCGGGTGTATTTCTGGTTTAGACAGAGGGCATGCTGGCATCAGGGCTTATAGGCGCCTTGGGCCAAACTTAATTTCTGTCCACAGTTGCCTGGCTTCTCCTCCTGTCTTTTCCTGTGCGCTCCTTGGACAGCTTTATCTAGCACTGCCAGGAGTCGTGGTTTTGTCGCTGGCTGCCAAGGGCTTTCCTGCCACTCATGGTTTGGTGGGAGGAATGTCTCCCCAGTCTCCCTGGGGACAGTGCATGGCAGGGTGGCCGGACTGTGCTTGGCAGGTGACCCTTGCCTTCCTGCAGAGCGGAAGCATCATGGGGAAACTGCAGTTTGTCTTTCCCTTTGTTTTGTGTTCACAGGGAAGATGGAGACCCTGAAAGACAAGACCTTGGAGGAGCTGGAGGAGATGCAAAATGACCCAGAGGCCATTGACCGGCTGGCCCAGGAGGCCCCCGAGGTAGAGCAAGGCCATCCCAGGTCCCAAGGAAGGCCAGCAGGTGGAACTGAGGCCATACTTTGGGATACTGGCTTGGTGGGAGTTGGGGCCACAACTCTTCTCCCTCTTCTCTGGCCTTCACCCTGGTTGGGACCAAGCCAGAGGAGCCCCTGATATCTGAGTCCGGTTCCTTGGGGGCAGTGCTGGGGCATCCAGGGCCCCCATGTAAGTCCCCACATTGTGGTTCCAGCCTGGATCTGGAGGTGGTTTCTAAAAGGACTGGTACCATCTTGTGGCTGCCTCTCCCCAGGGGCCTTGTCTAGCCCTGCATCTCTGGGAAGAGCCATTCTTGGGCTGGGGCCTGGGCTCATCACCTGTTTGATCCCATTTCCTGTAATGACTGGTACCTAACCATCTCAGCTCATCACAGTCCCTGTGGGAATAAAACAACCATAACTTAGAAAGCTTTTACCCCTTACAAAGGCATTTCCTACCTTCCCATCTTCTGGAACCTGTGACTCCCCTGCGAGGTCAGGCGACTGCATGTGGCCCAGAACTGGGTATTCCCGCAGTCGTGCCTTGCATGGCTGCAGCCTGGCCACTGCTCTGGAAGCTACCCCTGCTAAAGCTACCTCCCTAATGCTGGGGAGAGACACAAGTACAAGCAATGCCAAGTTCATTTGATGAGTATTTGGAATATATTTTTATTTTTGCTGATGAACAGGCATGGTGTGTCTCTGCTGGGGATTCACAATATGTGCTCAGCAACAGGGAAGCCCCCCCTTGCTGCTTCTCCCTGCTTTTTGTAAGGGGGCCGGTTCCCTTGCCCCTTCTTTGCTTGTATTCTAGCTGCCCCTACCTGCCCCTCTACCCAAATGAGCAATCTTTGCTTGGTGGTGGTGAGGGAGATGGGGTAGGGGCAGTGTGTGAGGACGAGTAGGGGGACTCAGTGTGGCACATCCTGCTGCCTTGAGCCTCACTTGGTGAGGACCAGAAGCAAAGCCTATGTTGGTTAAGCCCCAAGCCCATCTCCGTGGTCAGCTAGGCCGTGACTTGGCCAGGGTCTAGCTCACTTGACACAGTGCCAGACACTGTGCAGGTCTCCTCTCCTTCCTCCTGTGTCATGGATTTAGCACCGAGTGTTTCTTGACTTTGTCGTGAGCACGGTGCTCTAGGAATTCCAAGGCCTGCTCTCAAGTGCGTGAAACTTGGCAGAGGTGAGCTTTCATCTAAGTGTAATTAATTGACTTTCAAGCTGAGCAAGCTGGTAGACTCTCTGCTGAAGCGCAGGATTGTGGAAAATATAAGCATAGACAGCCTCTGGGGTCTTCAACTTGAATTTTGTGGTGTATGGCCAGCCTGACCAATTGATTTGAGTTCTCTGAGGGGAAAAATACTTTTGAGATTAAGGGGAAGCAAAGTAGGGCAAGCTACTTAGATTTGCAAAACCCCTTGGCCTAGGTTTCCACCATGGTCTGTAAAAATAATTTGATACATCCTCGTTGCCGTGTGGTTGTGCAGAGAGACAGGAGCTGGTTCAGTTTGGGATGTGGAAGTTGCTTGGAGAAAAAAGAACTAGCTAGTAGGGGGCCTCTCTCCACAGAGGGCAGTGAATGGGGGGTCGAGGCAGGCTGGTGAGCTCTTTTGGGCAGGGTGTGAGGACTGTCTTATTGACCTCTTCTAAACGACTGGTGGAGGGCTTCATAGATTTGGGGGAGGCCGTGGGAGAACAGGCAGAAATGTGTAGGACAGGGGCGCCTAGGTGGCTCAGTCGGTGAAGCATCTGCCTTTGGCTCAGGTCATGATCTCAGGGTCCTGGGATCAGGCCCCTCTCCCCCCTGTTCATGTTCTCTCTTGCAAATAAAATTTTAAAATCTTTAAAAAAAAGAAAAGTGTAGGACAAGGTGTAGGGCAGAATGACACAGTTTAGATTTATTGGTTAAGACCCAGGGAGAAGGCATTGGACACACATGAGGGCCAGTGGGGCCCCCTGAGGAGCAGCTGAGTGGAGAGCTTCAGGCCTCCCACTGTGGAGCTGCCCAGTGGCTCAAAAGGGTGTTTGTGGCAGCAAACCAGACAGTGCAGATGTGGGGGCAGCTTGCTGTTGTGGGGAGACTGGAAAGACCATAGCGTGGCCCCATGATCCCTGGGCCCCAGCAGTTGCACTGTGGAGGGGAGGTAGGTAGGGCATCGCCCTCTCCTGTCTGGAGTATGCAGAGTCGGCTTCAGGCCTGCCCCAGGGCTCAGAGCTCAAGACCCCTGGCTGGGGATCAGCAGGAGGGTTGGCTTCCCTGGAGCCCCGTCTTCCGGGATAGCCCTGGCCTCGTAGGGGATGAGCCAGGCGGTTCCTCAAAGTGCTGACCATGGTGGCTCCCACGTGGGAGCTGCTCTCTCTGATCTGTACCTTGAGCCCTCCACTGGGTGCTGAATGCTCTCTTCTCATGCCACACAGTGCCTTTGCTATATTGTCACTGTCTCAGGGGTGCTAGGTCTGACTGTCTACCCCCCTTGGTAAAGAGGACTCCCTGGCACAGGGATGGAGCTTCAGGTCGTAGCAGGTCTGGGAAGGGTTCCTGTGGTGGTTGCCTCACTGGTGATGGCTGGCTCACCTGGCTAAGGGGAAAGCGCCACTTGGCTTGGGGACGTGCTTTCCAGGGGGCACCTCCAGGGGCAAAGGTTGGCAGGAGGGCCTCAGGTGGCTTGTGTCGGTGGGGGTCTTCTGCTGGCTATGAGACTCCCCTCTAGTTCTTGGGGTCGGGGTTGCTCTGTTAGCTCATCTGCACAGTTTCTCCGCAGGACCTACGTATGGCCTAGGAAGCAAGGACAGGCGTCTCCTGGATCAGTGTCGTAGTCTGGCCCTGCCTACCTCACCCCTCAGAGCAACTGTTCTGAGGCCTCATGCACGTCCAGCCTGTGGTCTGGCTTGGGCCACCTTAGTGTACCTCAGAGTAGGCCTCTTGCCTCAGAGTCTTGGGAATAAGTAGTCTGGGATTTTGGTCCCTTCCCTCCTAGAAAGCTGACTGCTTCCTATTAATTGGCCCACCTGCTTGCTGGAGCCCGCCTGCTCCTCACGTGGCCTCGGGCAATGCTGGCCTTCAGTGTGTTACCTATGCGAATTCTCCTCAGGGCTTAGCAATTCCCTGCGGTGCCTGGGTCAGAGTGTTTGGCCCAGGGTCCATCTGACCCTAGTTGGGGGGTATTACCCTCTTCCCACACTGTGAGCCCTGAGTCCCAGAAGCCTCTGGTGCAGCCTGCTGCAAGCTGAGTGGTGGTGGTGGTGGTGGTGGTGGTGACAGGTCTTTTTTTTTTTAATTTAAAAAAAAATTTTTTTAGTGGTGACAGGTCTTAACGGTCAGTATCCTGTTCTTTCAGGTCCAGGACCTACAGCTGGAACGGGAGATGGCACTGGCCACCAACCGGAGCCTGGCGGAGCGGAATCTGGAGTTCCAGGGTCCCCTGGAGATCAGCCGCTCAAACCTCTCAGACAAGTACCAGGAGCTCCGCAAGCTCGTGGAGCGGTGCCAGGAGCAGAAGGCCAAGCTGGGTAGGGGTGGTCTCGGGGTAGGCTCTGGGGGCTCCTAGGGTAACTCGGAGTCCCCGTTCAAGGTTGGACCGGGGAGACCTCCTGGAATAGTGCAGGAGAACAGGTTCCCTTTCCCTTCCCCAGGGCTGGAAAGGGCCCACAGTGAGGGTGACCATGTGCCTGGCCCTGTGCTAAGTGCTTTACATATATTTTCTCACCACAGCCTGGAAAAGTAGGTAACGGTGTTGTTTCAGAGATAAGGAAAATGAGGCTCCGAGAGCATCAGGAACATGGCCAGGCTTCTGTTGGCTAAATTTGGGATTTGAACCCAGAGAGTCTGCACCCTGGGCCGTTGCCAACAACACTGCCAGCTCAGCTTCTACACTTTACAGAGCTGGTCGGGGCTCTCTGTGTCCCGGGACCTGCCATCTGTAAAGTGGGGGTTTGGGGGGCACTGTCCTGGTCTCTAAAGTGAAGAAGCCTGATGCTTGGACAGCAGACCCCAGGGATCTGCAGTAGACCCTGCTCGGCCCCAGGCCACACGGAACTGGGCCTCAGCGCGTGCAGAGGACATTCTGAGGGGCTTTGCCGAGAGCTCAGCCTCTTACACCAGATCTGAAAGGCACGTTTAGAATGTCGATCTTTCCGCCCTCCCTCCCAGAGAAATTTTCTTCTGCACTGCAGCCAGAGACCTTGTTAGACCTTCTGCAGATCGAAGGCATGAAGATTGAAGAGGAGTCTGAGGTAAAATGGCCATTGTCACCCCCTCTTCCGTGGGTAGTGTCAAGCTCTGGAGCAGGAGCCCTTGGGGATGAGCACGGGTGCCTGCAGAGTTGGGACGGGGGCTTTAGTAATGGCAGGGATTGACACAGTCAATCCTGGTGGCGACCCTTTTGGATGCAGGTCACAGGAACCCTGTCTCCCTGGCTGGAGCAGAAGTGGGCAGCTGGTATGGCTTGGTCAGAGGACTGCTGGCAGACCTGGGTGGAAGGGTGGCACAGTGGGGGCCCTGAGGACCGATGTCAGGCCCCCAGCCCCTCCCAGGCCACCTGGGCTCTCTGTTCCATTTCCCTCTGGCCATCTCGTCAATCCATGGCCAGATGAGCTCCCTCCAGTTCTCCGTGCTCTGGGTGGAAGAAGCTGCCAGACCCTCCCAGCCCGGGGCACTTATGCTGGCAGCCGAGTAGCTAGTGTTCATCCATTTATTCATCACATACATGCAGGAGCCACTGTGAGCCTGGCATGATGCCAGGGGTGGGGGAACTCAGTGGCCACCACAATGCCTACCCTCCGGGAGCTGCCATCCCCATGAGGAGCACAGAACAGTGCAGGTGGAATATGGCAGCGGTGATAGGGCCTTAAGAAGAAAGTCCCAGGCAGGGGCCAGAGAAGACAGGGAGTAGCTGCAGCTGGCTGAGGTGGGAGGCCCACACCCCAGGGAACATGGGTGGCCTTGATCCCAGGCGGGCCCCTGTTGTCACCAGACCTTACATCTTCTAGGCCATGGCTGAGAAGTTCCTGGAGGGAGAGGTGCCCTTGGAGACGTTTCTGGAAAACTTTTCCTCCATGAGGATGCTGTCCCATCTGCGGAGGGTGCGTGTGGAGAAGCTCCAGGATGTGATGAGGAGGCCCAGAGCTTCCCAGGAGCCAGCTGGTGATGCGCCTTCTCCACGCCCACCACCCCCACCTTGCCCGGCCCCCCCGGTGACACCCCCAGTGGCCGAAGAGCCACCCCCACCACCATCAGTAGTGCCTCCCTACCCTTTGCCCTACAGCCTGTCTCCTGGCCTACCTGTGGGCCCTACGGCCCAGGGTGCGCTCCCACCGGCCCCCTTCCCTGTGGTGTCCCAGCCTTCCTATTCCTACAGTGGGCCCTTGGGCCCTCCTTACCCATCAGCCCACCCGGGACCCCGGGGTGCTACAGGCTATTCCTGGTCCCCACAGAGGACCCCACCCCGGCCAGGCTATCCCATGGCCCCCACTGCTGCCTCTGGCCCCGGGTACCCCTTGGCAGGGACCCGGGCTCCCAGTCCAGGATATCCTCAACAGGCCCCCTACCTCTTGACAGGAGGAAAACCTCCCTACCCAACGCAGCCTCAGCTCCTGAACTTCCCAGGCCAGCCCCAGGCCTCAGGCCCCCCTCAGCCCCCTTACCCTCCAGGGCCCACCCCTCCCTATGGCTTTCCACCTCCTCAGGGTCCGACCTGGCCGGGGTACTAAACACAGTCCTGGCCCTCAGCCGTCCTCTACTTCCACCTGTACCTTTGGTCTGCCTCCCACTGAGATTCGAGGTTAAATTGGAAGCGGACTTGGGCACTCCTTGTGGACTTGTGTCAGGACACAGGGGCCTTGGGGGGACCTGGTTGGGAGTGTGTGGGCCTGGAAAGGCAACCAGGCAATGTGCTGGCCAGTCACAGATTTAGCAGCCCCCGCAGGGAAGGAAACACTTCTTTTCAGCCACTGGCTTCAGCTTTTCTGGTGCTCTCCAGGTGGGGGGTGCTCTTTGTGGGTGTCCGTGTCAGAGACCAGCTACACGTGTTTGTAGGCGTCTGCTTGTGCCTGCACTCACAGACACTGGAACCAAATGCAGTTATCTCAGTGACAAGGGGGCTGGTGTCCAGCCCCTGCTCACCCTCTCCTTCCCTCCTGGGATTTAGGACGTTCAATCTGATGCTCAGGGCCGGGGATGCAACTCTGTGTCTGTCTGGTCCTTTCAGGGTTGGCCTGCCCCACGCACCATGGCTGGAGTTGGATCAGGGCCAGGGAACAGTTAGGAAAAACACTTAGTAATTTTTTTTTAACACTTAGTAATTTTTAAGTCCCGTAAAGCCATAACTGAACTCTGATAGGCCAGTGTCAGATAAGTGTGTCCTCTGTTGCTGGTTTGAACGATGGCAGTGGAGCCAGAGCAGCGAGAAAGCTGGGGATTGTGAAGGTGGACCCACGACCTTCCTGGCACTGGTTGGAGAATGTGGGGGTTGCCTTGCCTGGGGAGGAGGGAGCAGCACTGGCCCAGGAGGTCGTGGTCACCCTGGACTCACTTAGGAGTGGAAGGCCATCACCTCCCCAGCCACCCTCTCTTCTCTGGGGCCCATTGACTTCTGGGGTCCCCTCCCTCCCCATCCATCCACTCCTTTAGTGCCTTGAATCTCATCGCAGCAGCACCCCCACCCACTTCATCTCCTCCCTCTGGCTCCCTAGTATTATTGCCCCAACCCCAGCACCCCTCCTCAGACAGACAGCAGGGGGTGCCCAGACAGGGACCTCCCACACGGTGCTTTCTCAGACACCATTGCTCTGTTGGACGGAGTCCGTTTCTTTGCTTCTCTCGCGTCTTCGGAATGTAAAGGGCAGAAGTTGTGACTCCGTGCCACATGTAGCCCCAGCACACTGGGGCTTTTAAGCGTGTTCAGTAATAAAAGACAATAGACCAAAGGGATGTGATGAATGAAGCATTAACTTGGTTGTTCCAGATGGGAACCAATCTCAAGGGCAGATTCTGGAGCTGCTATCAGCTATATGAAGTCATATGTGCCTTGAAATGTCCACTACTTGAGTTCCTAGCATCTAGTGGGCCTGGGGTGCTGGGGGCCCCCGAGGAAACTCGACCTTCTGGTGCCTGCCCCCTGGCCCCGGCCTGCATGCCATCAATGGGTATTCGCCATGAGATGCTCCATTTACACGTACGCTGTCGGTTCCTTGCCAATTGTGCTTGCTTCTTGTAAGTTATTTATAAAGAGAAATCACTAATGGACTCTACTGGTTTGAGAGCTTCTGGAACTGTATGACAGATTGCTGGTATGTTTGTATAATTAGTTGCCATAATAAACTTCAGTGAGTTCAGATCGTGCTGTGGCTCCAGGGGGTTTGAGAAGTAAAGATGTGGCTGCTGGAGGGGAGGGTTGGGGGGCTGGGTTGGGTTGGGGTGGAAACCATCAGGATCATGCTCTGCTGAAAGGCCTCTTTGATCAGGTCCACAAAGCCTCATCTATGTGGATATCCTCTCGGGCTGCTGTCCTCCCGTGCTCCTTTGGCCCTGGCTTGGCTCTTACGACCTTTCCCTTTCTTCTCCTGCACTTGGGTTTTCCAAAATCTTAGGTGTTTTCACGCAGGGACCTGCATTTTCGCCTCTTCTTGGGCCAAGCTTGGGCCATGCAAGTCCACCAGCCCCCACGAGGGGGCGTGCGGGGCCCAGCCTAGCGAGGGTGGCACCGCATCTGCGCCACCTGCTGTCTGCCTGTATGAAACGCCAGGATGCCACCGGTCAGGGCCAGGTCTTCCCTTACAGTTTATAAACGGAAAGAGAGGAGGCAGCGGGCCCCTGGCTGTGAGCCCAGTGGTCTTCGCCCACCACCCAGCCTACTCCCTCTCTAACCCACCCTGAGCTCGGCTGATTCTATCATGAGGTTTGGGAGGGAGTCTTCTGCTCTCCCCAGTAAGGGCAGCTTTGGGGGAGTCAGGAGGCCAGGCTTCTGATGGACTCTCAAGTCAGCCCGTCTGCTTTTCCTTCCCAGCAAAGTGACATGGACAGGCTGCCTGTGGACAACGTGCAGTAGTGCTTTGGACTGCCAGTACTGAATACACTGAATACATGCATGATCTTGTTGGGTCCTTTCGACAGCCCTTTGATCCCCAATTTTAAGCAAGGGAGGAGACTGCAGGGGGTGGGTGGGCCAGTGACCAGGTCTCAAAGCCTGGAGGGGTGGGAGCAGGGCTGGCACCTGGCTGGCTGACCTGGCTGCAGGGGTTCCTCCACCATGCCATGTGGTGTCAGAAGTCTTCCGGTTTCCAGATGTCTTCCGGTTCCCAGTCAGGAAGAAGGTTTGGGAAATCTAAGCCCATGTTGAGAATCCTTGGGCTTTAGTCCATTTTTTATTTTATTTATTTATTTATTTATTTACGTCTGTTGCCCCCTCCTGAACTCTGCGCCTTGCATGTGTCCAGGTTTAAGGACAGGTGGCAGGGTGCATGAAGGGGCTGCCGAGAGGAACCACCACTTTCTATGAAATGGCTCGAAGGAGAGATGCCTCAGCTGGTCATCTGTGCATGAGCATCCTTCTGCTCCTTGCTCTCCCTTCTCCCCAGGCCCTCCGGATGCCTCTTCCCACCCCTGTATCTGCCACATTGAATCACCAGGCGCCCTCCCCCAGACCCCAGTGGGTCCCTGCCTGCAGAGCCAGCTGCCCAAGGACACACCCCAAGCACCAAGTTTAGAGCCTCAAGGTGATTCCTAGCTTATGTGAGAAGGACATTTTGCTGATTCAGCTGGGGCAAGGCCACTTGAAATGTCCCTTTGGCTATGATTCAGTACTCCCAGATCCCAGAGGCATGACGGCTTTGAAGCAAGGCTTGTCACTGGGTACTCAGAGTGAGCTTTCCCATCAGGGCCTCAGTCTCCTTTACACAAAAGGAGGAGAATGTGCTTGAATCAGTCTATCAGGCTGCACACACTCATGCTCCCCAATCCCCTGGCTGATCATGCAGGTAACAATTTAGGGAAATGGGCTGTTGTGGAGTGGGGCGGGGGGGGGGGGGGACATACAGCACTCCCCTCCCTGGTGAAGGGGCGGCCCCTATCTGCTCTGGCAGGTGGCCATAAGGCAAGAGGTTGAACCTGAGGTGGCCCAGGCCACAGCTCAGCATCCTCTGTGGTGAGGGAGGCGGCCCAGGCCTTGTGGGCTAATCCTTCCTGCTAAGGCCAGAGCCTGACGAAAGGCCAAGATGTTTCCTATTCAACTGTTAACCAAACAGGCCTTTGTGGAGTGCACCACCCAGGCCTGCCAGCACTGGGAAAAGCTTTCTAAAGAGACCCCTCAATGCAGCTCCTTTTTTTGGGGAGGGGGTTAAATTGGCCATGGTTGTGTTGAGGTCATGCCTGGTGGGCAAGCTAGGGAGTAAAGAGCTTTTATCAAGAAAGGGGCTGGTAGAGACATTGGGTGCCTCACGGCCTCTGCCCTGTAGGGGCCAAGGGCATGCCTCCCCAAGATGCGCCGCTTTGGCTCATGGACTATTTTGAGCTAAAGGCAATCAAGACTCAGGGCTCGCAAGAAACCATTGCCCCTCCTTTAACTACACAGAAGAATCTATATTGGAGGTCTTTCCAGAATAAGTGTTATTGCTAGAGATCACTTGCACCTGAGTGACCCATCTATAGGGCAGGGCAAACATCGCATTACCAAACACTCCCTCCTCCTAGTGCTCTGTGAAGTGCATTCCTTCCCCTTGCAGTCCCAGAGCCCTGCCCCTTCCTCTTAGTTCAGAATGACATGGAGATCTCTGGGCCTGTCTCTGCAGTTTCCACGTCTGCTTGGGTCCTCTGTACATACTTCTATTCAATTTGATCTTCTCCTGTTCACCTGTCTCAGGTCAACTTGATCCTTAGTCTAGCTTGAAGGACCTTTGAGGGGACAGGAGTTCGTGCTCCCCAATGGCCCTCCCTGAAAGCCACCTCTCAGTTCCCTTTTGAGCAGCCCCTCACCCCTGCTGAGTGTAGGAAGGGGACTGCGCGCCCCTGTTTCTGGATCCCTAGCATGGTTGGGGCAGATCCGAGACTCGGGTTTGGCCACTGGGCTCTCATGGGACTCTGGGTCCCAAGCAGGGGAGGACAGGAGGCCTGGTTGGAAGGTATTGGCAGAGAGCTGACCAGACTCTTCTAGCAAGCTACTGTCCTCAGATCCCCTGATTCTATGAACACCCCTACCCCATATCCTTGTAGTAACACCCCATTGCTCTTCCTGGGTTGGCTTCTGTAGCTTGGGCCATGAAGAACTGTTGCTGTCAGTGGAGACAGTGGCAGATCATGTGGAGGAAGGCCCCAGACCCAAGATGCCTTCTTAGGGAACTGGTGCCCAAGGGCTGACCTGGTGGGGACCTGGCTTGGCCTCTGCCATTACTAGATCTTCAAGCTCCTGTGAGATGTCCCCACTCACTCACCCTTCCTTCCTCACTAAGGACATCCCAGCATCACACGGTAATGTGTGTGTCTAGATACAGTGACTAGTAGAGACAGTTTCCATTGGGAGAATGAATGATTTAACTTCTATGAATGTCCAGCCCTGTTCTCTGCCTCTCGGCTCGGAAGTTAACTGTGATTGGCTGAAACCACTTTGGCTTTGAACTTTAAACTGCTGTGCAAAACCAAACCCCCAAGCACCTCGGATTTGCTAGGTCCTTTCTTTGGTCCTTTCTTCACGGGCCCTGGGGTGGCATGGTGCCTTTGGGCTTGGCAGCCAGCAATCCCAGAGATTTGGTGCTCTCTGTTAGGGCTTGGAATGAGGGGCTGAGGGGCGGCCACAGAGGGGGGGTGATTGGGCCCTGTGTCAGGCAGTGGCTGCCTGCTGTGCTGAGTGGCTCTGTTTCGGGCTTGCCAGCATCCCCAGAAGGGTCCAGAAGCTGGACCCTCGACTGAGGAGCGGAGGCCCTCTAGTTTGCAGGAAGTAGAAAAAGTGTTATTTACAAAGAACATATTAAAAATACAATAGAGAACCCAGTTTCCCCTGCACTCCCCTATCCCGGCGCAGAGGGGAGCTCCTTCCTCACTGGGGTCAGAATCTCAGAACCAATTCCTCTGGGTGCTGCTCCCCACATGTCTGATTTTGAGGGTTGGGGGATTCTTGTTTCTGGGCTATACTCAACTTGGAAGGGCAGCCGAGCTGTGTTGGGGGTTTTCACTGGGCCAGGTTCCGGCGGCCCACAGCTCTAGGGACTTAGGATATGTCTGAAAGCACCCTTGCCTGCGTCCATGTTCTAGCTGGGGCAGAAATTATTTCCAGGCAGTAAATACAGAGTCGTCTCAGGAAACAGGTCTGCCTCTTGATGTTTTGTGCTTGGTACCTGGTTCTGTGGGGAGAGAAGGAAACAGGTCAGAGGAGGAAACCCTGCACCTTAGAGAAGGTTCAGGGAGGTGAGGGATAGGCCCCAAGCCCCCGGTTTGATAACAGGGACAGAGGCTGTCCCTCTGGGCCAGGGGCTACCTCTTCCTGCTGGCAGCTCCACAGGGGTGTGAGTCCATCAGGAAATTCTCAGGGGCTCTTTTGGGTGGCCTTCTAAGATGGAGTTTAGGAGGAGGTGTTCAGGTTGACCATCCTTCTGCTACTATTGCCAAATTAGCCTCCATTACCAATATAGTGCATGTTTGTTTGTTTGTTTGTTTATTTATTTATTTATTTATTTATTGTCTATGAGAGTTAAGATGTACAGATGCCCCCATTCTGGATGGGCAGGGCGGGCAGGAGGTGAGGAATTGAGGGGCCAGGGCTTATCTCTAGGGCTGTTCGGGGATCTCAGGGGGTGGGCCAGGGAGCCCAACTCACCTTTCACAGTCTCTGAGCCCCGTGTAAATCGTAGTCACTATCGGAGGAGTTATCAGGCTGGGTGGAAACACGATTCAGGGCCCCTTCCAGAGCTGCAGAAAGAAAAGAGGCCATTTGCAGCAGGTTTACCCCACCACGCTACAAAGAGAGAGCCCCTCAGAGCCCAGGGCCCCATGGGGTCTGAGGATCACAGGGGCTTAGGAGCTGGTGGGTGGCTTGACAGTCCTGTATCTGTTTTGATAAAAATCAGCCGGTGTTCACTAATGATACTGAACTCTGGGCTCCCTGGGGGCTTAATTGTTAGTGCCAGTCAGGGAACATTCAATTCAGGCCTCCTGCAGGTCTGCAAGGGATCCAAGGGGCCTCATTTACCATCTGGCCCACAAGGCCCTGCAGAGAAACAGGCCTGTTAGGTCACAGCAGTGCTGTGGTTTAATGGCATCTCAGCATATTCTCTCTAGCTGAGTGGCTCATGGTCTCTGGGGGGACAAGCTGAGGCCGGTTAAGGCTGGATCTGTTTCATACCACTGTCAAAGGGCAGTTAGAGCCCCCACTCCCCTGGGGCATCCTGTTTCTGGGTGTGACCTGTGCTCCAGCCTGCCTTCACCCTGGAAGCCTGGCTGCTGCTTACCTGCATAAGCAGAGACGTGGGAGTTCCTGGGAGGCTGGCTGTATTCATTCTCCACATGTGAGACAGCAGGGTTCTCGACCTGGGACCGGACGGTCGCCGTGTGGTTGCGATGGAAAGACACTGAGCAAATGCAGGAGATGGTGTCATTAGCCTTCCTGCTCTGTCTTCCTCTGCTCCTCCTCCCCAACAGGGGCCCGGAATTGAGATTTCTTGTTTCCATTGTAGGATGGGGGGAAGGCCAAGGGCACCCACACCTCCTCACTGCATCCCTCTGCTCCTTTCTTCCCGAGCAGGTGCATTCTTGCGGGGACTCAGACTTCCTGAGCAGCTTGGGTTTGGCCAGCAATCTGGCAGGGTGGGCCTTCAGCTGTCAGTTAGTCATTCATCAGGTATTTATTAGGCAGGGATTGGAACACAGGTGATAGGCCAGATACAGTCCCTCCTCTCCTGGAGCTGAGGGGCTTTATATTGTAAAAGAGACTTCACAGCACACCTTGATTTGCAAAAGGGAAGGAAGAACATGGAGTGGGAGAAGGGCCATGGTTCTGTCCGTTAGGGTGGTCTGGCTGTGGCTAGAGGGACAGAGGATGAAGAACGAGGGTATGGGATGGGCTAGCTGTCACAACATGTTTTAAAATTGGCCTTTTAAAATTGTTCCATGAGAAAATGAGCTTGGACAACCTTTCTTGCAAAAATGCCCAGTACTGTTCTAATAAGTCCTGAAATAAAGAACCGAGCCTCATTTTGCTTACCTCACTGATTTCTGAATCTATGTGATGGTGGAGACCTCTTTTTGGAATACCACCTGCTGACCCCTGTTGACCACAGTCCCACCTTAGATGAACTTGGTGGAGATCAGAGGCCTAAAGTAGCCGCTGGCTTCGTAGGTGGTCAGCAGAGAGCCGTTGACCCCCTGTGGACACTGGCTGGGGCTGAGGGAGGACTTTGCCTTCCGCAACACTTACTGTTCTGGTTCATTCCCGTCGGGCCAATCCACTGGCGCTGCTTCTTCTGGCGGACTGGGTGACAGACAGGAAAGGCACATGAGGCCAGAGGCTGGGCAGGGATCATGGGAGGGAAGGATGGGGAGACTTGTGTGGGGGAAGGTGGGGGAAGGGAGGCAGGAGGCAGCAGGTGCAGCTGAAGGAGAGACTGCTGGACTTTGCCCCCTGAAATCCTCCGGGATCTCAGTTTTCTGACTTGCTCAGGAGGGTGACTGGGCCCATCTAGGGTGAAGGGGCGTGTTGAGGGGGCTGCTTCTCCAGGAGAAACAACCACGGGGCTTTAGAACCAGAATTAAGCCGGGGAGGGCAGTAGGGACCTGGCCAACACTGTGCACCTCCCGGTCTTCTCTTGTGGGCCTCTCTAATCTCACTTCCAGTCTCTGCATAATTTTCTTCGGAGCTCTGCAGGGCAAGGACACCAGCCCCCTATATTCACAACGCGCGCCATCGCCCATCAGGTAGATGAAGAAACTGAGGTTCAGGGAGGAAGCGGCTCAATCAGCAGCGGGCGCCGTCGCTAGGGGGTGGAGCCGGGCCTGGACCCAGACCCCCGAGCCTGGCAGGGGGCGGGGGGCAGGTGTGCGCCAGTCAGCGCTCACCAGACTCCTGCTTCTCTCTGTTCCCACCCGCAGGAGGGGGTGAGCCGGGTAGGGAAGCCCAGATGCTCTCCTGCACACCTCCCGCCCTCCGCAGGGGCTTGAAAGTGAGGGGGCTCGGGGCGCCCGCACCTACATTTCTTCACCAGCTTCCTGTAGGCGTGAGGACCGCACACGACCAGCAGGACTGCCAGGAGCACAAGGGCCAGGACGATGCTCATCACGGTGCCTGCGCCCAGGCCTGCCGGATTTGGGTCCTGGCCTGGGGGAGGCAGAGGTCAGGGGGATCCTGGCTGGGAAGTGGGAACTGTCCGCTCAGAGGGCGGCCGCTGGCTCCCCCGCCCCCCACCCCTTGCTCCTTGCCGCGGTTCACCAGCATGTGCCAGAAGGCAGTTTTCTACTGGCCTCTCCACCTGTCTCTCGAACTCTCTGCTACCCCTTCATCTGTCTCCTACCTGTCATCCAGCTATCACTGGCCACTCTTGTTATCAACTATTTCACTTTCTACCCTTTGCCAGTTGCTTATAAGTGATCACCTTGCCATCATACGCTGATAGCCATCTACCCATCCGTCCATCCATTCATCCATCCATTCATCTATTTCCTCTCTTTTATGCGTTATTCAATGACCATTTCTCCCTTGCTTTTCTAGCTTCCATCCTGGAAGACTAGAAGACAGAAGGAAAGCTCCTTATCCATTATGACCAATCTCCTCTTTATGGTTCATGCTCATTGTTGTCTGAGCACAATTGCCCCCCTCCACCCCCCATTTGCCACCTCTCCAACCTTTTCTAGGACTCCAGGGCCCTCTGTCTAGGCTTGGAGCCTGTCCTTCAGAAGCACACTCACCGATGAGGTCCTAGAAGGGAAAATCCAGAACTGCCCTCTGCCCACTGTAGGCTATGGCCAACTCACATGTGACAAATACCCTTCTGCAGTAGGTTTTTCTCTCTTGAAGCTGGTGGCACTGGGACAGCTTCTCCTCAGGGCAGAAGAGCCCATGGGAGGTTTTCTCGGTGGCATCCAGCACCCGGAAGGAGTTGAGTTTGCCGCAGCGCTGCTCCTGGCACACCTCCTCCCACCGCGCCGTGCCCTTTGCCCGAGGGACGTCGCACAGGACTGCCCACTGCTTGCCCTGGCGCACCTCCACAGAGCCTTCACACAAGCCGCTGCCCCCCACCAGGCGGCTCTGCACCTTGGGCTGGAAACCTGGAGAGGGGAAGAAGTGGAGGGCAGGTGACAGGTTTGGGGGAGCTCTAGCCTACCCTGGCCTGGCTACTGGGGCCCCGTGTCGCTGGCCAAGAGGCGGCCTTGGCAGAGCCCAGCTCGTGGGGAGCTGGGGTCGCCTTCCTTTCTGTTCTTCCCTCCTTCTGGCATCTTCTGGCATTTCCCCGCATCCAGCTCCTTCCCTGGCATCTGTGGGCAGCTGCTGGTAGCTATCCTGAGATGTGACAGCATGGGTGGTTTCAGGGAAGATGCCGAGAGAGTGGCAATGCTCACGGCAGCCACTGGAGGGAGTCAGTCCCCGCACAGGTGACAGTGAAAGAAGAGCTGTGAGAAACAGGCTCCACCTGGGTCCTCTAACCTTGGAGAACCATCCCTGGCGAGGCGGGAGGGCTTTTCAGAAAGGAAAAACTGAGGCCTAGTGGTAGGAAACAGCTCCTGCTACGGGTCCTGGTACTTCAGGGGTGGGACAGAACCCAGGATTCCTGCTGCCCAGCCTCAAGGGGTGGGCTTTCACGAAAGGACTCGGTTTGACAGAGACTGAATCCATTTCTTCTTGCCAGGGTGGGGCCTGGGGTGCACAGCTGAGGCCCACCTGTGCTCAGGTTAGAGGGGGCTGTGATCTCACCCATTTGGCCAGTTTCCATAGGAACATCCATCTAAAAGGCCTTAGTAAATTTTCTAAAGAATTTCAAAGGCGAGCCCTTTTGGGTCTGATTTTGCACGTTGTAGCCTGCAGGAGGGCAGTGGCGAGTGGGTCTGAGAACCAGACTATCCACCCCGCCATCAGGCCCAGAGAGACCCTGGGTGGGGGAGGCTGGGCCGCTCCTACATGGAGGAGGCGGTGTTTCACTAATTCATACCTGGCATCCACCGGGCTAGGGGGTGGTTGCGGGGTGCAAAGGGAGTGGGGGTGGTATGCTTGCGGGGTAGCCCAGAGGTCCAGAGCAAGGCTTCCTAGATTTTTGCACACACACCCCTAGGACCTTGCTGAAATGCGCATCTGATTCAGTAGGTCTAGCGTTGGACCACCATATCTGCATTTCTGAGCAGCTCATGTAGCTGGTGCTGCTGGTCTAGGACCACACTTTGGGTAGCCAAGGCTGGGACCACAGACTCTGGGGTGACATGGCTTGAGTAGAAATCCCAGCTAGTGCTCTGTGATATTGGGCAAGAAATGTAACCTCTCTGCGCCTCAGCTTCCTCATCTGTAAAGTGAGGATAATAATAGTGCCCACCTCCTCAGGCTGTTGTGAAAATGAATGACCCTCCTGGGAAGGTCCCTGTCACCCAGGAAATGCTCGGTAAGTCGGACTTCGTATAGTCTGGACTCCACTAGAACCCTTCTGGTGATGGGAACCCACCCCTTCCCTTACTCTGACCTGCAGTCTCTTCCTCCTCCATTTCCCCAGGGATCCTGGTTTGGGAGTCCCCGAGAGCATCCTCCTTGGTCTTCTCTCCTCAGCCACACCAGATTCACCAGTCTTTTTGTTGTCTTTGTGTAGGAGCTTCCGCAAGCAGCTCTCTGGGGACCTGCCCTGGTCTCCCTCTGCCCGCTGTGCAGGGGGTAGGGTGGGACAACCTCCCACTTGTTACCATTGCTCCAGCCTCCTCTGTCTCTGGGGTTTGCAAACTCCCCTCCTTCAAGGCTGGTCCCCTCCAAGTGCTCCACCTGCTCTGATCCTTGGCACAAGTCCTAATTCCCACCTAAAGAGCCTTCTCTCCTCTGTTCCCCCAAACCCACAAGGAGACCTTGCCTCATCCTGAAAGTCCTGTTGATCTCCCACCGAGCCGCAGCCAAGCTGGCAGTGCATCTGGGCTTGTTCTGTGTTACTTTGTGTGAGTATAGCTCCCCCCCACCCCATCCTGCCCTCTGTTTCCCTCCCATTCTGCTCTGCATGGTGCCCAGGGCCCTGTGCTACCCACAGGGGTTTCCAGGAACAGGTGTTGACTGATCATCTGGGGGCACCTCTTGGGTCCTCACTGAGTCTCACTCACCAGAACAGACAATGGCCAGAGCTTGGCTGCCCTCATAGGGCGGTACTTTTCTGAAGCACCACTCCAGGGAGGCACAGCTCCTGTTCTGGATCTTCCATCGAATTGGCAAGGGCTTGCTCTCCCCTGGATCTTGTGTCCTGGCTTTCTCAGCCTCTGGCAGAAGCTTTAGGAAAGAACCACACTGCAGGGCGGCACAGATGCGGTTCTCTAGGTCCTGGGTCCTGTCCTGGGTCCTGTCCTGTGCCTCATAGCTGATGGCACCACCCAGGCTGCCGTAGTAGAGCTCCACCACACCAGCACACCACAGGCCCCCAGGCCTGGCCACCAGCTGCAGCCTGGGAGGAGCTGTGGAGGGAGAAAGAGGGGAGCGGGTCTGAGTACTGCCAGGCTGGCAATGGGGTCCTCCTTGCTCCAGGCTCTCTGGTTCCAACACACAGACAAATGAAAGACTGGCCAACAGCTGTGGGGGGTGGGGAGCTCCCAAATATTGCATAGGGCATACTTCCGCTAAACCTTTTCATGTTTACCTGAAGTTCAAATGCAACTGGGCATCCTGTGTTTTTATTTGCTAGACCTAGCACCCTGTCCCCAGGGACCTCAGAATCCTCTTACCTGTGGGCTCTGGAGTGGTTGTGGGTGGGGGGCTCGTGGGAGGAGGTGTTGTCTTCGGTGGCTCTGCAATGAGATACTCTGGTGAGGGAGGGGCAGGAGCCCTGGGAGGGGGCTGGAGATGGGGAGTGGGGGAAGAATGCAGGTTGGGGGAGGGCTGCCCAAACCCGAGGGTTTGGAGAAAGACCTGGAACTTATGATTTAAGTGCCACTTGTCCTACACACTGTCTCTAAATCTGCAGGGTGGGCAATACCAGCCCATTTTACTGTTGGTAAAACGAAGGTTAAGAGGAGACAGTAATGTTAGCAATTGGCAGAACCAGGTTTTTGGCCTCTTGATCCCACCAGGCAGGTGCCAACACCCCCCACCCCAGTTCCCCACCAAGGTATTTTTTTGGGGGGTTGTTATAAATCAGGAATGCCCCTCTACCTGCCTGCTGCAGCCTCAGATCCCAGGCCCCAGGCAGCCTCACTGGGGCTGCTGGTTACTTACCCTGGCAGATCAGGCCCAGGTGGTTGCTCTGGCTTGCCACACTGGTGTTGCAGTTGGAAAAGGACCCCACTTGTCCATGGCAGGTGATCGGTTTCTGAGGACTGTTGAAAGCAGGAAAGTAGGCCATGGCCAAGGCCTCCCCACAGTCCAGCCTCCGGCAGAGCTTCAAGGCCAGGCTAAATTCCTCCCAGGGGTTTGGGCTCTGGCTCCAGCTCCAGCTCCGGCTGGACACTGTGTACCAACTTTTCCCGATGCAGACCTCCAGCTGGCCCTGGCACCGTGAGCTGGAGCCTTTCAGTCTCACCTGGAACTCTGGGGGTCAAAGAGGTGTGTGTGTGGGGGGGGAGAGTCTTCTTCTTTCCCAGTCAGGTTCCCCCTCAGCCAGGCCACCTTCTGCCCCATGGGCTGCCTTCCTGGCTCCTGTGAGCTTTGTGCTCCCTGACACTTGGGGTCCCCCAAAATCAGGCCCCAGAGGGTGGGGCTTGAGACCTCAGAGCCCAGGGGAACTCAGAGCAGCAGGCAAGGGGTGCTCAGCACCTACCGTCCAGCAGGATTGCTCCACTCATGCAGATTCTGCTTCCATAGAAATAGGGCCTGTCACCTGTTTTTATTTTTCTTTCTGACTTTTCAAATCAATTTTGTTGAGGTAGGATTTAGACACAGAAACATTACTCATGTGTACTCATTGCAAGAGCCCTTGTTCAGTGGAACTTGACAAAGGCATGCCTTTCTGGAACCACCATCCCCTGGAAAGTTCACTTATGCCCATGTGCAGTCAGTTTCCCTGAATCCAGCCTCATATGCTTCTGTTGCTAGAGAGAAGTTTTGCCTCCTCTCTAATGTTATGTACCTGGAATCATACAGCGTGTTTTTTTGTTTCTGTTGTTCTGTTTTTCTCGTCAGACTCCCTCGCCTTGGCATTTGGGGTTTCTCTGCATCATTGCATGTACCAGCTTCCTTTTTGTTGTGGAATGTCTCACTGTGTGGCTATGCCACCATTTGGTTGCTGTGAACAAAGCTGTGTGGAACATTCACAAACTGATGTTTGTCTGTGTGGGCACGTGTTCCATTTCTCTCAGGAAAATACTGAGGAGTGGAATTGTTGGATCATAGGTAGGAATAGGACTGGTATGATTTTATAAAGCTCCATGAAGTCAAAAAGAAGGATATATATTTGTATCTGCAGAGATTCCAGAAGGAGAGACAAGACAGGAATATATGTGGTTGTTACCTGGGGTGTTAGGATGCAGAAAGCACTGGGCAGATGAGAGACAGAAATGGAAATGAGATTCATCATTGTAGGTTTTTTTATATTTTTAAAATTTTAAGCCAGGCAACTGTATTACCTATTCAAGATTTTTATTTTATTATTTATTTATTTATTTATTTTTACATGTAAAAAGCTTTGCCAAGTGATTGGGAGGCGGAGGTTTTCCCTGGTTGGAAACTTCTAGGCAGGCTACTTTTTCTTCTGGGCTTGGGGATCAGAGCCCGGGGCTAGGGCTTGGCAAGGTCACTATACTAGTTTGAGACAAAGAGGGGTTGTTGGGGCACCACTGGGTGGCTCAGTGGTTGAGCGTCTGCCTTCAGCTCAGGTTGTGATCCCGGGTCCTGGGATCGAGTCCTGCACTGGGCTCCCTGCATGGAGCCTGCCTCTCCCTCTGCCTGTGTCTCTGCCTCTTTCTATGCCTCTCATGAATACATAAATAAAATCTTTAAATTGAAAAAAAAAAAAGGGCTTGTCTAGCACCTGACATTGGCAGAATGTTCTGCAGCTTTCCCTCTGGTGAGAAGACTCACTGAATCCTCACCAGAGAACAGATGGTCTCCCCATTTTATAGGTAGAGAAATTGGGACTCAGAGAGGACAAGTCACTTGCTAGAGCTCAGAGCTAAGATGCCACTGCAGGGTTCCAGATTCTGGACAGGGCCCTCCAAGGCCCCTGTGGTTCCTTCTGGCTGAATGCTTCATAAGACTGTCTGGCCACATTTCTCCCAAAAAACATTCAGCATCATGTGATCTCAGGAAATGTGAAAGAGTGAAATCTGGGGTGAAATGAGTCTGGGAACTGCTGTATTAAGAAATATCAAACACATTTCTCCACTGCAGGACTTCTCAGAGACTTTCCCAGGCTGGTACACACAGTCAGTCTCCAGGGAGTGATGGTGTTGTCTACCTCTTATCCAACATGTCCCATGAGCCCTGTTTGGGAAACACTAGCCTCTTAAAGTCCAACTGTGAAGGAAGGACATGCAGCGTACTTTACAACCTCGTGCAGTCTCTCTCTGTAGCCTCAGCTGCAAATGCATTTGACCAGGAAGATCTGGCAGGGACTAAGTAGGAAACAGGATTTTGCAGGGAGCATTTATGGGCCATTATGTTTTCTGTTCATGGTGAGTGGGTCATAATAATAATTATCATGATAATGAGCATGCGGGTGGTGCTTTATGGCCATCCAGGGCATCTGCCAGTGCACAGGCATCTAAATGTGTATACGAGTATGTGGATGCGCGGGTCTGCATGTGTTGGGGCTCTCTCTCTCTCTCTCTCTGGGGTGGAGTTCACTCTGGCAGGTCTCCCTACAGCCTGATGGAATCACAGCCCTGTCCCCTCACCACCCTCTGCTCCAGACCTCTGTCTGTCTCTTCCTTACCTGAGTCCTCCCAGTGGGGCCCCCCGAGGCAGGAAGTGACTGTAGAAAAGAGAAAAGAGGGTCAGGAAGTGGAGCCTCCCTCCTACCCCCCATCCCGCCTCATACCCACCCACAGCCTGAGCAGTGGCCTCTTCTGCATCCCCCCAAATGTGGGGCTCAGGGGTAGGGAATGTCACACTACACATCAGAACCCCCAGGTGGGTCACGAAACCAGTTTAATGGGCTGCAACTATCAATTTTTCCCCTGTTTTAAAACTTTACTTTTTTTTTTTTTTTTAAACTTTACTTTTTAAATGAGCATCAGTAACATGAATTTTCCTCTAGTGCACAGATCTATGAATGTTAACACATACAGAGATCTGTGTGATCACCATCATAGTCAAGGTGACATTTCCATCACCGCCCACCTCAACATTTCCTCGTGCTCTCCCTTTGCAGTGATATATAGCTTTGCAGCCACTGATTTTTTAAAATTATGTGGTAATGCAACCATCACATTTTTTTTGCAAAATGAAATGGCTCAGAATAAAGAATGTCAGAATACACGGTTGGTTATGAGGTTTTGTGCATTTGGCTGCAGTGTAAAACTGTCATGAGCACTGCTTTCAATCTGAAAAAGTTTGAGCCTCACAGTTGTAGAGAACCAGAGAAATGACCCAGCATGAGAACCCCAGACATCATTTGCTACTTTCTAGTTATCCCCAAGGCAGGATAAGAATGAGAGCAATTCATCTTAAATAGCTCAGCTTCCAGAGGAGAAGTCGAAGCTCAGAGATGGAGGGGCTGGCCCAAGACAGTGCAGCCAGGTGGCACAAAGGAGTCAAGACCACAGCCCCGGTTGATGGTGGGTCTGGGGACCTGGCCTCCCCTCTAACATGGCTCCTGCCCAGGCCTGTTCAATAGCCATGGGGGCCCTTTGAGAAGTCCGGCCTCCTCCCAGCCCTGACTGACTCCAGAGTGGGAGGTAAGCTGGCTCACTGAAGGGATTGTCACAGAGCAGCCTGTGGCTGGCTCATCTGTGGCTGGCGGAGGATGCTTGATTTGGGTGGGCCTGGGCCAGGGTGGCACGCTCGTGTGGCTTCAGAGCCCCATCCCATGTTTGCGGCTCGGCTTTGCCAGCCATGAAGTAGATGTTCTGATTTCCACCTTATGACTCCTGGGCCTGCTTCTCGATTGGGAGCCAGGACAGTCAGGGTGACTACTTTAGAGGGGAAATGACTCCATTTAAGTTGCTTTTGAGAAGTTGTTGCTGTGGGTTAAAAAAAAAATGAAAATGAAAATAGGTGTGCTTTAAAAAGCTTATTTTTGCCTGAGTGTTTTGGAGCTTGTAGTAGAATTTTAAAGGAAGATGTGCCCCGGCCAGCCAGCCTGCCCCCCACAATCAAGACTCCCTGTAATAATGCTGGCACCATACTGTGATGTTCTGGCATTGGTGCTCAGGGCTGGTGGCACTGTTGTGTTGCTGGCTGGGCCTGGGGCAGGCCTGGGGAGGATGGCAGGCCCACTGGGGAGCTTTGCCAGCCTGAGATGCTTGGAGAGCCAGGTAAGAGGGCCCACTCAAGACCTTCATATCCCCCCAAGTCGCCATATTCAACATTCATTATTAATAGCAGCTATCAGTTATTGAGCACCTACTGTGTACTCAGCACTCAGGGTGGCTCCTGATAGATTCCACTGTTAACCTTCCACACAGCTCCATGGTGTGAGTTGCATATATTCATGGTGTAGATGTTGGGAGAAGGAGAATGCCCTGTGCAGGGGGACACTGCCAGCAACTGGCAAGGCCTGGATTCAAACTGTGAGTCTGCCTTCTAAACCTGTGCTCTCTGCTGCCTGCTTGTGTCTCCAGAGTGCCAAGTTTGGGGATGCAGAGATGAACACAGCCTAGAACCTGTCCCCCTGGTTTTTGAGTCTCCAGACATTGGAGCCCCTGGAGGCAGGGACCAGACCAGACCATTCTTGTAGATCTCACATAGGATGGCCCAGGCCCTCCTCAGAGAATGTTTCTGGGAAAGACTGAACAAGCTGGAGAACCAAGTAAAATTCCCAAAATGCTCTGTTGAGGAAGGGCATCTAGGTATCCCCACACTTTGCCTCCCTCTGGGTGCCTGATGTCCTCAGTGGAGCAGCATTTCCTGGCTCATCCCTCCTTCACCATCACCATCACTGTCACCATCACCACCATCACTATCACCACCATCATCACCACTACCACTATCATCACGATCACTATTACTATCAACAACACCATCACCGGCACCACCATCACCGTGACTACCATCATTGTCACCATCGGTACCACCACTATCATCACCACCACTACCATCACCATCATCACCATCACCATTACTACCATCATTACCTCCATCAGCCTAACCATCACCACCATCATGATCAAAATTACCGTCAACAACAATACCACCATCACCATTACTATCAGCCTCACCACCATCACCATCAGCCTTACCATCCCCATCATCACCACCGGCAACACTTTAATTTTTTTTAATTTTTTATGTTTTTATAAGACAGAGCTCAGGCTCTGCCTTTTTTTTTTTTTAAGATTTTATATATTCACTCATGAGAGACACAGAGAGATAAAGAGAGGCAGAGACACAGGCAGAGGGAGAAGCAGGCTCCACGCAGGGAGCCTGATGCGGGACTCGATCCCAGGACTCCAGGATCATGCCCTGGGCCGAAGGCAGGTGCTAAACTGCTGAGCCACCCAGGGATCCCCCTGGCAACACTTTAAGAGTTCACATTTACCCAGGCATTTGTATATGTTAACTGTCTCAAACTTCATTGCTCTATGAAGTAGGCAGTATTGGGTTTTTAAAAAATATATATTTATTTTAGAGAGACAGAGACAGAGGAGGAGAGAGTGTGTGCAAACAAGGGGATGGGCAGAGGGAGAGGGAGAGGGAGAGAGAATCCTCAAGCAGACTCCCCACCGAGCACGGAGCTTGATGCAGGGCTTGATCTCACCACCCTGAGATCATGACCTGAGCGGAAACCAAGAGTTGGATCCTTAACCGTTAGAGCCACCCAAGTGCGCCAGTAGGCACTATTATTTTGATCTCCATTTTATAGATGAAGAAGTGGAGAAAGATGAACTAACATGCTGAGCAGCAGGTTGCTGCTGGGGCTGGGACTCAAAGCCAAGCCATCTGTCACACCTCCTTTTGCCAGTTTACTGCACGTTCATGGTGTGCAGATGTGATGAACAGGAATGAACTTGGAATTTCCTTCAGTTAGTGAAACACGCTGTGGGGAGACTTTTCCATGAACTTGCTCTATGATCCTGGCAAGACACTCGCCCTCTCTGGATGTGGTTTCCTCAACTGTAAAATGAGAAAGTTAGACCCCGCGATCCCTCACCTTCCTCTTGGGCCAGGCTTCTCTGCTCTGTACTCTTTAGTTCCTGCTGTATCTCAGAGGCTGTCAAGGGCCAGGGACCAGTGGACAGTGAGACGTGTGACTGCCTCAGAGCCTTCTAGGTGCTTCGTTCTGTCTGTCCAGAGATATGTTTAGGTTGTCATTGTCCACAACATATTTTCATTCTTTGAGCTTCTCCTCACAGGGGTCTGACCAAGAGCCTCCTTCCCTGGAACCCTGCAGATAACACTTAGGTTCTCTCTGAGACCCTCCGGGGCTGCAGCTCAGCCTAGCGGGCTGCAGAATCTGCAACCAGAGGCCTAGAGACCCTAGGGGACCATGAAACATTGTGTCCTTTGCTAACCTGCCATCCACAATCGCAGCCTAGCAGCTGGGGCCAGGAACGAGAATCCTCCAAAGGCTCCTCTTTCCCCTGCCCCCTCCCCTCGGAGACCCATGACTGGGGCTTGGAGCAGCCGAGCCAAGTTCAGGGCCGAGAAAGCCCGAGAATGTGAGAAGTCATCTTCAGTCTCCTGGCCTCTCTCTTCATCTCCCCATTTACAGAAATTTAGTCATTTTGACCCTACCTGCACCCCTGCACCGGCGGGATCTCTGTGAGAATTCCGTGCATTCCAGAAGGCACCCAGAGATTTTCACACCCTTGTCCCTACCCGCCTGGTCCTCTTGCATCCCCAACATTCCCAGTGATTCTCGCTTTGGTTCTCTGTGTGATACCGCTGGCTGCATCAGGCCGTGGATGGGTTTTATTGGCTCTGCATGCTGCTTAAAATTTTTTTCAGTCAACTTTTAAAAATTAGGTTTCTTTCTGTTTTGTTTGGCTTAAAAAAAAAAAATCCCAAGAGTGAAATGTTTTTGGAAAATAGGATCCTTGGGCCTCATCAGGCTACCTCCCCAAGAGCTCCATGCAGCAACCTGTGGGATCTGGTTTGCCAGCACCCCTGAGGCCCCTTACTGTCACCTTGTGTGTGGAGAGCTCCAGCTTCAATCTCATGATGGTTTCTGCCGAGAGACATGAATTTTCATGCCATATGGGATGTGCAGGATTATAAATAGCATCCCATTCATTCAGGTCAGGATCGGCACCAAAAGCGCTTTCCAGAGATCTGCAGACGTTGTTTGGGTTTTGAAATTGCTGGAGAACGTTTATGGACCCGTGTTGGTGGTTCTACTTGCCGAGCAGTACTCGGCAGAGCCAGGACTTGGCCCAGGCTGGCCAGCCTCTGGCTCACTCCGACACTCCTGGGGCCCATGAACATCTGCCTTTGCAACCACCATGTACTGGGAAGTGGAGACAAGGCAGCAGGGTCCCAGGGAGGAGCTGGGACATGTCTGATAGGAGCGGTGAGAGTGAACATTTGTGGTGCTCCTGCCTCATGCAGACCCCAGGGCAAGCTCTCGGCATGGGGGACCTGGCCCCCATCCTCCCAATAGCCCTGCTGCAAGGGGCTGCTGTCACCCTGTTTCCCAGATCAGGAAATGGATGGACTTAGTGAGGTTTGGATGTCAGATGTTCCAGCTTTTCCATAAACAACAAGTCCCTCTAATAGTCTGCAAACATCTCATCAATTCACAGCAAACACCACAGGTCGGACTGCCTTTTGGGGGGGCATTTTGGATTTTTCTTCCTTTCATCTTCTGATGAGAGGCTGATTAGAAGGTCAGAAACCCCCTTTCCTGAAACGGAGCTGTATCTAACCTGAGTCTGTATCAAGGCTTTAGGGAAACAAGGATGGCAGAGGCCCCCAATTCTGTTTCTTGGTGGAATACTAGATGAGGTGATTGGTTTCTGATCAGGAGTCTTTTTGTGTGCAAAACATGCAGAGAGTCACTGAGTTTATGCCAGGAAAAGCCTGGGGACTGGCACCCACAGAAGGAACAGCAGATTCAGACCTCTAATCCTGCTCACGGGCCCTGCACTGGCCTGTTGATATGAACAGATCCCAGGCAGGACAGCTGTCACAGTCTAAACTGTCATCACTCTCTCACTGGTGGCCTGCTATGTCCAACTGAATTTGCACGTGTTTAATGCCACATATGCATCTCCACTGTGACAGTGATAAGACCTTCATTTTGTTCGGAGCTTCCTATATCCCAAAGTTGTTTCCACCCACAGCACCCTAAGGAAGTGCCCATTCTTATTCTCCTCTTCAGATCAACAAACTGAGGTTTGTTGAGGCTAAGCAACTTGCCCAAGGTCACACAGTTTGCTGATGGTAGAGTCAGGACAAGAAACCCCATCTCCATGACTTGACAGGGTCCTGTGGGAATCTACCACTGGGAGAACCTGGAGCCTGCTCACCCCAGGGTACAGATAGGGGAAATTGAGGCCAAGGAAGGAAGGGCTCATTCTGGATATCTCCATGGGAATCTATGGTGGCACAGGACCCTTTGCGCTTCTGCCAGCCACCACTGATTTTCTATCCTGTCCCTACCACATATGTCTCAATGGTGTCCCAGGGGAGAGGGGCGTTTCAGGGGCCTGTGAGAACCAGACATGGTGATAATGATGATGATGATGATGATGGTAGTGTCTATGGAGGAAGTGGCCTGGGGCCATAATTCCTCATCTGCAACTTAATACCCTAAACCATAAGTCTTTTCTAGTACACTTGGCAGGAGGGTATTTGCAGCCTTTAATGAGTCTCTCTTAGTGTGTGAATTCATGTTTCATTGAATGGGAATGTGTTTGATTAGGGGGTGTTACCAAGACCTCATTGGCACATGATGAACACATATACAGTATGACCCCCAATCTGGAAAATTCTGAATTCCCAAATGCATCTGGCCCAAGGGTCAGGATAAGGGTGTATGAACCTGAAAAGGTGTTGGGACCATTCCTTTCAGGGGTACTCATCACTCTTACTCCTCTACTCTGCCCTCTGCCTGGATCATCCTGCCCAGGCCCACACAGTACGCTCACTCACTTCCTACAAGAATTTTCGCCCAAATATTATCTTCTCCCTTCCTGGATAAGCACAGCCCCCACCCAACCCCACCCCACTCATGACCTCCCAGCATCCATGCCATCACTGTATGTCTCCCCATAACACCCCAACTCCCATATTGGATCCACCAGGACACGGATTTTGATGGTTCAGCTGTGCCCCCAGCACTTAGAATAGTGGCCAGTACATAGTAGGTGCTCAATAAATACTTACTGTCTGAATGAGTGAATGAATCAGATTTAACAATTGCATTGTCCTGTAAGGTGGGCACGGTGGTCATCCCATTTTATAGATGAGAAGGCTGAGATTCTGAGAAGTGTTCTTGTCATTTGTGAGTGGCTCAGCCGAAGTCAAACCCCAATCTGTGCAACTCCAAAGCCCCACAGGCCTTCACACACAAGTGCGCACACACAACACATACACACGAGTACACACACAGCATGCACACATGTGCTCACACATGCACCCACACTCATCCACACACATATGCATATATGGAATAGGCGTATGCATTTTATCAATTTTCTCAGGTAGAGTTGAAATCCCTCCTTGGTCTTGAGCTGGGCAGAGTGACCAGAGGGGCCAGTACCAATCCCTGAGCCACCAGGTCCCTGTATTCCCCACTGAGGGTGGGGAGCTTGGGCCACTGGGACCTTGCTGGAATAGTGGGCCAGGCAGCCTGCTCGAAGCTCGAGCCCATGTCCCCCTGCCTCCTGTGGATGCCTAGCCCCTCTCGGGCCTGTCCTGCCTGTTGTGTGTACGCTTGCAAACCCCTATGGACCACGTCCCTCTTTTGCCTGCCTGGCTGGCTCTTTCCTGCATCTGTGTCTTAGAAGAGATGTCACTTCCTCCGAGAGGCCCTCCCTGCCTACCCAGCCCCTGGACTGGGCATGCTCCTCAGGGAAGTTGGCCACTGAGTCCCACCTGCTCTTGTGTTCTTCACTGCACTTACCACAATACTTAGGAATTTGTAACTATTTCGGGTGCTTCCTCCATTAGGGTAAGGATTCCCATCTTGTTTACTATGATCCCAGATGCTTTACAAGCATTGGGCATATAACAGATGCTCCATAAATATTTGTAGTTGGATAAATGAAGGTGTGAATGACCCGTGTAAGAGGGCTGGGGAGAGGAGATTCGATGGCCAGGCTGGCGTCTGGCAAGACTCTCTACTGGGTCCGACCTCACTTTGTTCCCTCCGGACTCTGACCTTCGTGATGATGAGAGTAATAATTACTATGACCATCAGTGCTTACTGAGCACCTACTATATACTCTAAACCAGCATTCCTACTAAAAGCTCTACATTCATTAATTCATTTAATCCTTACAAATCTCTGTGAGACATATACTCTCAGTGACTTTGTCCTGCCCCAATGCTGGCTTCTGCAGTCCTGGTGGCCAGGCCTGACCCTCAGGGCTGTCTTCACACACCATTGATCCAAGAAGGTGAGCCCCAGGCAGGCTGGGGTTGAGGGCAGCAACAGAGGGGACCAGCTGTCATACCACCCAGGCATGTCGTGGGCATCTGTGTGCCCCAAAGGTCCCCAAGTCACAATCTGGATGGCCAGCCAGGAGTCCCCAGCCCTCAGCAACCCTGCCCTTGGTGGGGACATGTCTGCAGGAGGTAGTTGTGATATGCAGCCATTTCTCTATTTGTGGGAGTGGCTTTGGTGTGTCTGTATTTTTAAGGTACAGGGGGCCTCCATGAGAGCAGGAGTGCCGGGCTGGAGTTGGCCCTGCTGCTTACTAGCTGCTATGCCCTGGGCTTTGCTTCTTGGCTCTTCTGGAACTCAGTTTCCCTGACTATAAAATGGGGGCAGTGGGCCCACCAACCTCATGAGCTGTTGTGAAGCTTACAGAAGAAAGTAGCTTTGAAAGGTACTTTGTAAGCTGTGATCCATCGAACAGTGAGAATGTTTACTATCTACCAGTTCACACAAACACCGGAAAGCATGAGCTCCTGGGTTTCCAGACGGTTCTCAGACCCCCTGGGGAAGGTGCTGCCTTCCAGTCTCCCTGACTCTGGGCTCTGCTGGGATAGGGCAGCTGCTGGATCTGGCCAGGAAACTGGTCCGGTCCCATGATGGGCTTCATTTGGGAGCCCCAGAAAACAGGACTCCATTCCCGTTCTCGGCGGTAAGCCTGGCAGCCTCCCTGCCCTGGTGGGGTCAGCGGCCACAGGTCGCAGCTCCTCGGGAGGATCCTATCTCTAGGCCTCTGCCCTGGGGACAGAAGGCACTCGGTATCTCTCGTGGGTCCATGTGAGAAGAGCTATGTGAACATGTGTGCACCTGCGCCATCATCACATGCACGGACAGAAGGTAAACCTACATTTGGAGACATGTCTGGCCCATGAAAACACACACAAATATTTAAATACACACGTTCACATCTGCTCACACTACACACCAGCCTCTCTAAGAGGGACTGAGGCTCCCTGAACAGGCAGGCAGGTCATAGCCCCTGGGTTCTTTCCCTGAAAATTGGGAAGCCGTAACACTTCCTTATCCCCCGGTCAGGCATCTCTCTTGCCCACAGTGCCCTCCAAGCCCTTGAGAGGTGGTCAGACCTCATCCAGTTCACCTCTGCGTTTCATAAATGGGGAGACCGCCAGCTTCTACCACTCCCCTCCAGTGTACAGGAGGCCCCAGGCTCAGCCACCCCTGGCCTTATCCCGGCCAACTTCTCAGAGGCCCGGGTGCTCCTGCACAGCCTTGGAGTCCCGGTTCTGAAGCCCTTCATCTGGGCCCTGAGTGAGAGCAGCCCCAGGGTGCACTCCACCCTGGCTGGCCAGCCTCCTGGGACTCCTCTGGGACAGAGCTGGAGAATGTGGACTCAGGGTGTGTCTCCGATTCATGCTCAGCTGCGTTCTCAGAGGCAGCCCTCTGTGCCTTGGCCCCATGTGCTCAGAGCAACATAGAACTGCCCAGGAGACAGTGAGCTACGTATGCCTGGGCGCATCTAGGTAAAGGCCAGACGCTCCAAGTGCCATTGCGGGTGGGGGCACGGCAGAGGAAGCTTGCACTAGAGGGGGGCTGGATGACTTGGTTTCTAGGCTGAGAGTCTGATTTAGCATGGGTCCCACCTGGAAGGGTGCAGGAAGACCTCTGTAGTACAAGAAAGAAGCAGAGCTGGGGGGGGGGGGGTGGTAAAGGGATGGAAAGGACCAGTGGAGTGGCCCCGACCCTTCCTGATGCTCCAGAGAGGTCACATATAGGCCTGCGTCAGACTGGGGCGAGAACCAGCATCTCTTCCCTTGCATCCCAAGTCCCAGTAGCCCAGTACTCACCCAGCACCCCCAGCAGGCACAGGGCGGCCAGCAGTGGTTGCTGAAACCCCATGGACGCAGCCTCCTTCTGCCTCAGCCTTGGCAAGCTTGGCATCCCGTGGGTGAGAGGAGTCTGGTCCTGAGTCTCCCTTTCGGGGAGGAGGGGGTGGGGCGGGCAGGCAAGGGCAGGGTATGACAGGGAAGCAGGCGGTGTAGGGCCTGCGTCACCTGTGTTTGAAGTCGAACTGTCAACTTCCTCCTGGTAAAACCATCTGCCCCAGTTTGAATGGCAGCCCTGGCTTCCTGGGCCGGGGCAGTACCCCTACCACCACCTGACGCCAGGACAGGCCACAGCTGCTGGGAGGGAGAAGGCCTGGCCCCACGAGGGTGGGCCTGAGGGGTCTAGGGGGTCGGGGACAAGGCCATCAGGCAGGGGGACCTGCCGAAATGGCACCCACCGAGCTGTGCTAGGAGGTGAGAGCCGGAGGTGAGGGATGCCACACCAGTTCTTGCCACAGGCATAGTGTTGAAAAATCAGATGAAACCCCGTGTCTCCCCTTCATGGGGGTGAATTGGGATTTTACCAACAAGCACAGACAAGGGCTCCTCTGTGAATGCTTGGCTCATGTCAGGGTGTGTGTGAGTGTGAGTGTGAGTGTGAGGAGTGTGAGTGTGAGTCATTTCTGTGTTGATAATGTGATGCCCATGTCAGTATGAGTGATTTCTATGTTGATGTGTGTGATCTCCACGTCGGCATGTGTGTATGATTTCCACGTTGGAACGTGTGATTTCCTTGTCTGTATGTGTGGTCTTGGTACAGCATTGCTCTGACAATAGCTTCAACCTCTGACCTGTTGGGGAAAAGGCCTGGTGGCTGGGTTCCTGTGAATTAGCAGGGGGAGACCTAGCCCAGGAGAGGGCTAGGACAGCGCAGACCTAGAACCAGGCTCCTTGGGGCTTCTCGTGATCTGAGCTGCACCAGGAGGCATGAAATGATTCAGAGGCACATAGTTGGCTGTGAACAAGTGTGAAGCATGGAGTGGGTGTGAAAGCCTCCCAGCCACACCCTTCCCACCAACTTCAGCAGCTCTAGCTCCTGGGCCCTTCCTTCCCTGGCGTCCTGTCTCCCCTGGGGGAGTTTCTGGTTCTTGCATCTGCTCACTAGAGGCAAGAATTGAGGCCAGATCAAAGACTGCGGACCCCCATGAGAGCTGTAATTGGGACCCGCTGACCGCCTCAAACAGGATTCTCAGGGCCTCTTCCCCTCCTCAAGAGCTGATGCTGCTTTAGCTCAGCCAGCCCTCTAGGCCCTGCGCCCTGCCCTCACATCCATCTCACCTGTCCTGAGACTCAGGAAATCCCAGACTTTTCTCTTCCTTTTTTTTAAAGAGAGAGAGGGAGCAAACATGCATGCAAGAATGGGGTGGGGAGGAACAGAAGGAGGCAGAGGGAGCTAGAGCATCTCAAACAGGCTCCACACTCAGCACGGAACCGACACAGGGCTCAATCCCACAACCCTGAGATCATGACCTGAGCCGAAATCAAAAGTCAGACACTTAATCAACCACGCCCTAAAATCCCAGTCTTTTTATTCATTAATTAATTAATTCATTCAACAAAATTTCACCCGAGGCTAACCATAGGAATGCAGAGATGGGCCAATGCTCTGCTTACACGCTGAGGACCCCCCTGGATAATTTTTCTCTCAAAGACTCAGTGTTTCAAAAGCGTTTATTGGTCACACTAGCCCCATATAGCAAGTGGTCCTTCACACAGGCCTGGTGACACTTGGTTTATATAACTACACTGTGAAAGGGAGAGGGATTCCTCTGAATGCCTAACTGAGCCTGGGGTGTGGCCTCTTATTTTTCTCAGCCATCATGGGAAGTGGGCAGTGTTCTATTTCACAGATGAGGGGACTGAAGCTCAGAAAGCAAAGTCCTTGGCTTCCGGAAGCCAAGACTAAGATTTGAAGCCATGTTTCTCCCTCTTCAAACCCCTGCCACTCCCCTCCCTGCCCTCATGGACCAAAAGAAAAGAAAACAAGCAGAAAATTTGGCTTCTTATGTGATCCCGGGTCTTATCACAGGCAAGGGTGGAGTTTCTTATCCTTTTGTTCTTTTTCGGAAGATAGAAGGCAGCTTAGGGCCTTGGGGCTTAGTCTCTGCCCCATCCCAGTGGAGGGAGCCTCCACCCAGGCCTTCCTCCCTCCCCCAGGCCTAGTGGGCTCCCTCCCAGGCCTTGGGCCTCATCCTGCCTTCCCTCTGGGTGCCTATCCTGCCTCCAGGCTTGCTGTCCCCCACTCAGACCCCAGATCCCAGGCGGGAGCTTCCTGTTCTCATCACCACACTTTCCATGACACAAGAGGAAGTCAGCTGAGCTGGGGCCGGGTTTTCCAAGCAGCTCAGCCAGTGTGGGGCCAAAGGTTTGGGGCAGGGAGGGGGTTAGCAGCCCCCAGGGCCCGGGTGTCAGTACATCCCAGGCCTCTGCCAGAGAGACACCTGCCTGTGCTGCCCTGGGCCCACACCAGGTAACCCTGGGGGTGTGCATGCATCTTTCAGCTGGTCAATCAGGCTCTCTGGGCTCTGTGACTCTCCAGCACCCCCAGAATTTGCCCCGTTGCCAGTGCAAAGGGGCCACGGTGCGGGTAGATGGGGATGGGAAGGCAGAGGAGCTGAGCACTGGGAGGCAGGTAGGAGGGACAGGAGAAGAGAAAGGGGGCCCAGAAATGTGACCAGTACCCAGTAGGACCTCAGTGTTTATTGAATGAATGAATGAATGAATGAATGAATGAATGAATCTATGGGATGGTTGCCAAAGACCTCAGGATGGCCTGGTGGCCGAGGAGATCTCGCCTCTGCTCTGTGAAGGGTGGGAAGAGCTCTGCAAGTTTGTAAAATGACCTGAATGCTTGAAAACCTGAACTTGGCAGCTTGGGGTGGGGGTGGGGCACCCCGAGGGGAGCAGGCTTTTCAGGAGCATCCCCTCCAAATCAGGAAGTGCACCTTTTCCCTCAGCTTTGCTCCCTGTCAATCAAATCACTGGTGGAGGGGGGATAATAGGGGGAGGAGAGGAAAGTGGGACCTGATGAGATCAGATTCTAGTTCTGGAGGGACAGCTGGGGGGTATGCAGGTATGGGGAGGGGCTCTGGCCCAGGCTGGCACCTGCAGGCAAGTCCCAGCTCTGCCCAGATTGCCAGGTGGATGCTCAGGGCCTCAGGTGACTTGTCTATAAAAGACGGGGCTGGATGATCCTGAGGCCAGTTCTCTGTTCTGAGACCTAAAGGGTTCGACTCTTTCTCTTGTGTGAGAAGGTATTGAGTGTCATCTACTGTATTTGTTTAACAAGAGGCACACCCAAACCCATAGACAAGCACTTTCAGGATCAGGGTTTTTCTACTCTGCTAGTGGGCACTCTGAGTACCTCCAGTCAGTGAAGGAGGGGCCCAGGCACACCTCAGAGGGCGAATGCCAAATAATATTGGCACTTTTTTGACAATTTACTGGGTGTCCAGAGCTCTCTTATGATGACTTCTGTGTGTCCAATAATCTGGGCCCATTGGTGGGAGGTTTGGAGGAGCTGGCTGTGTTGTAGAGATGAGGACAATGAAGCTCTGGGGGATGGGGGGTCAGGCCCAGGTGGGATCAGCCTTGGCCTGCAGGAAGAGACAGGTCAACACAGGCTTCTGGAGGGGGCCTGACTCTGGCCTGGGATAGAGGGTGAGAAGGTACAGCCCAGTGTCCTCCATCCAGTCTGTACCCATATGGACCCCTTACCTGGGTGTGCATCCCAGCAGATCCCAAAACTTCAGAATGGGTTCCATGTTCTGAGTGCTTTAAGCTCTGCTGAGTGCAGGGCCATGTTGAGTTGGCCCCATGAGATGGTCTGGAAGAAAGTATTTACTGATTCTGTGTGTAGTGATGGTGATGATGGTGATGATGTTGGTGATGATAGTGATAATGGGATAATGGTGATATTGGGAATGTTGGTGATGATGGTGAGGGTGTTGGTGATGTTGGTGATGATTGTGATGATGGTGGTGATGATGTTTACCACTTACTAAGGGCCTGCACAGTGCTAGGAGCTGAGTAACCCATTATTTTGGTTCTTCCCAGTGTGAGTATGCAACCATCACTGATATGGAGGATAATTTGAGGTGGCTCATAGATGACCATTTTCATCTTAATAGCTCTATGTTTAACATAAAATAGATAATTTAAAGAAAGTAGATAATATGCATACCAGATCCATGACTTACTTATGAGGGTGATATAAAATTTCATTTTTAGGTTATTTAGCAAACATTGCTGAGTTGATTTAAAAAGAAAATATTAATACCTGGTGCTTGGATAGGTCAGTATGAAGGTAGGACTTAAATAGTTGACATTTAGGACCATTAGAGGCAGAAACCATTATTAGCTCTCTTTTGCAGAGGTCAGAGTGGAGAGAGTTTAACTGGTCACACAATATGCAAATGGTGGAGCTGGGTCTTGGCCCCAGATGCCAAATTTAGAAAATATTTTATTTAAATAAAGGATACACACAGAAAAGTGCACATATTGCACACGTATAGCTTCAATGATTTCACAAATTGAACGCACTCATGTAACAAGCACCCAAACAAAACCCAGCCGGCACCCAGAAGCCCCCCTCCTGTGCGCCCTTCCAGCCACCCCTCACCACCTGCTCCTCAGGTATCCAGACTTCCATCACACAGATTGCTTTTGCCTTTTCTTGAACCGTATCTAACTGGCATCACACAGTTTGTACTTTTCTGCATCTGGCATTATTTTAGTTAACACTGTGCTCAGAAAGTTCATCCGTGTTATGGTGTGCAGCAGAAGCTGGTTCTTCTTCCTATGGTGTGCTGGTATCACAATTTATTTACCCATTCTACTGTGATGGCCATTTGGGTTTTGCAAAGCTTGAAGCTCTGCTGCCCTCCACAGATACCTGCACATCACACAGTAAACAGGACTTTCTCTAAGGAGCTAGAGACCAATGAAGGTGTGAAACACAAACCCACAATTACAGAACCGGTGCTTTCCCAAGTACAGAGTGGCCTTGAGGTTGGCCAGGGTGGTGAGTGGTTTGGACAATCTTAGTGCTTATCTGTGGCATTGCACTTTATAAGGTACTTTTTCCCAGCAGCGCTTCATAGCCCTGTCCGCAGGTAGTGGGTGCCTTGTCCCCATGCTATAAACGAGGAAAGGGAGGCCAACAGAAGTGACTCCACCACCACGTGGGGAAAGGAAACAGCCCAGATCTGAGCTCAGATCACCTGACACTAAATCCTTGGCTATTTGTACCTCCTCCCAGCTGCCTGGTAAATCTTGGGGTGGGGGGGCCTTTCGAGCCAGAGGCCAGGGAGACCCCTGCCAGGGAGACCCCTGCGGCAGAGGCTGCCTGCCAGCTGCTTTCTGAGAAGGATCTAAAGCCAAACCAAGTCCTTGGCTTTTTGGTCTGAGAAGCTACCTTCCTTTGAGCCCCACTTTCTTTCATTTGCAAAACAGGGGGAGGGTCCCTGCCGCCTCCCTGGAGAGGGGTGTGATCACCATGACCCACAACACCTACCTGCCACCCTCACTGAGCAGAGTGGTGAACTTTCACATTCATTATTTTTTATTTATTTATTTTTTTTTCACATTCATTATTATAGTGGATCTCATAACCACCCTGGGAGGCATGCAGCACACATCACATTTGCCCCATATTTCGGAGAGGTGGAGTGACTCACCTATAGTCACAGGGTCCAGTAGGGAGCCAAAAGGGACCCAGGGCCCAAGGATCTACTCCCTCCTACTTGTTCTTGCCTGGACAGGGAGCCCTGCTTTTAGGACACAGCCCACACTGGGGCCTTGGGACCTGAAACAGAGGGACTTGGGGGCCCAGTGAGGTTAGGGGGCTGCCTCAGGATGCACTACAAGAAGGGTCAGGCCTGGTGAGAGCCTGAGGCTCCCGCATCCCACTGCCTGCAGGATGGGGCCAGGGTGGAAAGCCTGGGGTGTGAGAGTCCCCAGAGAAGCCCAAGACAGATTGGCTCTAAGGCAGGCTCCCTGGTGGGGATAGGGGTTAAACGAGCTTCTAGAACCCCCTTTTTTTTTAATTACTGGAAAGCTCTGCCAGCCTAGTAACCTCTGTAAGATGAGAATAAAGTATTTTCTGGATTTTCATGAGGATTAAATGAGGCAAAGCCCAGACCGGCTCCTGGCATAGAGAACACTCCCTTGCTCTGACCCTGCTAATGAGGCTCAAGGCCTGTGCCCCTGTGAGGTTGGTTTGATGGATATGCAAGACTGGCTTAGGCCCTTGATGAGACTGGCACTGGGGAGGAAGGGCCAGGCTCAATGCTGGGGCAATACACCCAGGGGTGAGGCCTGGGCGAGGCATGGGAAGCAGTGTGGGGGACGGAAGGAAGCTGGAGCTGGTCCTGCCCCGACTTTTCCCCTCTGAAAGTCCCCACTTTCAGCCAGGCCTGGGCCCAAGGCTTCCCCCCCATCCCCAGGAAGCTCTCCCCGGTTCCCACTCTGCTGTGAAGTATGGCCTGCCTCATCTCCCTCTGTCTCCTTTTCTCCTCTCAGCTTCCTTCTGACTTCTCCTCCCTGATAAAGGGGTTAGAAAGAAAAGCTAAAAGTCTAAAATTCTGTAATCCTAAGAGCTCATTTCTTTCCAGGCTCTGCTAAAGGCATGGCCAGTGTGGCCACAAGACATATCGAGAAGTTTTGGGTCAAATCCAGATAGTAGTTGGTAGAGAGAATGGCATATTTAAAACACGAATGAAGATTTTTCACAAGGGCTCCCCTGTCAGCTGGGGGTCCTCATGGTGCCTGGGTGCCTGAAGAGGGAACCTGCAGGCTCATGGCTGGGGTGAGTGGGGGAGGCATCAGGGAGCAGAGGGGTTTCCCCAGCACATTGGGGTCCAGAATGGTGTAGGACACAAATCTGCCACCTTTAGGGGTGGGGTCTTTCAGCCCAAGCTTTTTGGGATCCAACTACCCACTAATTTCTAGTTGTAAGTGAATCTGGAGTGGGGGTTCTTTGGGGGCCAGCTGAGAAACTCCCTTTCCCTGGCCAGGGTCTGGGGGCCCTGGGAGAGGGGATGAACCAAGATGGGTGCCTCAGGTCCCAGAGGCAAGGATGAAGCTGTTTGCCTAGGCACACGGCGGAGAGCTGCTGTTTCTGCCTCCTCTGGGGGCTGTCCCAGGCTGGAGACATCTTCGAGGGTGCCCTGAGCCCAGAGTGGGCCGGGGTTCTGACCACCACGGGGCCCAGCTTTGCACTTCAAGGTTCCACGGGCTCTGTGCGTGTGGATTTTTCTGGGGTGAAAGGTCAAACTTTCAGTGTGCATCTTCATGCTTCCCTCATACCCCAAGAGGTCCTAGAACCTCTGGGGCAGGATCAGCTGTGTGACATGGAAGTGTGGTTTTGTGTCTTGTTTGCTGGTTTTGCTGCAGAGAATGTGCCTTCTCCCCACTTGGCAAACCACTGCTTGGGGATGCAGGCTCTGTGCTCTGTGTCTGCAGGGTTCTGTGTGCATCAATTGTTCCGCCAGAGATTATAGCTCAGCTCATTTGCACTTCCATTGCCTCCCTGAGTCTGGCCCTTTATTAGGAGCCTTTGGCATGCTTCTGGCTGCTAGGGCTGGGAGGTGGAATGAATCCTGCTGCACAGAGAAGGAAACCGAGGCCCCCATGGGCAAGTGGCCAGCACAGACACACATAGCCAGTCCAGACTGGCAGCTGGGACTTCCTCTTCTGAGTCCCGGGATCTTTTTATCCCATTATTTCCCAACCTCTCTGCCTTCCCTGTTGCCATGGCAACAAGAGACCAAGGGTCCAGGGAGTTAACTATTTACCAGTACTTTCTAGGCCTCTGCTGCTCATGGCAACCCTGCAAGCCTGGGATCTTGTCTCCACTTTATGGTTACTGCCCAGCGTGGATGGCTTCTGCCCTGTTGTCTTACCCGAGAGCCCCTGTGAGTGCCACAAAACCATGCTGCTGCCTTGCATTTGTGTGCACCAGCACGGGCTTCTCACATTCTAATCTGTAGTCCACTCATTTCAAGCAAAATTGTACATTCAGTGTGTCAGCACCATGTGGCCCGAGCAGATCTGCTCCCCGCTCCTGGCCGACAATGAGGCTGCCCCCACTTTGTGGGTCGCCCTGGGGAATATGGGGAGCCCAGGGATCAGGAGCAAAAATCACACAACAGAGCCCTGTCTGGTAGAGAAGAGTGGCCAAACCCCATGAGGGGAGAAGTGGTCTGTCCCTGCTCCTTTGGTGGCCTTTTGGAAGTTAAAAGGTTTTGTTTGTCTGTTTTCTCTTTATTGTGTGTGGCCTGGGACCTTCGGGTTTGGGGCACTGAGACTAGCCCAGCTCTGGAAGGGCCATGGGAGCAGGGTGGGGACTGCCCCTCCCAGGTATTCAGGGGAAGAACGCTAAGTGACAGAAATGTGATAAATCTGTTATCAGCTGCATTGACTGTGATATGTACATTATTTCCCTGTTCACTCCCACTGTGAAAAAACTCACATTTTATGGGGAGCTGAGGAGATAAACAGGGATCCCTTCCATTCCCCGATATCTGGCATCACCACCGAGGTGTGTTTGCAGCTGTGCTGTGTTCCAGCCCCCAGCCTCAGGCCCAGCAGGGTGGGCCCCTCCAGTCCATGGTCTCTGTGCCACTGTCCTCCTAACACTCAGGCCCCAGTCCCTCAGTATGGGGGGGAGGTGGTCTCTGTGTGACTCAGTTTCCTTCCCCAGTCGAGGTCAGGGAACCTGGTTTTCTTTTTAAATACCTTTGTGTGTGTGTGTGTGTGTGTGTGTGTGAGATTAGAAAAATTAAGACCTATTGAATACTCCTGTACAAAGATTAGAAGATATATAAAATACACAGAAAACAAATTTAAATCACCTCCCAGAATCCCATCACCCAGAGATGCTCAGGGTACCCCCCAGGAGCAGCAACCCCCCCACCCCCCCACCCTGCCCCAGGGTCTCATTTCTGTGCTCCTGAGCGCCCTGGCTTAAATCTGACCTCCCTAGCATAGCCGGTTAAACTTACTTATTTAAGTGTTGGCTCTTTGTTTTTTAAAGATTTTATTTATTTATTCACGAGAGACACAGAGAGAGAGGTGGGGACACAGGCAGAGGGAGAAGCAGGCTCCCTGCAGGGAGCCCAGTGAGGGACTGGATCCAGGACCCCAGGATCATGACCTAAGCCGAAGGCAGACACTCAATAACTGGGCCACCCAGGTGTCCCGGATCTTTGTTTTTAAAGCATTTTTATAATTTGTAAAGTTTACATGCTCACTGCAGAAAATTTGGGAAGCACAGAAAGAGATTTTCTTTTCCTCATAATCCTGTAGCCCTGACGTGACCACTGTCGGTTTGGAAAAGCTCCTTCTCATCTACTTGGATGCTTTTTAGAGCATATGTAAAGCGTGTTTCCGTAGTTGCGAGCATGTGTTATTTAGAGGATTCTGGGTCCTGGTCTGTCCTGCAATAGTGTGAATAACGTTTCCCATGTTCATAAAAATAGTGCCTTGTACGCTCTGTTGTATGCTCAGACTTTGCCCAGCACTTTGCAGGCCACAGCTCGCTTAGTTTTCTCATGACCTTTCAAGGCAAGGGTCTATTGTTAGTTTCAGAGGCGAAACTGAATTGACCTTGTCTGAAGCTAGAGAGCTATAGCCCCCTCGGCCTGAGGTCTGTGTTCTTTTTTTTTTTTTTTCTTTAAGATTTTATTCATCGACTCATAAGAGACACAGAGAGAGGCAGAGACACAGGCAGAGGGAGAAGCAGGCTCCATGCAGGGAGCCCGATGTAGCACTCGATCCTGGGCCCTGGGGTCCCCACACCCTGAGCCAAAGGCAGATGCTCAACCACTAAGCCACCCAGGTGCCCCCTGAGGTCGGTGTTCTTAATCACTACATTATGTTTCCTAGTCTGAATTTGTTATAATGTTTCTAGTTCCATTGAAAAGCAGCAAATAATCATCCTTAACAATTCAGAAATTTCTGAATAGCATAAAAAATATTCAGAATCCCATTGCACTAATGTTTATTTCTGACCTTTGTCAGCATTTTGTGCCTGTATTGTCCCTGTATTTTTATAGTGGATGTTACCCTCGCTGGCTTGTTTTGAATGATTAAAAAAAAATCTTACAAGTATTTCTGAAGTCATCAGATCCTCTCAGAAAAAGCTGATCTTTATTGATGATTGATCAGTCCATCGAGTGGGGGTAATTACTTCCCAGAGACTGGACTTTCAAATTGGGTTCTCCTTTTGAATTTACATATAACCCAGAGATAATTAACTTTCTGCATAAAACTGTTTCTGAATTTATATTTTTTAAGGATATATTCCCAGAAACTGAATTACTGGGCCAAGGGTTTTTATCACTCTTAATTTCTATGCCAAATTATTTTATAGATGGTTGGTAACTGTTCTTCAATTAGCAACATGTACTTTACTCCTGAATGGATGAATATAAAATGTTACTTTTGTTTAATTTGCATTCTTTTTATTCCTAATGAAGTTGAAAAATTTTTAAATTAATTAATTTTTTTTTGAAGTTGAAAATTTTAATGTGCTCGTCAGCCACTTGTATATGTTCTTTTGTGAATTGTCTAAGTGCTTTGCAAACAAACTTTTAATGAGGCTAGAAATGGTCTGTATCTACAGTATCCAATAGAATAGCTGCTAGCCAAATGTGGCTATTGAGCACTTGAAATGTGGCTAGCTTGATTGAGAAACTGAATTTCTAATTTAATTTAAATATAGATTTAATTTAGTTTAAGGTTTTTTTGTTTTGTTTTTTAATTTTTATTTATTTATGATAGTCACACAGAGAGCGAGAGAGAGGCAGAGACACAGGCAGAAGGAGAAGCAGGCTCCATGCACCGGGAGCCCGATGTGGGATTCGATCCCGGGTCTCCAGGATCGCGCCCTGGGCCAAAGGCAGGCGCCAAACTGTTGCGCCACCCAGGGATCCCTAGTTTAAGGTTTTAATTCAAATCTAAATTAATTTAAATAACTACATATGGCTATTGGCATTGACGTTGGATAGCACAGGCCTAAGCCTTTCCCCAATTATATACTGGTGACTCAGTGGATGTTTTGTATTGATTCATATGAACTCCTTATATATTACAGCAATTAATCTTACATTACAGCTATTAATTTTCTGTTGTATTTGTTGCAGATAATTTCCCCAGATTGCTAACTTGACCTTTACTTTTCTGTTCATGTTGTTTACAGAGTATCAAAATGTTAGGTAGTCAAATCTCGTGATCTTTTCTTTTGTGGTTTCTCCCATAGCTTTAGGCTTAGAAAGTCCTCCCCCTCACAAAGTTTGATAAATTCTCTCATCAACTTTATTCGAATCTTTCTGTGATCTTTTTTCCTTTAGCTCTTTAATCCACCCAGAATAATTTTGCTGTGTGTTATGTGGTATGGTGTGTCTTAGTCATCTTTATGCCTGGTGTAGAATGTATATTCAATACATTTTATCTCAGATGAGACGCTTTGGTGCCTAGCAGGTTAGGTCGGGTCGGGAGTAGGTAAGCAGAGTGAAATTAAATAGTGAATAAAATACCACTCCTTAAAACACTGATATGTTTTTAATTGTGAGGCTTATGAAGGTGTTAATGACCTGAGAAAATGCCTCTGATACAATTTTCAAGGAAAGATATAAAATCATACCTACAACGTAATAGCAATTATGTTTTAAAAAAATAGTGAAAATTTGGAAGAATTATTGCAAAATAGTAATAGTAATTGGTTTTTTCCCTCCTTGCTTCTTAGTATTTCTATACCAGGTACAGACTCCAGGACTTGAATGGTCAGAAATGTTAAATACGGTGCTTGGAGAAACAACAGGCAACCACTTGCTTCCCCAGCCATGGCCCACCAAGACAAAACTGACACGCACTGCTCCAGGGCGGGTGGGCTGCAGAGGGGGACAGTCCTCCCTGGCTTTCGGTTCAGGCAAGTTGAGACTGAGCTCCGTCTTAGCACTCATAATTATGAGTGTCTCAGGCAAGTGACATAACCTGGGACTGTTTTCTCATATCTAAAATAAAAATAATAGCAATTTTGTGTGGGGGCCCTTTGACGATGCACTGTTTCGTTGTTAATTTCTGCCCTCGCCCCCCCCGACAGGCACATTATACATATGTGCAAAGTCACACGTATCACTGAGATATTCAAAGAACACCAACATAAACTTTCAAAAAACAACATCATCTCAGCTCTATCATTCTCCACAAGCCTGCTTGCTGCCCACATGTAACCAGAGCTGAAAGTTGGGTCTGAATCTTCATTCATTTATCTATTCTACAAAATGGGATCATAATCTACTTATTACTATAAAATCCTTCCCCCCGCCCCATGAATTGTGAGTGACTTTCCCCAGCAGGACGTGCGGATTATGTCTGCCCATCATCCACAATACGACTGTGCCCTGATTTCTCTTATCCTTTTCTTTGTCAACATTTATTGGGCCCCCTGTTACAAGGAGAGCACAGCAAATGTGTCTTGAGGCAGCTGTATTTAGTTATCTTTTAGGATGTATCTCCAGAGGTGATGTTGCTTCATGCACAAGAGCATTTACAGTTTTGAAAAACAATGCCAAAGTGGTTCTTTTAAGACAGTTGGAGAAAAAAAAGACAGTTGAAGAGGTGGACTCAGTTACGCTGAGGTAGGAACTCTCATTGTCCCCCATGTCTTCAATTTTGGGTACTGCTGATAGTTTTAACTTTTACCACTATGATAGATGTAAAATATCTTACTGTGTTTTAAAATTTATTTTCTTTAATTATCAGGGAAAGTGAAACCTTTTTCATATGTTTTGTGGACATTTATATTTCTTCATTGGTTATTTACCTATTCATATTCTTTGCCTTATTTGGGGGCTCCCTCTTCCCTTTTGATTCATAGAAGCTCTTTAATATAATGGCTATAAATTCTTTGTCTATTATACAAATATTGCAAATATTTTGTCTCAGCCTGCCCTGTTGTTTGTGACAATTTACTTTTATGGTGTCTTTCACTATTCATAAGTTTTAAATTTGTAGAGAGTCAAAATTCTTTTTCTTTCTTTTTATGGTGTTTGATTTTTATGTAATGCTAGAAAGAGCTTTTCCACATTGAAATTATGAAAAATTTCCTTTATATTTCCTTTCAGGTTTTTTTTGTTGTTTTATTATGCAGACATCTGCATAATAACCCCCCTGGCATGGTTTTTGAATATGGTGTGAGATGTGACTCGGCTTAGTTATTTAAAATGGTCTTTAAAGTTTTTACATTTTAATTTTTTCTCCCAGAAGGAAAGCATTTGCTTCAACACTACTTTTTGAAAATGGCACATTTCCCCCACTTGCACTGCCACACTGTTGAATTTCTTTATAAATTTGGTTTTTAAAAAAATCTTTCCTATTTTCCATTAATTAATCTATCCCCCAAATGATGCACACAGTTTTAGTTCCTATAAATCTGTAGACTTAACTATTCCCTTGATAGGTAGAAAGACATTATTTTTCTTCTCAAACTTCTTTATTCTTGCTCGTTTTCAAATAAATTTGTCAAATTTCCTACCCTGAAAAATCCCACTAGGTTTACATCTCAATGAATGTACAGATTGATTTGAAGTAAAATTAGCATGATTACAGTATTGAACCTGCCTAGTTGAGGTTCTTGTATGAAACGAAGTAAAATTTATGTGCTGGGCCTCCGTTTCCCCATTTGTAGAGAGGAGATTGGATTAGATGTGAAGTTTTCTTCAGGTTCTATAATTGAGAAAAAACAGGAATAATAGGATTATAGAGCCAAAAGCACCATGCTGGGCATGAGGACACAGAGATAGAAGGGACAAATCCTGATCCTCCAGGGGCTTTTCATCTAAAGGGAAAAAAAAGAGTGGGGGAGATTCAGCACGTGCAGGAAATTATGGCCAGAAGCCTCAATTAATGTGTTCTAGATCCGTGGACAAAAGTCAATAAAAGAAAAATAAATAAAGAAATGGATAGAGGAAGCGGTCGTTGTCCACTGGCCAACAACTACATCCTTGGCAATGTTTTGCCCATGGTACAAATGTTCATTGTCTTTAGTAAAATTTCAAGTGAAAAAAATGAACAGTGGTGCCTGTATCTAAATTTCTGGACAACCACCCACCCTTTGGGGACCCCTTTCTGCTTTTAGTAATCAGCTAGTTTGTGAGTGTTTGTTTTTCTTTGACATAGTCAGAGTGTGTCCAGGCTTGGACACTCAGAGCTTCTTGGGGTCAGATGGAAGTTCAGAGGCCAAAATCTTGCTCATGTTGAACAGGAAAAGGAGTCCCAGAAAGGGAAAGGGAGCGGCTCAAGGTCACACGGGGAATTGGAGCCAGGAGAATTCGGGAAGGCTCCGTGGATGCCTTGCAGTAGATCCTCTTTCCCTTGGGCCCTGGGGCTTGATAGCACAACCCTCCTTAGTATAAAGCAGTTGTAACCCTGCACCCACACTCCAGGCTGGAGAGTCTTGAGAAGCTGTGGAGCCACCGGCTAGGGAAACAGGGAGGGGTGTAGAGTGGGGATTGCCCGCCATGGGCAAGTAGATCCCACATGTTACTAAATCAGCTCTCTTGGGAAGCCCTGACTTTTATCTAGAAATCTCTCCATGGGGTCTGGGGTGCTGGCTTCTGGTCCTGGATGGGATCCTGACTTGGGCAAGTTTCTTTCAGGGCAGCAGAAAGAGCAGCCAGAGCGATTGGCTCTGAATCTCCCTCTGGCATCCGGGCCGCCAGAGCTGGCTGCTCTGTGTTCTGTTGCTGCCCACATGTAACCATAGTGAAAATTTGGAAGAACTATTGCAAAATAGTAATAGTAATTGGTTTTGTATTGTATTTGGATTGTAACAGTACACACATCTCCACTGTTGGTTGGGTCCACGGTTCTGTGTATGTCCATCCTGCTGGCCTGAGTGTGACCACTCTCAGGCTGTGTGTACTGAGGGAGGATGGTGGGCAGTGACCAAGTGGGTACCGGTGTGTTGATGACAGTTGGGAGTGGGGAAGGTTGTGACAGCCTCATGCCTACATTCACTGAGAAGTTGCCTTGATGCACCAAGTAGGCTATCTCCCTGCCAGCCCTAAGCTCTCTGGAATCTACCTCACTGATTCCCAGCACAGAGAAGACCACAGGGGATACTCCATCCCCATCCACTGCCGCCCCAGACAGGGGTCCACAGAAAACTTGAAAGCTCCCAACCCAAATGTCAGCAGAAGAGCCCAGAGTCTTCATTGGGTGGGTGGACATCTACAGAGAATGAGGGGTGGCCCTAATTATCCCGAACCTTTGTGGACTGGCCCTCACCCGCTAAAGGCAGGAAGCTGAGGCCCCGCTCTGTCATTGTCACCTCTCTCCTCTGGGACTGCCCCAGGTGAGGCCCCACTTCTTCCCAGAAGCTGACTCCCCCTCCTCCTCCACAGTGGGGTAGGTGAAGTCCTCTGGCCCCATTTCTGTAACTGGGCCCCATGACTCCACGTCTGGGTTCTTACTTTTTTCTCTTTCAAAACATTTTTTTTTTTTTTCCTTCAGGACATAGATGTACTTCCAACCCCAAGAAGCTCATGAACTGAAATGTTTCTTTTCAAAGCAGTGTTGTGGCACAGCCTTGTGAATGGCTCATTCTATTCATTCATACCTTCATTGAATAAGTATACACTAAATCCCTGGCCTGTGTTGGGCATCCTGCCTACAAAGATGGGAAGAACAGATTCACTGGTTCTGGTCTGGCTTGGATGAGTACCTTTCCCTTGGTGGTGGCAGAAGAGGGCTTTGGTCAGCTTCCCCTGGGCTGCTGGGGGACAAGTCCAAGCACTCCTTGGAGTTGGATAGGATCCTACCGGAGGCTCTGGAGACCCAGTGGGGGAATTCCATGACTTGTGGCCTTGTGCTCACTCTTGCTCCAGACCACATTTCCTACAACAGGGCCAGGCACAGCGTCCCCAAAGGGCTCAGAGTGCCGCCACGCACACCTCACCTGAGACCTGGTGGGCCTGTGGTTGGTTGCCCCTGGCTGCAGCGAGGGCCATGCTGCCCTATGGATCTGGGAGGCCTCCAGAGTTCTATTTCATACTCGCCGAGTGAGACACTGGCTCCCACCTAATATGGGCAACTCTCCTCCCCTGGGACTGCCACCCAGCCTGCTCTGCAGGAAGTGGTTCTTGTCTTTCTGCTTCTCCCTCTCAGTCACATGCAGGGGCCTGAGGCCGCAGGGAGGAGAGGCCAGGCCGCAGGCCAGGGGCTCTGCTTGGGTTGCTCTGCATGGTAGGTGTGATGCTGAGCCCTTGGGAAAGTCTTTGTAGTTTTTAGAGTTTTTTTGTTTTTGTTTTTGTTTTTTTCCTAAAATGGATGCACTTTTTTCTGTCTTATCTACCCAGAATATTGATAGATGTTAATTTTAAATTATTCATAGGATCCAGAAAAGAATGAAAAAAAGAGTAGGGTCACCCTAGGCTCACTAACTAGAGATCACCACCATGGTCTGTTATACATCTTTCTAGATTCTTTTCTGTGCAAATGTTCACACCTTTTTAGAAAATGGGAGTGGGCTCATACACTTTATGGCTCCTGTCACGGCTGTCTCCCCAGGTTAGGAGAGGCAGACCCAGGAAGTCATGGTTTATGGCTCCCACCCCCTGCTGCAGACACTCTGATGGTTCCCATTACTCTCTCTCTCCAATGCTGCTCAGATGGACACCCCTGCCCAGCCACCAGGTGACAGCCTCCAGTAAATCTCTAGGTATGGTGTTAAGGGGCCACAGGCACGTATATTTAAAGGCCAAAGTACGGCTTCCTGTGTCTGGATCGGCATCTGCTTTAGTTTGGGGGTGTCCCCCAGGCCTGCTTGAGCCCCCTGATCCCTCTGCATCCCCCTGTCCAGTGCCTGTCTACTGGTATCTGGCTGACTCAGTTTCCCCTATGGCGAGAGCCGGTTTGCCTGTGGTCTGTCCAGCATGGCCACTGTCCTCTCCTGGTGTTTCCTTTTGCTGCTCCGGAGGAAGCAGCGGGCAGAGACGGGGCAACCAAGTGAAAGCCAAGCTTGGTGTCGGGATGAGGGGTCTGCCTCCACTCTCTGATGTGTGTTGTTAGGACTCCTTCACTGGGGCTTCCTGGCCTGGGTAACAGGGATTCTGGGACATTGCTCAGCATGTCGGTGTGAGCACAGCTGACACCATGAAGGCAAAGTTCTTTGTAACTTGCAAAAGGCAGGACAGTTGTGACAGGGACAAGGAGGCCAGGGACATCTTAGAGGTTGAATGAGGGGAGTGGGTAGAGCCATGGGAACCGAGGGGGTCTGTGTCTCCTCAGAAGAGGGGATGTGGGAAGCTGCTGGAAGACATGCTACACCTGGTACTCCACCCCCAGTGTGTCTAGTGAGGAGTTGGGAGGAAGGGAAGGCTTTGCTGCCGAAGCTGCAGGCCCAGAGGGAGGTCGCTGAGCCTGGACTCACTCATTTATCCAATAACTTTTGAGTGCCTCCTGTGTGTGAGACACTGTTCTCAGTGTTGGAGATACAGCAGTAAACAAAAGAGATCAAAGGCACCCCTGCCCTCATGTTTCCAACGTTCTTGTTTGGGGAGAGAGACAACCAACAAACAAATAAAACATTGTGTGTCAGATGGTGATTAATGTTGTGAAGGGGAGTTGGGAGAGTCGCAGTTTTATTTTTTAATTTTTGTAAGGTTTTTATTTATTCATTTATTTGAGAGGAAGGAAGAGCACAAGGGGAGGAAGAGGGAGAAGCAGACTCCCTGCTGAGTAGGGAGCCTGATGTGGAGCTTGATCCCAGGACCTGGGACCATGACCTGAGCCAAAGGCAGAGGCTTAACCCACTGAACCACCCCGGCGCCCCAGAGGGTGACAGTTTTATGTAGGGTCGCCAGGGGTGGCCACAGCTAAGATGAGAGAGGGAGCCATGTGGATATCTAGGGGAAGAGCTTTCCAGGCAGATACCAGGCAGTGCCAAGGCCCTGGGACAGGAGTTATCTAGGGTTTGATGGCAGGAAGGCCATGTGATGGAGATCAGGCCATGTGGTGGAGTTGTAGGATGTGAGACTGGAGAGGTAATGGAACCTGGTTGCAGGATCACCTGGTACACAGTGTGGAGCATGTGCTGAAGTGAGTACAGGCAGGAGGCAGGGAGCCCAGCTGGGAGGGGAGACACGAAGGTGGCCGGACCAGCCTGCTCTCCATGGGGAGTGGTGGGAGTGGTCATAGTTTGGCTACTCATTGAAGGTGGAAGTGGCAGGATTTCTGGGTGGCTTGTGCATGGGATGTGAGAGAAAGAGGAGCCAGGAATGACCTCATGGTTTTTGGCCAAGGCCCCTGCAAGGATGGAGGAGCCCTGTCCTGAGACAAGGACTCTCAGGGGTTTGCTTTAGGTTATATTACACTTGAGATGCCACTGAGCATCCAAGTGGGGTCACTGAGTGGGCAGTGGGAAGGGTAAGGTATGAGTCTGGGACCTAAGAGAGACCCATGCCGCGGACGTACTGGGGTCATCACTGTGGACATGGGAGGGTGGGGACGGGGCCAGCAATCATGAAGTCATTGCCTGGCCTTTCTCTGTCCCTCATTTGTGCCTCAGAGGAGAGAGTCTGAAGTGCCACCTGGAGCCTGCCCTGCTTTGCCTGTCAGCCACTCTCCACTCACCGCTTCTCCCTTTTTCAGGCACCTGCTGTCTCTGTGTGGGTTGTGCAGGGGGGTTGCTATTTTGGCCTCCCCCCACCCCCACTGAACAGAGGAAAGAGCTTTAAAGGCCATCCAGGGCAGACCCAGCTTGCTCCAAAACTAGGTCACTCTGGAGCCCAGGGCCTCCGTGCATGTCTACCACTGATCCGAGACTTGGTGGCCCTGCTCCCAGCAGATGCCATCTGGGCTGCACATGGCTCTGGTCACCTTGCTGGAGCTTAGAAAGCAGGTTCCAAGTGTCAGTCATGGGAAGGGGCATTGCGGTCGTTGCATTTCCATGGCCAGATGGCCAGACTTTCTCTCCTAGAGGAGCAGGAGAGCTATGCTGTAAATGCGGTTGCAGAGTCCCTGGTCTCATTTTTCACAAGAAGGATCCAGACTTAGCAAAATTGTCTTTGGCTGAGCCTTTTCATCTTTTGATCTAGTAGATAGCATATATAGGGTTAGCTCTGAACAGATGAGATGGGTAAACTGTTAATGATTTTCAAAAACCTTACAATGTGACATAACACACACACACACACACACACACACACACACACACACCTCACACCTCACATGGCACATGTACATGTAGTGCCGCTGCCCTGCTTGGGAGAGAGTGTTCCCCTCCTTGCTTCTTGTCCGCAGTACCTCCTCCCACCAAGAGCAAAGCCCTATGCTGGCTTCCATCACTAAGAATGAGTGTTACCCCCTCCCGAGCGTTATATAAATGGAATCAGAGTATGTCCTCTCTTGTCTGGTTTCTTTCACTCCTCATGCCTTTTTTTTTTTTTTTAAGATTTTATTCATTTATTTGAGAGAGAGCGAGAGCGAGAGCGAGAGAGAGCACAAGAAGTAGAGAGAAGCAGGCTGCCCATCAAGCAGGGAGCCCAATGGGGGGGCTCCATCCCAGGATGGCCGGGATCATGACCTGAGCCAAAAGGCAGACGCTCGACCCCTGAGCCCCTCAGGCACCCCTTCGCTCGGTATTCCCTGTGAAATTCATCTGTGATTTTGAATGCAGCAGTGGTTTGTGCTTGTGTATCGCTGTGCTGTATTCCATCATATGAACGCCAATTTTATCTAGTATTAACAATTTTGCTCTAAGCAACATGAAGACCTAGATGTTGTGTGTCTTTCATCATTGTATCCACAGAGTCCGGCCCAAGCCTGCCACAAAGTTTTTCAATAAATGAATGAATCATCCTTCTTCCCTTCAGTGGACATTGGGCAGGTCTGGACTTGAGCCACACAGTGCATGGTCATCTCATCTGTGGACAGCCTCACAGCCATGCTGGGTTACCCATCAGGAAAACCTCTGGGGGTGGGGGGACCCAGAGTCCACGGTCCTTGTCCCTCTCCCTACTCTTTGGAAGGCATGTCCTCTCATCCATCAAGGCCATCGCAGACCACCACCTTGTTATAGTCCTGGTTCTGGGGTTGCATGAGCCCTTGATGTGACCCCTTCGTCCTCACCTTAAGGACAGGACTGGGGACATCCCTACATCAAGTAGCCTGAAGCAGTGCATGCTCAAGGGGTGACATGCCCAAGCTGGTGTGAAGAGACTGGCTGCTAGAGCCTTGCTGTGAGACCGTGGCCACACCACTACCATCTCTGGGCCTTACTTCCCTCATCTGTATGGGTTGTCTGGCTTTGTCTCATTCTGGGTTTCTCGGAGCTTCTGTCCACTGTTGCCACACTTGGCTGTGAGAGTCTGCAGGGTGGGACAAGTAGGGGATGTTTCCAAACGTTCCTTCTCTGTTGGCTGTTGGGATGGGCTGCTGGAATCCAAACTGCTGTCCCAGAATCCCTCTCCAGGCGGAAAGCTAGGCTTGCTGCCTATTAGACCACTGCCCCCAGCCCCGCCCTGGCCTTTGTCTTTGATGGTAAAATGTGAGATCAGGAAGCGGCTAGGTCTTGAGTGAAGTTGTATCGAAATGAATCCATCAAGGGAAATGGGATCTTGATTTATTCTGTTCCGTGGTTGCTGTTTCCTGAGTGGAAACATAAAAGATGACAGGGTGCTTTCATTAGAAAACAAAGTGAGATAGACGGCTGATGGAGTAACTATTTGGTGGGATGTTAAAACCAGGCTCTCAAAAAATAAAATAAAAATAAAATAAAATAAAATAAAATAAAATAAAATAAAATAAAATAAAATAAAATAAAATAAATAAAATAAAACCAGGCTCTCTGTGGGGAGGAGGGCTCCTCCATCAGGTCCCAGATCTTCTGCCTTCATGAACCTGGGTCTGCACAGTCTGAACATCTGGGTGAGCCCACATGAAGAGGCAAGATATTCTATCTACACTGGTAGCACATGCATGACATGCAGTAATGGGGGATCTAGGGTCTTGGGACATCAGAGTTGGGGACTTCGAGAAGGAAGAGGAGGAAAGATGGAGGGCTTGACCCTCTTGGCTCACCTCTTTTGAGTTGGAGCCAGCTGGGGATTCACAAACAAACAAGTACAAAGATGACAACTCTATAGCAACATGCGTCTTGAATCTGCAGGTCACTTTACAGTTTATAGAGTGCTCTCCCAGAGAGTTACAAAGAGCTCCTCCTAACCCTGGAAAGCATTATTGTCCTCATTTTAAAGGTGAGGGAACAGACGCAGAGAGATTCAGTGATGTACACAGTGCCACACAGCTAAGAATGGCCCAGACTGTCCTGGGTGGCCCCAGTGCCTGTGGCCTTCCGGGGTGGCCCCAGTGCCTATGACCTTCCTACCGCCAAGTGAAATGTCCTCATTGATCCTCTGGTTCTCAAGTTCTCTTTTCTACCTCTTACCTGACCACACCGTCAGCGCGTCTGCCTGCTGCCCAGCTGCTGACTGTCCTGGATTGAGCTTGTCAACAGCGTAGGTAAAATGGAGATAGAATCTGTCTCTCTCACTGGCAGTTCTGTGGGGCTCGGCCCCATCCCATCTCCTTGTGGGAAATGACTTTGGGTTCCTTCCCCCCCCCCCCCCGTTTACCCCCAGATTCCTGACATTGCTCCCTTGGTTATATGCTGCTTCAAGCTGAAAATACAGCAGGCAGGAGAGGTTTTCAGGCTTGGGTGTGAAGTTAGCTTGTGAAACACACTCTTGACCTGGTCTCTGCATTTGGTTCACTTGAGCCATGAGTGGAGTCACCTTATTAATGCTGCTCTGCCTTTGAGTTCACCCCTGAGAGCATTTTCCTTATTTTCCCATTTGACTCCCAAGTTATTTTGAGAGGTACGCTGTGGATCAGGCTTCCATCTGGGAATAAACTGCTTTCCAAGTGAGGCTTACATCCTGCACCCCCAGGGAAGAAAAGAGAGAAAAGATTCTCTGCAGACTCAATTCCCAGAGAAGTTCCAGAGAGGGGCAGGGCGCCTCTTATGCGCACTCCCAGTCTGGATCCTGCATGGAGTACCTGGCTCCGAATTGGCTGCCCGCCTCCCATCATATGCTCCATCCGATCTGTCTTCCCCACGGCCACCAGAGTGCTCTCTGGACAGCAGAAATCTGGTCCTGCCACCTTTGCCCTCTCTCTGCTTTAAACCCTTCATTCTAAGCAATTCAACCCCTCCCCTGGCATGCAGGTTACGCCAGGCTGGAGACACACGGGGGAGTGGGGTGGGGGAGTGCTGCAGTGAACTGGGAAGAGGAGGGTGGCGGTACCCTATCTAAGGAGAACCATCCCAACCCTGTTGCTATAGAAGACTATAGGCTCCATGTTCCCAGGTCCTGATTTTCAACACAACCTGGGAACTCTGAGTTTTTATATGAAATCCTACCCCCCCCCCCCCGCCGTTTTTTTAAAGTGGTCTCCCTGCCCAGCGTGAGGTCTACCCCGGGGCTTGAGCTCATGACCCTGAGATCAAGACCTGAGCGGAGATCAAAAGCGGGACACCTAACCGACTCAGCCACCCAGGCACCCCTGAAATCTAATTTTCAAATACTGGTTTATACTTTTCAAAAGGTGCCACATGGGCCACCAGCAAAGGATTTCTGTGGACCAAATACCCACATGTTGTGACCTTTGCCCTTTGCTGTATGTTCACAATATGTCAACGACTTTCCGTAAATGTCATGTTCTTTCATTTCTGTGATTTCCCATGTCCTGATCCTTATGCTGTCATGGCAGGACAACTTATCCTCTTGTCCTCATGCCAGCTGTGTGATTTTTGGACCAGTTACTTAGCATCTTGGTGCTCTTTTCCCTCCTCCATAAAGTGAAAACATCATGGAAGGTGTCTCAAAGACTGGGAAGATTGCATGAGATTGCATGAACGTGAAGGTGTATTGTAGATGCTAAGCCAATGTTAGCTAACGTCGTCACTGTCATTAAGGTGTCATCCTTCTCTTGGTGGTCGCCTCCTCTGAGACATCTTCATAGATGCTTTGAGATCAGACATCTCCACCCGCACCCCCCGGATTCTGTAGCACCCATGCCCTCCAGCCCAGCCCCCATCTCCCTGCTTTTACTGTTGGCCTGTCCATTTTCCCCAGACTGTGAGCTCCTTGAGTAGACAGACTTTATTTTCATATACAACTCCTGGCAAAGCTCGGCCTGGCTGGAAGAGGCCTCCCAAGAGGCTGACTGAATGGATGGTTCTGGAATGTGTGGTGGGTTAGAAGCCTGATGCTACTTGATATTTCAAGCCAGGCCAGGGATGTGTTTCTTCTGAGGCGCAGCAGGTGGGCTTGTCGGCCCTGCCGGGGTGTGCCCTTCATCCCTCCCAGTAGCTCCTGTCGCTGGCTGGTGGGAGCCAGGAAACAGGAAGTGAAATGGACTGACACTGACCGACTGAGTTTCACTTCAGGTGTGAATAAGGGGGCCTGAGCCTCCGGGGGCGGGGGCGGGGAGCACCGGGAGTCATGGTGTGTCATCGAGAGTTTCTTTGGATTCAGTTTCTAGTTTCAAAAGCATAAAGCACTGTTACCATGGGTCAAGGACCTGGGGTGCCAGATGACTAGTGTCCCAAACAGGACGTTGCTGTGTCTGGTAAAGTACCTGGGAGTTTTCACTGCTGTCAGCTGTGGGGCCGCAAGTGACGATACGATGATTCCATACACTAGTGTTTCTGAACCCCTGGGCCCTGACTCATTCTTCTGCCCCTGAGCTGGGGTTTAAAAAAACAAAAAACCAAACCAAACAAAAAAAACACCCTCTGTGGTCGCAACCAAGATGTGATGATAGACTTTGAGCCCGGAGAGTCTCGCCCAGCCCACTGCGGCACGTTTCGGGGATGCTGTGAAGCTCCCCGAGCCGCCTGTCGCCTGTCGTCCTGACGGACGCAAGCGCAAGCGAGGGGTACGACGTGCAGATGAGCCGAGCTCTGTTTCTCGCTGCTGCGGCAAACAGGCCGGGCCGGAAGCTGCCGGAAGCTGCCTCGGTGGGAACGAGGTGGAGCTCTGCGAGGGCCTGTCAAGTCTTTGCTGGGAATGATGGAGGTTTTTCCATCTTCTCATTTTCCATTGCTCTAGTATGTTTATGACCTGGGACTTTTTCTGTGTGGGGTCCTGGTAAATGTTGGTGATGATATTCAGGAGTCCTGGGAGGAGTCGGGTGAGGTGTGGCCTGGGTGAACCTGAAACTTGCCCCAAATTTGTGTTCTGTTCGTCATTATCAAGTACCCACAGCATGTGGGAAGGGTGTGCTCCGGAGACGTGTGGTGTGGCTGAAGGGACATGGCTCTTCCCAGGAGTCTGGCTCTTCCCGGACTCCTGGGGGACTACTGGATGGGACAAGTTCCCCTCCCTCTCAGAGCCCAAATGCTTTTGTGATATAGGACCAGTGGGAAGAAATTCAAGGGCCGTTGTGCAGACAGGTCCTGGGGCAGAGGGGCTGGAGTGTGTTTGCTATCATGGGGCCCCTGTGCCCCTCCCCACACCTCAGGCTGACTGGCTTGGAAGCCAGGGGTCAGCCCCAGGGCTGCCCACCTGCCAGGATTCTTCCACAGCTTATTTTATTTGTGTGCTGCTGGGTCCTTTTCAGAGAGGACACCCCCCCTCCCCCGGCCCCAGATCATAGAAGCTACAGTCTCTACAAAGCTTGGGTCCATTCCTGATCATGTATCATGGATAATGGAGAACTGGATCTATTGATTGCCTGTGAGAATCTTGGCTTCATCTGCAGGTAGGATCCAGCTGTTGACATATTTGTTCATCCTGTTTGTTGTCATTATTAAAAGTATTTACTTAGTACCCCAAATGAGAATCAGCTCCCCAGGACCAGGCATCTATCTATCTGTGTAGATAATAAGTATGGATAGTCCCTGCTGGAAAATGAAAGGTTGAACGTGACATTCCTTTGAATGAGCTCAGTTAAGTGTGAAGGGCTTGGTTCTCCTCAAGAACTTTCTTGGCTGATGGTGACTACTAACACGTACATGGCCCATGGCAAGATCCCAAGGGTAGGTTTTCAATGGGCTGTGAGGTGAGCAGGACAGGGGTCATTATCCCCTGGCAGCAGGTGCACAGATACAAAATGCCCAAGGAGCTCGTTCAGGGTCACGCTGCCACTGAGACGCACAGCCAGGATCCAAGTTCATTACTGAAACTCCAGACTCAGTGCTTTCAGTTGCTGCCGTGTTGCTTCAGCAAGAAGCTTCACATGGGAAAGACCAGGGTGGATTTGCTCTTTATAGAGAGTGACCCCAGTTTGACTCTGGCTATGTGAGTGGGTGAGAGTGGAAGTGACCGGAGGGGTTCGTGTGCTAAGTTCTGTGCCCAGTGGAGTCACCAAGGCCGCTCGTGCGTGTTACTCTCCGGAGGTAAACGATTTCCTCTCCCCTACCTCTTCTCCTTGATTGTCAGGTTCAAGGTCCAGCTGAAGAGGTTGGCAGTGGTGTCTGGATTAGTGCTGCACGTGACCTAATAGGTCAATGTTGGATAGCAGCTGTACCTTGTCTGCCTACAGAGCTTCTTTTGGAATATATTTCAGTGCTAGAGACCCAGATGAGGAAGGGCCCTAGAGTGTCAGGACTAGAAGGGGCTTCTAGATGCGTCTAGTTGAGGGGTTGCAAACTCAGATGCCCACTGGCTCAGGGCAGGTGTCCATGCCAGGTGAGTCAGGCCAGGGACGGATAAGCCAACAGGGAGAGGCAGGGCTGTGACGCTCAAATTCAAACACTTCAACACTCTCTGCTGACCAACAAGACTTGTCAGACTGAGCAAACTTGGCCCATGTGCTATCAGCCCACCACTCAAATGTGGTCAGGCCTCCTCACTCCACCACGGGGGAGCGGAGGTTGGGAGTGGCAGTAACTTCCCAACGTCTCTTTAGGCCACAAATAAATTCATGAGTCTCAGCATTGTCACTGTAAATTAACAACAACAAAAGCAAACAACAACAACAACAACAACAAAAACCAACTACCTTCCCCGCATGTAAGGTTTTAGAGTTTATTATGTGTGGTCACACAGATTATTTCAGTGTGTCTTCATAGTATCCTCACTTTTTAAAGGAGTGAGGATACTGAGGCACAGAGCAGACACCTTCAGTTCCATGTTGGGTGACTGTTAAGTCCTACTTGCTCGGGACAATCCTGATTTTTACCGACTGTCTCACTGTCATTATTAATAGCTCCTTTTACTACCCAAGATGCCCTGAGTGGGGGGCTAAGTTACACAGCAGCTGTAAGGCCCCTGTGGGCTCTGGCTTGGCTGTTTTCTCTGACTTTCTGGGGCAATGCAGCCAGCACTTGGCTGAGTGGCTCTGCTTCCCGTCTGGAGCTCTCCCCTCTGCTATCTCCTCAGGAGAAGGACAGCAATGTAGGTGCTGGTATGAACCCCAGGGAGACGTGGGACAGGGCAGCTGGCAAGAAGAACGCAGGATCTGGTGTCTCTTTGATCCAGGTTCGAATCCAGACCCTGCCACTTACCTGCACAAGTTTCCATATATGTAAAACGTGGCTAGTAACAACAGCGATCTCATGGCTTGGGGGTGAGGATTGACTGCCGGGATGCAGGGAAACTGCTTAGCACACGGCTCGAAGTGACCTCGGTAGCACATGGGGCTGGGCTGTCGATGAGCGTTTGGGGCCATTCACTGCCAATACTGGCACTCCCTGGGGATGATGAGTAACAGCCTGACCCGCTTTCAGGGCCCGAAGCCCTGAGCTGACCTGCATGCTT